>NW_026571207.1:11279666-11717166 GCF_026225935.1 Boleophthalmus pectinirostris | reverse complement strand
AAAGGTGCACTGTGTAACTTTGTGGTTAGGGGTCTGTCTCCTTCGTGTTTCTATGGATATGTCATTGCTCTGCCTGGAATGTTCCACAATATGGCATTAAATAGATCTACCTTAGATTCATTCAAGTCTAGAAAAAAAAAAAAAACTTGGTCTGGTTTGGTCTCCATGAAGATCGTAAGGTTTAATACCATACTGTGAAACATTCCAGACAAAGCCATAAATAACACATCCATGAAGGAAAGCATTTGACGGACCCTCCACCAGAAAAGTTACACGATGCACCTTTAAACTGTGCAAGTGACTACGCAAAGTGTAAGAGTCAGGAGCTGAACCAGTAACCTTAGGATTCAAAGGCACATGTGGCTTTTTTGTTGAAAATCAAACATGCAAACAAGAAAATGTATTGTTTAATTTAATTTTGTATTAACTTTTTTTTGCGATGTTTACTAATGGGTGCATTGTGTCACCATAGTAACTGCTGATTCCGCCATTCTGCCGATAAAGATCCATGTAGAACACCCCCAGCATGATGCCATCGCAAAGTATCAATAGAAGCTTGCCACCGCAGAGAATGGAATGAATCAATAATGAATAAAATTGTAAACTGATTTACAGCGCCTGGAAAATATAGGCTACTGTAGGCTTATCTAAAACTTGTGGAGGTGCAGGATTAAAACTGAAATGTGGTCAAGAACATGTTACATGAAGGCATTAAAACCTGGCCTTCAGTTTGCAAGACATGCCTCGTTTACATTTACATGGGTATTTTTTTTAAAACTGAGAAATTTTTACATGCAAATTCGAATTTGCCTCTGAAAATTAATCTTTCTAAAAAGTCTGGCTAGAGTGGAGGTTCTGGAAAACTATTGTTGACGTTTGCGTGTAAAGTGAGACGAACAGTTTTAAGCAGCTGACGCGCCAAAAGTGGAACCAGGGTTTACCTTTTGCTCTGATTATGATGATGATGATGAAGCATTCAGAGCAGCAGTCACATTTCTTTCGGTGCAAACACTTTTCATGTTTGCATTTGCACACACAGCTGATGGACCAGATCCATGACCAGAGACGAATAAGGCTCAGAGGTCAGACATTTTGCCACTTCTTTAACAGATCTGTGGAGAGGCGAACCCACTCAGTAGTGCACGTTTTCAAGGTATTTTTGAGTAATACTTACAACCGCAATTAAATAAATGCTACAGGTTTGAATCTAATCCAGGTGTTGCCCAGAGGCTTGGCGTAGTTACAATGGTGCTTGATGGTGTATTTATTCTGAATACGATGCAGTGGGCACAATGTTATTTTGGAAAACAGAGGGAGGGAAATATTTGTTTCTTAACATACCCAGCTATGTGTAAATGTAGCCTCAGATTCCATAACCATTATACAACCAGAGGGGATGACTTGCTCACTATCATTGTTAAAATAAAATAAAAATAAAAATACAGAGACATGTTTAGGGGGTAGGTGATAACAGGAATTTTCAGAGTAATGGCGTCAAATGTTTAACAATTAAGTTTACTCACCAGGTTTCTTAGTTGTCCAGCCCACTACATTTAGAACAACAAGACAAGTTTCCAATCTCCCCTAGTAAAAGACAGTTTTCAATCAAAAGTACATATTTAGTGTGGAAATAGTGAAATAACTTTACAATGACTCTGCCAAAACTGATTTGGAACTGTATCAATTTGTCACTTTTTCTCACAGTTAATTTGACATCAACATTTTCCAGTTATTAAAATGTGATTATAGTTGAAAGCAGCGTTTTTATTTTCATTAAACCTAATTACCACGCAGTAATTTGTTTTCATGCTAATCAAATCTAACTAATTAATACAGGACTTCTTTGGTAAAACATAGATGTGTAAAAAAAAAAAAAAAAAAAAAAAAGGAAATAAATAGCAAGAGAAAAAAATGACAAATGTATTTAAGGATAATAGGAGCGTACAGTGGTTTTGTTTGTTTTCAGAATGATTAAAGTGCCCATGTTATGCTATTTTGTCATCTTTTATAATGTTGTTTCCTCATCAAAAACATACTTTGTTGTTTTGCTTCATTCACACGTTTAACACGTCAATCCTGCATAGTTTTTCTCTCAAACTGAAAACATTGTTCCACCTCGTAATGCCATGTGGTAAAACAGGAAGTGCTCCCCTGTGTTTTTAGAGGGACAGTCCAGAATTTTGGATATCGGGCCTCATTTCCTAGTGAGCCAGAGTGTTGGAGACGTGTGGAGACACTTTTTGAAATATTCCATCCAGTCCTTGTATCTGCAGAGGTCGCTGGTGCTAGGCTAGCGCATGTCAGTGGCCATAGTTAGCCTGCCACTAAAAACAGTCTTACCCACTCCTCAAAACACCTGAAGCAAATCTATTATTACGCCAGACTGTCAACGTAAATGTCTGTGTCAACAGGATAATTTTAGAAGTAAACCCAACCTTGCATTTGAAGCAGCAGTGAGTTGTACTTCCTGATAGAAAGCTTGGCAGCCGCGGATTGATATCACCTCACACCTATCTTACCAGGAAAGTAAAATTCCACTGTTGTTGAGAAAATAGTCCCTCAACATGCAATGATTCATGCGATGCAAGGTTAGTTTTATTTCAAACATTATTCTATCAACGCATTTACATTCTGGTGTAATTATAGATTTGCTTCGGGTGTTTTGTGGAGTGGGTAAGACTGTTTTTAGTGGCAGGCTAACTATGGCCATTGACCTGCCCTAGCCTAGCACCAGCGACCTCTGCAAATACAAGGACTGGATGGAATATTTTTAAAAGTGTCTCCACACGTCTCCAACACTCTGGCTCACTAAGAAATGAGGTCCTATGTCCAAAATTCTGGACTGTCCCTGTAAACACCATACACCTTCACGAGAATCTTTTGGATAATTTCAGCCCCAGAATTGCTAATTTCTAATGGACTAAAAGTTTACTTGAAATCTACAGCTTCATGACATCACAAGGTGGAACAGGGCATTTTGAGATTTGGAGATGTAGCCAGACTAATAATAAAGGATTACTCAAATGTGTGTGAATGAAACAAAACACAACTCTAGGTATGTTTTGAATGAGGTAACAGCATTTGAACATGGCTAAAACCCATAAGAGTCAATTTTGCGTAATATAGGACCTTTAAAAAACAGAGAGTTACCATAGCAATTAACAATTTACCAAATATTATCTTTTGAATGCTCCTCAAAATGCCACATGAAACAGGACGCTGAAACCATGAATAGTGTATGCATGTAAATCAATAGTGAATAAATGCAATTACTTACTATGCAAAACACTCTAGCTGCTACTATACTATATATAAGTACTATATCTTCTAAATACCTCATAAGCCTGTGATGCGTCCTCAGGCTGATTTCTGTGGTAAACCTGGCACCCCATCAGTTGTGAATGAGAATCTGTCAAAGGCAGGATTGAGTGAGCTCTGTGCCAATACTCCACACAGGGCCATATGTCACGCAGATTTCATTCTGACAAAACAGCAGCCAGGAGAACGTATGTCCCTGCCACAGAGTGAAGGCCTGACTAGAACTGACCACAGACAAGGGCAGAAGGCATTAAAGTGGAAAACTGTAGGCTGTTTGTGTATGTAAGATAGTGGGGGAAGAATAGTGGTTATGCAGATGGAATCACACCTTTTCAAATGTTTAGAATGAAAGCTGTCAAAGCTCAAAACACATCAAAAATGTGAAAGAGCTGCTACAGTTTAAAGGTCTTATTAGGGCTCGAGACTAATAGTGTGTTCAGACCGGGGCATTGAGGCATCACCAGGACTGAACCAGGACTAAACCAGGACTGAACCAGGACTAAACCAGGACTGTACTAGGATTGAACCAGGACTAAACCAGGGGCATTAGTGGAGGATATATATACATGACGGCGTCACCAAGCTGATCACTTCCACTGGTGTTTTATGTAATAAATACTAATAATACTACATTAAAGTCACTCTCAGCCTGCTCTGCCATTGTTCCAGGAGAAGACCGGGAAATGGCACTTGTTTTCAGGGCAACGGACGCCCTGGACACACGTCAAATATTTTTCTCCCGTTCATCAATGATGTCCAAGATGCAGGTCCAGGTCTGGACGGACCTTAACACTGTCCCGTCGTCCCGGGGGGTGGTAAAAATTGAGGCAAGGACGAGCTTTTTACTGGGACAGTCTCGGGACGGACACAACCGGACCGCTCCCTCCCCTATCACAGTTATGCAAATTTTAGAAAGACATGCAGCATCAACTCATTTATCAAACACTTATGATATCATCATTTTAAAAGGGCTTTAAACTGCAACTATCGCTCCTTTACTAAGAGCCGTGCGCCTCAGCCCATCCCTCGGCTGGCTGCACAGGCTGCTGCTGCGTCTGCATGCTCTGCCTGTTCTTTGCAGTAGAGCTGTTCATTGTGCGCATCAGCCCACTAGAAGATTTATTTACCTCTGACCTATCAGATTCTTTATTTGATTCACTTTTGTGTGACCAAGAAAGAGCTAACAGCTACCCTTTTACTCTTAGATTCGATACAAGCTAACTAAGCACTGCACAGTCACTACTTTCAGTTTAGTTAGATTGAGTCCCCACCACCCAAAAAACAAAAAGAAATAGCTGCAGGGACAAAGATTGGGCCAAAAAAAACAACAACCCCAAAACAAACACACATTTTGTGTGTTGTGCTGCCCATACTTCTGCCACTCAGTGCCAGTCAGAATGTTTAGGGACATTTTTCATATCAAATGTCACTGCAGGACCTCTCTCTATATGGGCCATTTGAACTTTTACAGTGCTATTATTCTACTCTGGAATTAATGTCAATGAGGGACGGGATTAAATGCCGTGTGTGCTCTTTATGTTATAGTGAAAGGCATACTTTAATATGTTAATATAAATGCCTGCTACATTATCAGCATTGAGCAAAGGTCTTCTGTGTAATACATTTCAATGAAATAATAATTCATTGACCTAAAATCATCTGAATTTATGCTTTACTGCCATAGACTGTGTATTAGGGATGTAACAATAACTGAAATATCGTATTGTCAAAGGTTTCGTGGGCTGTCACAATATATCGAAACACAAGTTTCTTTGCTTAAATGCATGGCTTTATAGTAGCAACAGTTAAAAAGCATACAGAAGCACACATCCCTTGATTCATTTCAGCACAGACAACATCAAGAAATATGTTTTTTTACTTTAATTCTTGAGATTATGACAGTTATGATTTGCACCACACATCCATTAGCTTCTCCAAAAGATCACAATAAATATGGTACCATCAGATGCATATCGTAACAATATCGTACTGTGAGTTTGGATATTGTTACATCCCTACTGTGTGTAGGGATGTGTGTAAAAATCACCACAAAATTTGACATTTTTGAAAGTTGTAGGTGTCCTGTCAGCCCGACATGAGCAGTTTGTGATTACATTGCGCTCTATGAGAAAAATCCTGTCTCAGCTCAGGGGATTTTTTCCACTGAAGTACCAGTGAGTGACCACTACGTCAACTAGAGGCAGCTACAAGCAGCTGTACCCTCTCCAGTTATTTTAATAGATCCATAATGTAGACAGACTAATAATAAAGGGTGACTCAAACGTGTGAATGAAACAAAACACTACTCCGGGTATCTTCTTGAGGATTTAACAGCATTATAACATGGCTTAAAGACTAAATTTTGCGTAATATGGGACCTTTAACTTCTTCAGTCACATCCTGTCCTACCCATGTGACATCTCCATCCATCTCCAAGTCACACTCCACAGCTCTATCGGGCAGTAAAACGACTGGGCCTCCTGTGTATCCGTGCCTGTCTGCCGCTCGTGAACTCCATGTCTTTATGACCTAATCAATAGTGGCTGTAGCACATCCTATACGTGTACGACTGCGGACTTATGGGAATTGTAGTCTTTATCGTTACTGCCACGTGTCAAAGAGGCCAGACAGATGATAATAAAGTCCTTTAACCCAGCGCTGACCCTAGCTGCGGATGAAAGCATTGCTCTTGGGGGTATCATGGTAATGTACTCGCACCGGTCAGGCCAAGGGAACTGCTCATATACTGCCCACTGCATTACACTATATTACATTACATGGGGTACTATATGGCAAATAATATGGAAGAAGTGTTAGCTATGCAGTGTACATAATTCGCTCGGCTCCAGCGGCTGTAGGGACCAAAATAAATTCTATGTTGGTTGTATAAAGTATGTGAAACATTTATGAAGCTAGACTAGCTCGAAGCCCAAGACTGGTTTTCCATATCATGCCGTTATGCACTTGCTATAGCAACAAAGGTTAAAAACACAATTCATGAGGGAATTAAAGACTGTGCACCTATATTATGTTTTATTTATCAAGTCAGTTTATTTTGTTGTAGTAAAAGCAGGTGCAGGAACTTGAGTTTACTTCGTGAATCAGAAGATACCAGGTTGAGCATAATCTAAACACGGTAAATCTTGAGGGTAGTGTTGTGTATTTAACGGTATTTGGGCTGATTTTTATTATTTTCCCCAAGTTTTGTCATTTAAATTCACTACAAACTCACCCACAGCCGTTTTTTTAACCACAAATGTTTATGTAAGCAGTCATTTTCATCCTGTTGTCTCTTCACTCTTAACACAAATGAAGCGTCATGTCTATTATTTGAGCAGCTGCTGAAGATTTAAAGTTGCACTGTGTAACTTTTCAAATGCTTTTCTCCATAGACATGTTATTGCTTTGTCTGGAATGTTTCACAGTATGGCATTAAGCCTTTCTATCTTCATGGAGACCAAACCAGACCAAGTAACAGGTCAGATCTGTGGAGAGGTGACCCCGCTCACAGTCAGAATGCCTGTTTAAGGGTGTAACAATATCCAAGTGTCACGATACGATATGAACCTCATGGTACGATATTTATCACGATATTTTGTGGAGACTAACAAAACTGTTAATATGCTTCTTTTTCCTCATAAAATGCCTTGACAAGACTTAATCCAAAGAACTAAGACTTAAACGTGCTTATATTAAAACTTCATGTAGTCTGCACTGAAATGAAGCAAAGGATCATGGTCTATGTAGTTCCTTCTGTCTTTTTTTAGCCATTGCTGCACCATAACTCTTAATTTAAGCAGAGTCACTTATAATACGATATATTTTGATGGTCCGTGATATTATTGTGAGAACTTTGACGATACGATATCACAGTATTTGGGTTATTGTTACATCCCTACTGTTTTTTTTTAGGTATTTTTGAGCTATTAAAACACCTGTGATTGAATAAATATAAGGTAAAGCTGTTAAATGTCATACTGTGGAACATTCCAGGCAGACCAATGACATATCCATCGAAAGAACCAGGGGACAGACCTCCAGACCAAAGCCAATACATTAAAAATTGCAAATATCAACCCGATCAGTCTGTCTCTACAGCAGAGTTCCGATTGTAGAGGAAGAAACTTGAGTTTTGTTATTCAAAGCTTGTATTGTTTATGTTTAATTGAATATAGCTTTTACTTGTTGCAGTGTTGATATTTTCTTGATTAGAAAAAACATTCAAACACTCATAATATTATTATATTATATTACATTATATTATATTAACACTCATTATCTTATATTAACACAAATTTATATTTTATTACTCATCTTTCTATTTTAGTTTGACTTGTACATTTACATTTATATAATTATGTCTTATTTGACATGTTTCTTGCTATCTTTTTTGCTACTTTATTATTACCATTTATATTTTTGCTCTTTGTTATTATATTATATTGTGATGTGTGAGCTACTGTGTCCAAATAATTTCCCTTGTGGATCAATAAAATTTGTCTATGTCTAATATGATTCTCTCATTTGGGTTGCCAGTTTCAAAGCTGAAATCCAGTTGGTTTAGCCCTAAAATGCATCTATCTGATCTGAATGGTCTCTATCTAAACCCCAGCAGCTACAGCCAGTCATGAGTCAGTGCTAGTGCAGCCTCTAGAGCTCAATGTGGGAATTCTGGGGGTTCTGAGCTTTCACATGAGACCTGTCCATATAGTGAGAATGAGAAAATCCTCCTCTATCTGCAGGGTAAACTGTAAGAGTGCAGGCTATTGTTCCGTTAATGAGAGCAGGGCTGTAATAAGGTTGGCACATTTTTTCTCAGATACACATAGTCAAAATGAGCTTCAAGGTTTTGAATCATTAACCCTCTGGTGAGTGGGCGAATACCAAACTGGAACAGCTGGAACGCTAAAACTGAACCAAAGCAGTATAAGTTTACTCCAGGACTAAAGCACGTTTAAACCAGGACCAGGAGGACACGTGTTCAGAGAGCGATAATACAGAGGACACAGCAAGATCGTCTGAACACAACACAACTAGATTACACCATTTGAGTTCACTATGTAGAAATTATTTCACATTCATCCTTCTAATGCTATCCGCTGATTTAATGACTTAATAATGCCATAGCCCAGTGAGGGGAAAAGAAAGGATGATCCATAGAAATGAATCTCTTTTATTCTCTATAATTGAAAGCTAATATTACATTTAATTTAACATTTCACACAGAATTGGAATGAGAAATAAGTCATATATTTTATAATGTGTTTTATGGTTCCTCGTAGTATTAATTTTCATATCTGTTAGCTTTAATTTTCTCTACCTTTATTCCACTGTGGAAGGAATGAAATCTGTACATTTATAGGAGCTGTATGTAGCCTGCACTTTTGTTGGATAAGAAAAGTGTTACAGTTGTCCCTCGCGGTTCACCTTTCACGAGCTCGCTGTTTCGCTGAGTTTTTTTTTTTTTTAGTGCAATTTTGCATGCTTTTTTTTTTTTTTTTACTGTGTATGAGCATGTATTGCATATTACATATTACGGGTAGTAATTACACACGGGTGGGTCGGGACTAAACCAGGTCTAAACCAGGACTAATCTTGGACTTAAGAGAACAAACCACGAGCAGGGTGTCTGCAAAGCGTGATTGGTGACGACCACGCTTACCTCCGTGAGGTGCAGAACTCTCCGTCGGTCCTTTCTCCTGCAGTCATCTCCAAGCCTGTCCCGACACTGAGTCCTGGTTCAGTCCTGGTTTAGTCTTGGTTCAGTCCATGGCGTAGGCAGCACAAAAATTTGATATAATCTCGGGTTAACAGGCGGGTGGGGTGCTGTACTGCGGGTCTCCAAAAACAGACCCGTGCAGGACTCTGTACTGTAGGCTCCATTACAGAATAAATGAATCTTCCATTTGTTACACAAAGGAGGAAAATAACATAAGCAGCAATACGTTTTAAGAAGGATGCAAAAAGGGTTAACTGTCCTGTCTGAGAAAAGTGTATATAGTGTGTGCTGAGGGGTTTTACAGCCTTAAAACAGATATAATCATTGTAAAATATAAAGTTGACTACTTTGCAGATTTCACCTATTGCGGGTTATTTTTACAATAAATGAGGGACCACTGTAAAATGAAAACTGAAGCTGGGTTGTCAGTGCATAAACAAGGAATGCACAGATTCAAGCTTTTACAGTTGTAATACCGGTGTCGATACTTGAAGTATCTGCCAGTACCCGATATTAACCGATACCAGGTATTAAAACACAGTTAACGTATTACACATGAAATCCAATGGTGTTATGTAACTGTTATTTATCCTTCAAATAACTAATAAACAGTTTTGTATGAATAAAAGTTGAAAACATTATGAGACATTTCAGGCCAAAATCAGCCTGTAAATAGTCTTATTACATCCAAATAAAGGCCCAACCAGGATATCGACTGAACCAATACCCGATCCAAATTCAGATCCAGATTCAGATTCAGATTCAGATTCAGAAAAATGTAGGGCAGTCCTTTACAGACCACAAGTGAAACTCAACATAAAAATCTACATATTACAGTGCAAAATATTCACTAAACTGTACCCTTAGAAGTAAGCAATTAAATAGCAGAGGGCACAAAAGAATTTGAGGACCGGTTAGCCTTTCATAGCGGAGCATAAAACCAACACCCTGAAGGCATCATGATAAAGTCAGGAGCCAGAGGATGGAGGGACTGAGCCAGGAAACAATGCAGCTCCCTCAGTTTAACCCCAGTGATTTTTGAGCAGGCTTTAACAATGTTCTGCAGTTTGTTTTTATCCTTTAAGGACAGGGATTGAAACCAGCAAATAAAAGAAAAAGTAAGCAGACTATCAAAATCGTTGAGAATCGTTTTGTTCAGTTTTCTGTTTTAATGTAAAAGCAAAATAAATTGTTCAATACCAGGTACAGATATCTGATATTAGTATCTGTGCATCCCTAAAAAACCTGCAGATAGAGGACACATAGAAGTTATTCTCAGTAAACTTGCAACCCTAATGAGAGACTCATGCATAAGCTGTAGAAAGAAGTGGAGTAAGTGAGTGTGACGTCACCCATAGTGTTCAGCTCCACTCAAATGAAGCTCACAGAGGCCAGCGGTTATGGGCAAATTTGGAGCTGATTTCCATATTAGGGAATATCAATGAAATAGAAACGCCAGAATCATGTAGAGCGGGTTAATATGAACATTTTAAGACCAAGTCGATGGAGACGGAAGTGCTCTAATGCTCACTTCCTATTTGAAATGTGGCAACTAGGGGGCCAACTATGCCCATTATTTACTATCTATGGACTCATGTAAGGCTTATTTTGCTTTCTGATTAGATAATTATGTTGAAAACCAAAACATCAAATTATAACAAGCAACTTGGCTTTCATGTCCTTTGTTTTTGCAATTAAATTAAATAAATCAACACTACAATTGTAATCAGTAAAAGTTATATTTGATTTGTACATGTGTACATTATATCTAGGGACAGACATGTTTATGGAATTCAGAATCAAAATAAATACAGTTCTTTTAAGATTACTTCATAAGTCATGTGCCATCTGCAGATAATATTACATATGTACTACTTTCATACACAAAATACCCAAATGCACATATGGGGAAACTAAAACTAAACAAATACTGACATATTTCTTGCCTCCTATGCAACAGTCACTTCCTTAAGAGCCATTTTTTGTTTTGTGAAGTTTTTCTTTTTCTTACTTGGAACGCTAAAAGCTGAATTGGATCACACCTCACATATTCTATGGTATTTCCCAGAACATGACCGTGGATGTAAACAACAGCTGGCACCATGATACTGTTTTACAAGATATTCTTCCAATTTTCAAGTGACAGAAGGCAAAATTAGATTAGTTACTTGGCTTGAATAACAGAATCAAGTAAACATTAAAGGTTAAAACTATACATACTGCAGTGTTGTTACGATACTAACATTTCAAACTTGATTTCAGTACATATTACTGTCTTTTATATTACCATGTGGTTTTGTATCTGTATCCCTCAGTTATTCAAGGTAGGTTCTATATTTTTCCATAGGTGTATACTGGTCTATTTGGTTTTATACTTGTTCTGATACAGCTTAAAAACATTCTAAAGCTGTGGTACTGTATATTGAATTGCAAGCTTTAGTTTTATGGTATCAATTTTGAGTCATACAGTTCAAAGAAAGCTTTTAAAACATCAAGCAAAACATTTAAAATCAAAATACTAAATAAAAAATAATACAAATAAAACAAAATATATAAGATTGCAATCAAATTATTTGTGTAATCGTGTAAAATATTTGTCTTTGCAGCCTTCTCGTTTGCACTTCCTGACTTTTGCTTGCAGTTTTGGCACAAACATGACAGGTGGGTGGGATTTCCATGGGTGCATTCCCATTGGCTAATTTATGTTTGAGAGACAGCTAAGCTTGGAGCTCCGGAAGCTGTTGTGGACATTTCCTGTTGAAGTTTTGGTGAGCTTAGAACTTTTCTAATATTCAACATTCTCTGGTAGATGGTTCTTCTGGAATGATATTCTATTCAATGTAAGTATCAGACATTAGTCTACGTTGCAGGAAATGTCTAAAACAGCTTCCGGAGCAGTAGTGATGGGCGAATGGAGCCTCGTGAAGCACTGACACCTCAGTCGCAATATTGTCTCAAATGGTTCGACGTGTCTGAGGCCTTGGAGAAACACTGACCTCTAGTGGACAAATTTAACCATTGGCACACAGGTGTCTCAGCATCGATAAAGTATTGTTAGTGTAAGACAATACTTGTGTGCAGAGCATACACTGTACCTAACAACAATAATAATGACGATTTAAAATAATATGTAAAGAGCAACATAAATAGTATGCTGTAAATAAGAAAGTAGGTTATCTTGTTTGGTGGAATTAGACCAAAGTGATCCCAAACCATGGATCGCTTTTTTCCACTTATAGATGCCATCGACAAATGAAACAAATGCCAAAAGTCACCAGAAGTCACCAAAATCACCACTAACATCACACAATACTCCTCAGTACCCAACATTTTTTAAGAAATATTGGCGCATCTTTTATACTGCAGCAGTTTAGCGCTTGTCAGACCACGAAAGTGCGCTGAACAGAGCAGAGCGGAACCTTCGCTGAGCCAATGAAACGCTTCGATACTCTGAAGCGATTGACACACAGAGCGAAGCAGTAGGGGGAGGGACCAACACTTAGACACTTTGGTCACGTGAGTGGCTCCTGCGAGACGAGCTCCGAGGCAGTGCTTCGGAGCAATTTGTTTCAGAAAGAATGAGACGTGCTCCGGAGCTCCGTCTCATTTGCCCATCACTACGGAGCAGGCTCCAAACTAAGCTGTCCATCAAACTCAATAAATTAGTCAATGGGAATACACGTTATTCCAACTTGGACGCCTCCCTTGAGAGGTGTTCCGGGTACATTCCACTGGGAGGAGGCCCCGGAGAAGACCTAGGACACGGCTGGCCTGGGAACTCCTCTGGATCCCCCCGGAAGAGCTGGAGGATGTGTGTGTGGAGAGGGAAGTCTGGGAGTCCCTACTCAGACTGCTGCCCCCGCGACATGGCCACATTTATGCCAAAGCTACAAGCAAAAAGTCAGAGAGCACAAACGAGAAGACTGTATTCGTAACCAAAGAAAATTACATCAAACAAAACTGAGAAAGACATGGAACAAAATGTTTCCTAAGAGGCAAAGACACATCTTTTACACGATTACACACATAATTTGATTGCTAATTTATTTTAATTTATTGTTGTTTTTTCATTTGGTATTTTGATTTATACTTTTTTGCTTGATGTTTAAAAGTATCCTTTGATTCCATATAGTTTGGCTGGGGAGAAGATGGAGAGGTTGACGTGGCTTACTGTTCTGCTGAGGCGGAGAAGATGTACAGAGTTATCGGGGTTGGAAGAATAATGGGAGAGAGAGTGCATTTACCTTGAAGTTTTAGAGACGTGATTGGTCGAGAGGTAAATTTTGCAGCAAAATGGAGGCGGGACATGAAATACAGTCTTAACGATTGAATTTATGCTTTATATAAAACCATGTTGGAACGAACTTTTGAGTTGTACCTTATGTGGTTGAAGTATTTCACACTGACAAATTACTATGTCAAGTGCGTACAAAAGTATTCTCGCCTGAGGTCCTGTCTAAATGGAGGTCCATACTTGAGTGAAAGGAGGGCAGATGCTCCCTGTCCATGTGCACTATTCTCAGATGACCAGTAGGCAGAGGGTGGAGGGTCAGTCCATCATACTGCTCCAGGCCAAATATGACCCGGACTACAAATACATAGTTTCATTTTTTCACTAACTTTAGAACGGAAATACTATCTAATCTTGTTATCAGCAGGAAAGTGTGTTTTGTATGGAATGCCACTTATTACGTTATCTGGTGAACACTAAAGATGCACTGTGTATTTTGTATGATGGTCCTGCCACATGCTCTTCACCACGGAGATGTATTGCTTTTGCCTGGAATATTCCACAGTAAAGCTTTAAATGTATCTATATCTCACAAAGCCATTGGCACCAAGAACTGAGACCGCTCACATGTTTTTCAACAGATTATTTACCAATAAAAACACCAGTAAATATTTCTTCTCTATATATTTTTAAACCAGTGTTTCCCAAACTTTTTTCCTGGGGACCCATATTTAAAAGTCACAAACTTTCGCGAGCCAAGTCAATAGACATTATTATTCGCAAATCAATAAAGGTGGATCTGACCATATTGAGCATTAATGAGGATATTTTATTGTTGACTGAGTGATCGTGTCTCTCTGAACAATTAGTATTACTCAAGTTTTAAATGATGAAAAACAATAATTGAACCAGCAATAAAAGTAGCCTATTTGGACATTAAATGTAGCCCATTTCTTTTTCTTTTCAGCATTCAATTGAACCAGCAATACTGGAACAAAATAGTCAATAATATAATTACAAAAAGATTAGAAATTATTCAAAACATGTCTTAACATTTCAGCATGTGTCAGAACTGTATATTGCAGACCAACATCAGGGTAGCTGCGGGGTCTTAAAAGTCTTAAAATAGTCTTAAATTTCATGTTTCCAAATTAAGGATTTAAAAAATTGTAAATTATGTTGTACAAGTCTTATTTTTTTCACAAAGGTTTAAAATTTCATTCATTTTTTTTTGCATACTCAACCAGGCTGCAGTGCAGTGTTAAATGGAGTGAGGGGAAAAAAAGCAACGTGAAATCATGTAACGTGAATGAATGTCTAATTTGGGGTATGCACAAACAATACTTTGGTTTCTTGCGCCGGCGGCAATGAGTAAACAATCAGTACAGTGGAGGAAGTCGTTGGATGGATAATGGGGAAGTGTCGGTTTAATCCACAGTGGCTTTTAGATTCTAGATATAGTAGTTGGTTGGTCATTATTAGAATTGGATCTGGTGTTTTTCGCCCTCATAATGAGTGCAATATTGGTCTTAATTTTCATTTAAGTGGTCTTAAAAAAGTCTTAAATTTGGGGTAGTCAAACCTGGGGATACCCTGTACATTCAGATCATGACAAGGCGACCCAAAAAAATCACTAGCGGCCCAGTCTTTGGGAAACAATGTTTTAAACAAGCAAACAACGTATTTGCAGTGACAGTTCAGACAGGATTCATCTCTCCTCAACTAGAAGCCAGACCGTTCAAAACAAAATTTGTTGTGTCCGTGGGCAAGATACCAAACCAAGCAATCACAAACCGATAGCTAAAAAATAATACGTTAGTCTTGTATGGGACTTTTCCAGATGCCCAGAATTACTTTACGAGTTTTTACCACTGGCGCCCGACCAGTACTAACCTCGCCCAGCCTTGTGTACTTTCTGACATCTGAGGAGATTGGGCATTGACAGGAAGGTACGACCCCATAACATGCAACTCTCCTTCAAGTTCTAACTCCTCACACCCCCACTGACTCTTCTTCCATCCCTCCTCTAAACTCCTTCCACCCCTCCTCTGTATCTCCTCTAGTGAGCCGGCGCCTGCCTGGCTGTCCTGTAGTTTTACATTGTATGGCTAAGACTCTGTGCTCTCGTCTGTGCTCTCCTCTGGCCTTTCCCCGGCTCATATCCATCGCACGTGCAGTCAGGTGAGGAGCCGCCGACACCTCCACTTGCTCTTTAAAGATCGCAATCAGTGACCTGTGATTTGGCTAGCCCCCTCGCTACAGTGCTCCGCTGCTGCCTTGATGTATTGTGATGGCTGGAGGAGAGAGGGATGAAGAGAGGGAGAGAGAGAGAGAGGCTCTAGGGAGGATGAGATGGGACAGTTTTAGCCGAGTTTCTGCTTAGTTGCGTTTTTTTCTGCAAATAAATAGTGGTGCGTTTAAAGGGCACCTGGAGTGGAGAGGTCTTTGAGTGGAAGTTTATCCACAGGGTCTGGCTACGGGTTTCTTCTTCCTGTTTAAAGGCGACATTTTGAGGACTTATTCAAATGATATAATATGTATACTGAGTTGTTAATTGCTAAGACAACAGTGCCAATTTTTAATCACTGATAGATGCTTCATTTGAGGATATATAAGAGTTTCTACTTCCTGTTTAAAGGTGTCATTTTGAGGACCTTTCTCTATTCAAACGATACCATATTTAGTATTTAATTGTTTATTGCTTTGACAATGGTGATAATTTTACATAGCACTGAATGCCCTGGTTATACATGTGTGAAAAATTGTTCAATCGTCCAAATAGAATCCATGGCAAAGGAGAAATTCAGTTTGTCGACAGGACAAAAGTTTATTTGGTTGAATACGTTTCACCGCTCATCCAAGCTGTTTCTTCAGTTCATAAACTTTTGTCCAGTTGACAAACTGAATTTCTTCTTTGGCCTGGATATACATGCTTGATTTGATGACACTGTGTCATACAAAAGATAGTATATTTGGTTTTACATTGTTAAAGGGACAGTCCAGCATTTTGGACATAGGGCCTCCTTTCCTGGGTTGGAGACGTGTGGAGACACTTTTTTAAATATGCCATCCAATCCTTGTATTTGCAGAGGTCGCTGGTGGCCATAGTTAGCCTGGCCAAAGATAAATTGAAAGAAAAATCTAAATCAAACTGTGACCCATATATTAAAATTGAATCAAATCAAGACAAAACAGAATGATCCCACCCCCTAAGACTACAATAAAGCATCATACAGAGCAGATTTTATTTATTTTATGCAGGTAAAATAAATTGGCAGGCATTAGGAGCCTAGTTTTTGGAGTTGAGGACGATCCTAGTGTGTCTGATGAACACTTGTCTGCCTTCAGTCTGAAGCTGCTTGGTCTGTGCCCCCCCCTTAGTGTTTGTGAGGACTTTTTCTAGTTCTATGGTAGAGCTCTCGATCTGTGGAGAACATCTGCCTGGGCTCTGTCTGAGGTTTCTGCTCCTCAGACCTCTGCTCTGGCTTCTTTAAATGCTCCGTGTCTTCCAAAGCTGACCTCAGGCTTTGTATCTCCACCTGGTGCTTGCGTCTCTGCTCCTCCAGCATCTCCCTGGCCTCAGTCAACTCTCTCTCCAGGCGAGTGCTGTTAAGAGTCTTCAGGTGAAGCTCCTTCCTCAGATCCTCACAGCTTTTCTGAGCCTCCTCCACAGACTCTCTGCACTCCTACTTCATTGCACGAGTCTCCTCCAGAAGTTTTTTTTTTTTTTTTCTCCTTTGTTTGCCTAATAACTTCTTTCAGGTCCTCCTGCACATTTTCAGAGTAGCAGATTTCCTTCTGCAGTGCTTGGGTTTTCTTCCATTCCTGTCTAAGCTCATTTGAAGTGCTGTGACTTCCATCTCCAGCTGCTCCATGCTTCTGTCTGCCTTCTTCTCAGATCTGATGTTACGCAGCATAGGACTCTCCAGTGTCCTGTGTCACAACATACAAATTTACACCAGAAAACACAGATATCACAGAATTACTTGGAAGCATTTCGGAACTGTGCGTTAATTTTGAGTTTTTAGAAAATCCAACACAACTGCATAGTCAAAATATTGATAGTACTTAAGTTGCTACTACTACTGCAAACAAAACCCAAAGGAATTCAACATCCGCATGTTTACAAAGGTCTGCCGGTGTTGTGATATAAGCGTGAATAGAGCCTATTTAGCCGACATCCTAGCCAGGTTGGCGCCACCTAGTGCCGCCACTCAATTTCATTTCTCTCCAGCGACTAGGTCAGGAATCAAAATACAATAGACGGTTCACAAAAACCCCGGAAGTGCAAGTTCGGGCACCAGCCAATCAGCGAAGAGCCATACATTCTGTGTTGTCAACGATTCCCGAGATCGAGGATAAAGTGAATTTTTGGTGAATTTGATCAAGTGGAAAGACGTTATTGCCCTTCTTCCTACGGGATTTGGGAAAAGCTTAATATACCAGTTAACCCCATTAGCGGTGCATTACATACGTCACGACCAAATAGCAGCGATTGGTTAAATGATAAAAAGTACCCGCTTACCATTGAGTGAACGAATTCTAACGCTGTGAGGTCAGACAGTTTCTACGAAATGAAACCGGCTGACAAATTAAGCTACTGATATCCTGGTTGGACATATAAATTGATGTAATAAGATTATTTAAAGCCTGTTGTTGGCTTAGAAAGTCTCATCATGTTTGAATCTGTAGCTGTTTCGTGGTTACTTGGGAGATAAACAACATCTACAAAATTTGGATCACTTTGTCTTATTTTATTAGTTTGTTAAAAGGTAATAAATGCAGTTTGATAGGTGATATTGGGCATCGGCAGGCACTTGAAGCTGTAGTATCGAAGTTGACATCAGAACTGAAAAAGCCAAATCGGTGCGTCCCTCATTTAAATAATAAATTAAAAAACTGTTGCGTGTCTTAGCGCTTTATGAATCGCTTATGTAATATTAACTTGCAGATCCCTACGTCGTAATACTGCACATACAACGCAAAATGAAAACTGTACGGCAAATAACACTGACCTGTTCTCATCTCTGGAGCGCACCTTTACACCAGATATGCTCTGTGACAAGCCCATCTGTTCATTGTTTACATAGAGCCCAGTGACTGACACTGTAATTATGAAATGATTACGGTGGCCCAGAAGGCTCAAGAAAACACAATGCTGAGATCTACAATTATGAATCTATTTGTTGTAAGATTATTTGTAGCAATCTGTAGCAGGTTGGAGCAGAGCCAGAGAGGTGTCAGATGGAAAAGAGGCTACTTTGGTTTCATAATCTTGTCTTATGTTTTATGTGGATTTGTAAAACTACTTTGAGCTTTTTCATTTTATTTTATTTTTTATATAAATACAACATCACATACTTTTCTTTTTACATTCTGTTCATTGTAAACGGCAATACTGATAAAAACATATATGCATTACATATACAAACAAATATGCATTATTTTTTGTTATTTTTATCTTTGCTTTAGAATCTCATGTTTTAGATTCTTCTTTGTCTTCTTCGCTTCCTTGTCTTCTTCGCTTCCTTGTCTTCTTCGCTTCCTTGTCTTCTTTTTTGCTTTCTTGTCTCTTCTTCTTTGCTCACTTCTCTTCTTCACTTCCTTCTCTTCTTCTTCACTTCCTTCCTCTTCTTCTCCTTCTCCTCCTGCTCCTCCTCATTCTTCATAAGAACATAAGAACCTTGTTCTTTCGGCCAGCTCCTCTTGGCAGTTCTTGTGGCTTGTTCTCGACACCTAAGCTGAGCACAACTTTGTTCTGCAGGTTCGGCAGCGCTGTCTGACATCTTCGCTCTGATTGGTTATTTATGTGGTCACACACAGCCAATAAAATAATAGCGTGGTGGAGATTGTAGTTTCTGGTGCACAGATCCACATTTTTAAATACTCAGAAGTTATACACTGCATCAGATTCTTAATTAAAATCTTTTGTGTAAATAAACTCAACTTTACAACATATAAACCATAACCACTATAGAGCCACATCAGCCCGTTTGATGATATAATTTAGCCTTGCCACATTTGTTGACGTTTTACAGAAACAAAACTTAAAATCACATCGCTCCTTTGCATAAACTATAAGTGCTGAAAAAAACAGCTCACTCCTTGTGCCCAGATGTGGTTCAGTTTCTGTTGGACTAAAGGACACAGTGGAATACGTGTGTTCTCTCTGTGACAGAGGATGTGCTGCTGAAGGTGAGTCTGTTCTGTGTGTATACCTTCCTCTTCCTCTCTGATCCTCTCAGTCTGTAATGTCGTTTAAGACTAGACTGAAAACTCACCTCTTCTCCCTGCATTTAGTGCGAGCTAGTCAGGTAATCTTGGTGTTTTTATTGTAGTTTTCACATTATGTTATCTGGTCAGCTGAAGTTGTTTTAAATGTGCTATATAAATAAACTTGAGTTGAACTGAATATCACGTTGGAGATGGTTCATGTTAAACTTTTCAGAGATCATACATGTGAGGGTTCAGCACAGCTCTTTATTTAACAGCAGTCATTTCACTCATGTACGGTCACTTTATTTATGTCGGCTACCGTTGTGATGAAAAAACTGAAAGGTGTAAATATTTTTTTCTTAAACTCAGCAGTGCAGTAGTGGAGAGTGGTGCAGGTGGTGAAAAGGAAGGACAAGGAGAAAGGTATTTTTGTGAGGGGGGCGGGGCAGTTCAGCAGCAGAACATCTTTTGAAGTATGAAATGTCAGAGCCCAAATGAATTTTGTTCTTGTTCTTATCACCTCAAAAACAAGAACAAAGTTCTTATGTTCTTATGAAGTGTGAATAGGCCTTAAGTGTTGTCCCAAAACTCAGAGGAAGCAAGGGAAGGAAACCACAGAGGAAATCTGAGTGAAGATTCAGGAGGCATCAGATACAATAATGCAACTGTGATTGTCTCACAGTGAGGAGTTTGTATTGTCGCAGCTACACAACAGGGACAATCTGGGGACAAAAAAAAAAAAAGGTTTCTCATCTGCCATCTGTATCTCATAGATGGCAGCTTTCAATCCACATGCAAAAGAATAAAACATTAACACAAATAACATTCAGTCTAGCGTGATATCAAATTTATTTAACCACGCAAAACTCATACTGACAGGGTTCCCACTGTTATGGAAATCCTGGAAAAGTCATGTAAATTCAAAATGTCATTTTCCAGGTCTTGAAAATCATGGCATTTTGTAAATTGAATGAAAGTTTTGGTAAAGTCATTTTAGTATCTCTTTCACGCAACTACAGCGTTCTGTTAAATTATCATTAGGCTATTATGATTATTTCCAAACTGATGCATCTTTTGCTTAAAAGAGACGACAATAAATGCACTGACAGTATTTTGAATGTAAAAAAAACAAATCATAAGGTGAGTGGAAAGGGTTCACATTTCATATTTAGCCCTAAAAGTACGATCAATTCTACACATGTAAGTGTCGTAAAGTCATGGAAAATTCACTTTCGGCCATGAAAAAGTCGTGGAAAGTTTTGAAAATTTGTCAGTGAAAAAGAATGGGAACCCTGATGATACAAACAGCATTCAATCTCACATATCAATATTTATTTAACCATAAAACTCATACCGATCAATACTGTAATACTGTCATGATACTAAAATTTCAAACTTGATTTTAATACTAAGGAATAGACTCGATACTCAATACTGATTCCGATACCACAATGATAATAACGCTTACATTCCTAGTACTTACTTTTATATTACCATGTGACCTTTATCAGTGAATCCTTTATATGCATTACAGTTTTTGCTCATACTCCCAACAAGTCTTTTTGAAGTAGTCGTGTTCTTTTTAAAGTGCCTACAGATGGACATGTTGATCAAAGTACAGTCCTGATTCGTTCCTGTGCTGTTTGTCTCGCAGGAACAGTACAATCTGAGACGGTGGGTACACACTGAACTCCATTTTCATATCTAATAAATACAGTCAATGTGCTGTGATTAGTTTGTCATCTGAACTAAAGTTGGCTTCAAAACTAATTCCCTGTCATATCTGAGCTCTTAGCTTTATTCTGACTTATGTGAAGAAATTAGAAGACAGCGGATCTTTGTGTGTGTTTCATTTCAATGCAGAGACAGGAGGTTAAATGTCGAATGAGTCATGTTTTATGTCCAGTGTTGGGGAGTAACGGATTACATGTACCGCCGTTACGTAATCAGAGTACAAATTATGAGTAACTGTATTCCGTTACAGTTACTGTTTCAATGAGTGGTAATTGGATTACAGTTACTTTGCTGAAATAAGTGGATTACAAGGCGGTATTTTCCTGTTTTCACATTTTGTGCTACATCCCATTTATTTATTTTTTTATTTCGGTAATTCCACTCATTGCCGGAAACCCACACAGAACGCGCGCAATAAAAGCGATAGAAACGTCATGTTAAAGTTGGCGGTGTCAGTCACACAGTGGAAGCAGCAGTGCATTGGTAAAAATGCATTTGTGTCTTGGAAATTCTTCTCCCGATGTGAGATATATATATAAAAAAAAAACAAATATAAAATCGAATACAACTTAAATGTGAAACAGGAGCTACTGGCACTGGTGAAAACAACCTGCATAGACTCATAATATCTGCACTACTGTCCTATAGTGACCTGCCACATGAGGGGACGTGCACACAAACACACACACACAAACACACACAAACACACACAAACACACAAACACACACAAACACACACCTTCATCATCGTCATCAACCTGAGAACCCGCGGACCACGTCTCCTTCCGTAGTTACAGCGTGGACACCGCCGTCTCGTGCGCCACGTGTGGACCTTGTTTTCTCATGTAAACCGCGCTTCCTCCTGTGCGCCTCAAAACCAGAACACCAGGACTAAACCAGGACTAACCCAGGACTAAACCAGGACTAAAGCAGGACTAAAGCAGGACTGAACCAGGTTTAAACTAGGACTAAACCACGACTAAACCAGAACTAAAGACCTGGTCTAGACCTGGTCTAAACCAGGTCTAAAAATCAGGACTAAACCAGGACTAAACCAGGTCTAAACAACATGACACCTAACAGTAGGTTGACAGAATTTAAGGTGATCTCATATAAAAAATAACTTCTCTATCAATAATATTTTTTAATATGGTTAATGAAAGACTGATCTTGTTACTGTTTTTTAACAGACAAAACCTCTTATATTAAGATATCGTGGTCTTTGTTTCTCTACAGTAAACAGTTGCTTATTCATGGAGACTTGGGCTCAGACATTTGAAGACAACAAACAAGAATTTTCAGGATGTGGTTGATACATTCATGTCGTTTAAAAAACATGACAATATCAAGTAATCCAAAGTAATCAGATTACGTTACTCACTTTAAGTGATTTAATGGATTACGTTACAAACTACATTTTGGGGTGTGTAATCTGTAATCTGTAGGGGAATACATTTTAAAAGTAACCTTCCCAACACTGTTTATGTCCATAGTGTAAACATGTTACAGTAGATAACACATTCATGCACAAATATCACTGTCAAAACATGATAGAAATATATCCATGGCCTCCCTCCCCTCTCTCTTCCCTCTTTTCCTCACCTCTTCACCCTCTCCTATGCCTTCTCTTCACCTCTCCCCCTGCTCCACACCTCTCTCTCCTCTCCTATCCCCTCTCTCCTCTTCCTCCTTTTCACCTCTCCCTTCTCTCCTTCTCCATCTCCCCTCTCTCCTCCTCCTCACCTATCCTCCCTTTCCTTCTTCCCTTCTCTCCCTCTCCTCCTCCTCCTCCTCCTTACCTCTTTTCTCTCCTCCTCCATCTCCGCTCTCTCCTCCTCCTTCTCCACACCTCTCCTTCCTCTCCTATCCCCTCTCTCCTCCTCCTCCTCCTTTTCACCACTCCCTGCTCTCCTCCTCCATCTCCCCTCTCTCGCCCTCCTTCTCCTCACCTATCCTCCCTTTCCCCCTTCCCCTCTCTCCTCGTTCTCACCTCTCTTCTCTCCTCCTCCTCCTTCTCTTCTCTCCTCC
This sequence comes from Boleophthalmus pectinirostris, assembly GCF_026225935.1. Lineage (NCBI taxonomy): Eukaryota > Metazoa > Chordata > Actinopteri > Gobiiformes > Gobiidae > Boleophthalmus > Boleophthalmus pectinirostris. Next base: position 11,693,920 of record NW_026571207.1, on the reverse strand, counting down.
ATCTCCTCCCTTCCCTCTCTCTCATTCTCCCCACCTCTCCTCCCCCTTCCCTCTCTCATCATTCATCTCCTTGCCTCTCCTTCATTTCCTTCCTCGTCCTCCTTCTCCTTTCCTCTTCCCCCTCTCCTCGCTTCACCTGCCCCTCTCCTCTCCCACCCCCCTCTCTCCTCCTCACCTCTCCTCTCTCTCCTCCTCCATCTCCTTACCTTTCTTCCATTTCCTCCCACCTCCACCTTCTCTCCCAACCTCTCCTTCCTCTCCTCTCTCCATTCCTCCTTCCTCCTCACGTCTCCTCCCTCGCCTCATTCTCCTCACCTCTCCTCCGTCTTCCCTCTCTCCTCCTCCCTCTCTTCACCTCTCCTCCCTCCCTCTCTCCTCCTTCTCCTCGTCTCTCCTTACCTTACCTTACCTCTGCTCCATTTCCTCCCACCTCCTCTCCTCTCCCCCCTCCCCTCTCTTTACCTCCTTTTTCTCACCTCTCATTCTTCCCCTCTCTGCTCCTCACCTCTCCTCTCTTCCTCACCTCTCCGCCCATCTCCCCTGTCCTCATTCTCCTCGTCTCTCTTCCCTCTTCCTTCTCTCCTCCTCCATCTCCTTACCTTCTCCTCCATTTCCTCCCACCTCCACCTTCTCCTCACCTCTCCTCCCTCATCTCTCCTCCTTCTCCTCATCTCTCCTCCCTCTTCCCTCTCTCCTCCTCCATTTCCTCCCACCTCCTCCTTCTCCTCTCCTCTCTCCTCGTTCTCCTCACCTCTCTCCCGTCTTCCCTCCTCCATCTCCTTAACTCTCCTCCATTTCCTCCCACCTCCACCTTCTCTTTACCTCTCCTCCCTCTCTTCTCACCCCTCCTTCCCTCTTTCCCTCTCCTCACCCCTCCATCAGCGTGCACACAGCTCTGACCTCCGCAGAGCGTGATGGCTCCGGTGTGGAGGGTGATAAGCGACAGTGGCTTTAGCTGCAGCCAGAGTGCACAGATGGAGCCCGGTGAGAACATCCATCCTCCTCACTCACAACAAGGTCATGGAACAGGCACAGGCTGAGTTCACGCTCCCCAGTATCACCACGTCATAATTTTAGATGAAGGACGGGGACTAATGTTACTGTGTGAGACGCGCTGTTGTGGACGGGAGGTAAAGATTTAATTCTCTTCACTGGACAGATTTAAAGGGCCCGTATTACAACATTTTCTGGTCTGTGTCATAGGCTGCGTTCAGACTGCGGCCTGAAGTGACCCAAATCCAATTTTTTGGCCCCTATGTGACCTGTATCTGATCTTTTAATGACAGTCTGAAGGACACAGATCCGATTTTTTCAAATGCGACCCAGGCCACTTCGAAATGTGGTCCTGAAACCGATACATATCCGATCTTTTGACATGCGACTTCAGTCTGAACGGCCAAAGCGCATTCATTCGACCTACATGTTATCAACAAGCCACAAACGTCACTATTCTGCGCTGAAGTAGGCAAAAATTGTCAATGAACTCCGTGTCACTGAAGCGAAGCACATCGCCACTCACCACTCTTGGCTACGTCTGTGCATCCACACGTTCCTTTCAACGGACGTCGCTGCCGCTGCCCCACAAAACACCACGGCCAAAAACCTTGTCCTTTTCCTTCTCAATCTCCTCTTTAAAACAAGTAAGTTGTTCATGTTCTGGCTCCGGTACGAGAGGAACTTTAAAATTGCCAGGTGCTCAATGCTCGCGTCCACGTTTGGACAACTTTCGTAAACACAGAGCACGCTCGCTGCGGTTGACGTCATCGTCTATTTTATATTTTATAATATATATATTTGATGATGATTTGATGATTTCTTTTCCCCCTGAGTCCTCTGCGTGCACACGTCTGTGTCTGTGGCCTCCAGTTCTGTGACTTGTTTTGTGTGTGTTTTTATTTCTTTGTTGTATAATATTCCGCATTTATAAAACATATCTATCTCCATGGAGAATGTTCATAACTATGAATTTAACTTTCCACTTCCTCAACATCATACAGGAGATGTGCTACTTCTATAAAGTTACACAGTGTTACTTATGACAGTGACTTATTGTCTCTTAAAAACTTTTGTTCAGTTGACAGAATGCTATTTTCTTTTGCTACGGACCCCAGGTTAAGGAAATACAAACACAAAATGAAAAATGAAATCTTCAAAAGTTGCATCTGATAATCTTTTAGCAGCATGAACGCGCTTTTGGCAAAACATGGCCTACAATCCTGTCTTTATGATGGAATATGATCAATCTTTCATGGGCCCAACTCTTTTGTGAAGAGAAATCAGTCATGTTTTATTATTCGGGCTGACGGACCAAAATCCATCTTGTAAGGTTCTGCTGATAGTGCACAAAGACTGGGACTTTGGACAATGAAACGGGCGATGGCAAAGATTGACAATCTGATACTGCCTATTTACTTTGCTAAATATTTTTTGTTTTATTATCTTAGCACTTTGTTGTCCAGCTAAATTATGTGAGATGTTTTTGATCCAAATAATATCCAAATAGCCTCTCCGGATTGTTATTACTGACCTGTCCTTGGAGGTCCACTGGATATGTCATTGCTCTGCCTGGAATGTCCCACAATAAATATTAAATAGTTATACCTTACATTTATTCAATTACAGGTGGTTTTATAGCTCAAAAATGTCTAATATCTCCATAGATCTGAGCTGTAACTTGGTCTGGTTTGGTTTTGGTTTAATGTGTGAATGGAGAAAAGCATTTGACGGATCCTCCACTAGAAAAGTTACACAATGCACCTTTAAAGGGTTTAACTATGTGGAAAAAAACATGCCCATGTTTGCACTATTTGTTGTTGTTCTTAATAGGTTAGGCCAGATACAGACTCTGTAATTTTCAAAAGACAAAATGTAATTTTCTGGAGGTGGTATGTCACCCAAAAAAGAACTTTCTCCATAAAGATAAGTTTTATGTCATACTGTGGAAAATGAAAGCCTAAGGAACAACTTTTCCATGGAAACAAGCAAAGCAGGCCTTGGAGATGCAAGCCTGCTCACAATGAGGATGCATGTTTTTATGCTATTTCCCTGCAATAAAAACAGCCAAAATGTGAAAAAAAAATACATGGCTTTATAATTAACTTTATTTTTGTCTAAAAAGTTACGTAGTTGAGCTTTAAACTAAATAATGACAGAGATATATGATGCATTTGAATTTAAAAAAAGTCAATGCAACAGCAGATTCAGACATTAACAACTGATTACACGATATACACTAGAAGTTTATAATTTTTTTATAAATGTAAAAAAAACAAACACACACAATATAGTCAAGTTAAGATGACTTGAAATAAGAAAGTTTTATCATGATTTGAGTCAATTTAACTTGACAATTAAAATGATCTGCCAATGGAACAAGACTTTTTGTACTTAAAATCTGAAAATACATTGTATTTTTGATTGTTACACTTAAAATAAGAAAAAATTAGATTTTTTTGCACTAAAAATAAGAAACAAAATTGAATATTTTTTGAATTAAGAAAAACACACTTATTCCATTGGTAGATAATTTTACTTCAAGTCAAGTTGAATCTATTCAAATAAAGTAAAATGTTCTTAATGTAAGTCATTTTATCTTGTCTAGATATTATTTTTTTTCAGTGAATTGCAATATATACATATATATATTTTTTTTTATTTTCTCTCTATTTGGAGGTAAATGAACACCTTAACATTTAGATTTTGTTAATTTGATTTTATTTATATAATTTTGTAACAAGTCCTTTGTAATGGACACCTGGGACGTTTTGGTATTAAATCCATGTGAAGTTAACAACCTAAAAAAACAACTTTTTGATGACCAACAAGCTTCTACATTCGTTTAAAAAAAGCTTTTAGACTCTCTCTTAATTTCTTAATTTTTTTTTTTTTTATAGTGCAACCACAATTAGCTCCTTTTGAGTTCATTTTTTATCCTGACATGACAGTGCCCTATAATCCCCCAGCCCTATTTAGAAAGAGGAATCTCAAAACACTTAAAAGATAAACTGTTCAAGTCAGTGTCCACTATAAAGGACACAAATGAATGGGCCGGGTCTCAGGAGGATATGGAAGACACTGACTATATGAAAAAAGTTGTATGAAATTATGTCGTAAAGAAAAAATATGTTAAATAACTCAACTAAATATTATATTTTAAATGAAAATGCACAAAGTAGCCACCCTTTGCTTTGCTGACAACGCTGAAAACCCTTGGCCTTCTTTGAGTGAGCTTCTTGATGAAGTTTCCTGAGATGGTTTTCACTTCACAGTTGTACCGCGTAAGGATCAAGAAATGCCAAGAATGCAAACTAGTGATCAAAGTAAAAAGTGGTTATTAGCCAAAATCTAAAACAAGATTTGCGTTGATTTTTTTATTTGCTACCTTCCCTACGTGTTCATTCATAGTTTTGATACCTTCAGTGAGAATCTATAATATAAAAAGTCATGAAAATAAAGAAGAAACATAAATGAAAATGAAGTGTATCCAAATCTTTGACGGGTGGTGCATATGCAAAACTAACAGCTAAGTGCCAAGAACCTTTTTCTCCAGGTTAAATAACTAGAGAAACAATGAAATTCACTATTCCCTGCACTTGGTGAGGAGAAATATTGAAATCTGTGAAAGAAAAACTGCTCGCGTGAATAAATGTGCGACAATACAACTCCACAAAGCTAGTGTGGTTGATGCAGCAGTTAGTCCTCCATTTTGGATGTTAAAAGCTTTCACGGAGCTGTCCCTGGGGAAGGACACATGATGGTAGCGCGTCTGACTCTCCTGTTGTTTTCTCTTGTAATGTGTTTATCTGGCTTCATTATTTTTATATTATTATTTTTTTAAACCAGTAAGAGGACTGGCTTCTTTTATGACACCAAAAATACACTCCATTTCAGCAGCTCCCATTCTTGCGGGGTTTGTTCCAGCATGGAAATGTTCACCAGGGAAGAGATTTTCATGACATGTTTAAAATTAGATATTTGACGAAAATATTCTTGCTTCTCGGTAAGTGTTAAAGAAAGATGGGACATTACACTTCCGTGGGGTATTAATTACCACATAGCTTATTTAACTCACCATGTAATCTTTTATTGTTTTGAAAATGCTATATAAATCTACGTATTAATTAGTTTCAAAATAGTTTTTCACACTTTGGGAAGGGGGAGTTTTGTCACTCTCTATTCAGAGCACTATCACAACACAGTGTGCAGAAACTGAATGCAAGTTAGCGGGCTGATTCCATACCATGCCATGACTATTGCAGTACCATATTTTACAGACTATAAGGCACATTTAATTTTCTCAGAAATTGACAGTGCGCCTTATAACCTGGTGCACCTTATGTATTCATTCTGGTTGTGCTTACTGACCTCGAACCGATTTTATGTAGTAAACAGCGCTCAAAATATTTTAGTACGACTTTGGTAAACTACGATGCCGCACTGCTTGATGGATTGTCGGAGCATTTATGACATCAGTGAAATGCTACAGAGAATATATACCCATTCATATATACGGTCTATTTGTGTGACCTCCAGATTTATAATCTCAGATTTATAAAAGTTTCACATGAACTGTTTCCAACAAGATAGAAGCACAGAACAGATTCATCAGCAGCAGCACATCCCTCTGTCACAGACAGAACACTCATATTCCAGTCGTGTCCTTCAGTCCGACAGAAGCTGAACCGCATCAGCGCACAAGGAGAGAGGTCTTTTTTCAGTGCTTATAGTTTATGCAAATGAGCCATGTGGTTTTAAGTTTTGTTTCTGTAAAATGTAAACAAATGTGCACAAAGATGCATTAAACACATTAGTATTTCATGTATATTTGACTCCTCCTTGTAGGAAATAAAAAACAAACTTAATTTATCCACCCACATTCACATTCATAATACACATTCACCAAGACAGTCTCAAGTCGTCAAGTGTTTGTTTTGCTTAACGGGCCTTATAATCGGTGTGCCTTATATATGAATATAGATGAGAGAATTCAACATTATTGATATTGCACCTTATAGTCCAGTGCGCCTTATAAGTACAAAAAATACAGTAATTGCATACTTCTCCTCTCGGGCTCCTCAGTGCTCCACAGCCCTGTGCAGAGGACCGGACTGAGGACAGTGGGACAGGGGTTTGTGACGTCTGTCGTAACGGCACAATCACATGGACCCCAGGTTAAGGAAATACAAACACAAAATGAAAAATGAAATCTTCAAAAGTTGCATCTGATAATCTTTTAGCAGCATAAACGCGCTTTTGGCGAAACATGGCCTACAATCCTGTCTTTATGATGGAATATGATCAATCTTTCATGGGCCCAACTCTTTTGTGAAGAGAAATCAGTCATGTTTTATTATTCGGGCTGACGGACCAAAATCCATCTTGTAAGGTTCTGCTGATAGTGCACAAAGACTGGGACTTTGGACAATGAAACGGGCGATGGCAAAGATTGACAATCTGATACTGCCTATTTACTTTGCTAAATATTTTTTGTTTTATTATCTTAGCACTTTGTTGTCCAGCTAAATTGTGATGTGAGATGTTTCCTATCCAAATGATATCCAAATAGCCTCTCCGGATTGTTATTACTGAACTGTCCTTAAAGGTGCCCTGTGTAACTTTTTGGTTGGGGGTCCGTCACCTGTGTGTTTCTATGGATATGACATTGCTCTGCCTGGAATGTCCCACAATAGCCAAGTTTACATGATGTTTTTTTAATTCTGAATGTATTATTTCAAATTAAATAGTTTGGAATTAAAATATTCTCCTTCCAGTTTACATGGAAATAATAATTCCGAATTAAGGTTTACATGGAAAACACGTTAAATCAGCTTGATTTAATTCCACTCAACGTCTGGGGGTGGGGAAGGGTTCTGATTGGACAGGGACACGAAAGTATTTACGTTGACTGGAAGAAAACACACACTTCAGCTGCTACCGCCTTTTTACGCCGCGTGGGGGTGCGTACCACTGTTCCCCCGCCCATACAAACTGGGGAACAGCGGTCCAAACCCAGACTCCTGAACCAGCTGGAGCAGCTCCGGTTGATGTCGGGCACAGATGAGCAGGAGTGGGGAGTGGTGTTAGGTGCCTGTAGTCCACAGCGCGTTTTCACTTACGCCACACGGTGTTGCTCGCCCCCGGGGAACAAAGATACAGGGACACAAACATGATCAAAATTTTTTTCAGCATCTTGCAGTGCGTCATCGCGTCAGAAGGGCGACCCAACGCTCATGCGCTGAATGACCAGAATTATTTTTGAAGTGGAATAACCGTTTACATAATCACGGAATAAATTAATTTGTCTTTAAAATCATAATAAACCACCCACTTAATTCGGATTTAAGTTTAATTCCCAATAATCATTAGAAATTAAGTGTTTACTTGGTCTTTTTTAAAGCGGAATACATTTTTATTCAGAATGAAATTATTTTTATCTAGAAAAGCACTCAGAGAGCGCAGACCTCCGCCAAGGACTACCCCCATTTTTTATATAAATTGCGATAAAATCAGTCTTCTGGATCAGATCCGGATCAGCCTTTGGAATATGAAAGAGGATCCCATTGTCCATCCCTGAGTCAAATTTCATGGGGTTTGGTCAATAATTAACCGAGATATTGAGAAACAAAATTTTTGGCCCCATTTACCACAATGTTAACTAAAATTTCAAAGTGATCCAGAATCCAGGATTTCTTCCGGATCACCCCCAAAATGAAATCAGTTCTTCCTTTTCACATTTCCAACAAATCCTGAAAATTTCATCAAAATCGGTCCATAACTTTTTGAGTTATGTTGCTAACAGACAAACAAACAAACAAACAAACAAACAAACAAACAGACAAACGCCGGCAAAAACATAACCTCCTTGGCGGAGGTAATTAGAATTAAAGCTCTCATGTAAACTGGGCAGATAAGACATTAAATAGTTACCTTACATTTATTCAATTACAGTTGCTTGTATAGCTCAAAAATACCTAAAACACACCACACTGCAAAATATCTCTTTAACAGTGAAGCAGATATTAGTTCTGTTGTGGCATGCTCCTGGGCACACTTTAGGGACTTTCCTCCTTTTGGGCACAGTTTAATTGGACTAGTGTGAGCAGACCCTGTATTATCCCTGTAAGAAAATTTGTCCTCTGCATTCCTCAGGCTAAAAAATTACGTCGCAAATTAGAATTCAAGCTGTTAAGTAAATTCTCATTATGGCTTTAAAAGGTCTTCATGATCAGTTTTGGTTTTCAGTCACAGCGTACCCACTTCTCGCCTCCTGTCTCTTCCGTTTTGAGCACTTTCCACATGTTATATAGTCTGACTTACTTCTCAGCCCCTCACCAGCCTCCCACACAGTGTCACCCTCTGTTTGCGTGATCTCTCATATCCACAGTAAGTATAGCCTTATGACACCCTATTACCTTCAACTGTCTCCATGGCATCCAGCTCCATACATGCTTGTTTATTAATGCCGCACTTTGGATATTTGGACATGTTTTTTTTTAGCACATACACATATACATTCTCCAGTATTCCTGAGTGGTGTATCCCTGGAGAGACTGTGTGCTTCTTTGACACGCTGACCTTCATGTCTCTTGGGGAGTGCCAGCAGCTCTTTATCTTTTATTCATAGTGCCATTTGTGACCGGGGAGCCTTATGCCACCGACACTTGTCAAAACACACCAGGTCCCAGGATAGGCAGAGGCCACATTACGGCGCTTGTGTGGAGCTGGTTGGAGGGATGGTTTTCCAAATGTATTATTCAAATGGATCGAGTTATGATGGGTGAATGATGAAGGGTGTGTTCTGGCTCACACTGGATTGATGGATAGATTGATATGTGTAGCACTTTGAATTGAGTTCTACACATTGTCAGTCTGAGTGGAAACGGTGGAAAAATCCAGTCGTAAATGCTGCTGTGTTTTAATAGCATATATTGTGTCTGTTCTTTGCCATTTTCTGTCTTATTGCAAACTAGGTAAAGTCAATTTGCAGCCTTAATGTAAGTTTGTGCTGACTAATGGCTACTGAAATTTCAAGTACTATGTGACATCACACAGGACTGCCCTTATACAACCAGATGTATCTGATGGTAAACGCCTGATTGCAGTGGTGGGGTTTGAATTGTGGATATTTGTTAGACATTGTTTCTTATACCCCAAACCCCGCCCCTTTTCCTCCTTCTCAATCTCTTCTTTAGTCCTCCAGATACAGCCTGTTAGCAGCTCTATTTGAAACGTGGTTGTGGATGGAGTTTAGGTTTTTAATCCCATTTTAGATCCATTGCTTTGGCCCTTCACCTTCATCACAGTGCTGTTCTGTGATTGGTCTGAACCACTTAACTGGACAATCTCGCTTGGACAACATTATTTTTATTAATAGTGTACGAGACATCTACAGAGATTTTATGAGATAGATATTCTGTTAGACGACACTGTCCTTCCGTCTTGTATGAAGAGTAGAATTCTAGCCTCAACAGAATCCCAATAAACACGGAGAAGACGTATTTGTAGTTTAAAGGATCAGTCTTCTTTTCTTTGGTTTATTGTGTCTTGTTGTGAAACTACAAATCAAAACAGAAATTAAACTATATCAGTGCTATCCATCCATCCATCCATTTTCTTCTATTATCTGGGGCTGGGTCACCGGGGTGGCGCCCAGGAGGCAGCTGGAACAGATGCCCGAGCCACCTCAGCTGCTCCTCTGGATGTGGAGGAGCAGCGTCTCTACTCCGAGCTCCTCCCGTGTGACTGAGCTCCTCATCTTATCTCTAAGGGAGCGCCCAGCCACCCTGCGAAGGAAACCCATTTCTGCAATCTCGTCCTTTCGGTCATTACCCAACGCTCATGACCATAGGTGAGGGTAGGAACGTAGACTGACCAGTAAATTGAGAGCTTGGCCTTTTGGCTCAGCTCAGCTCCCTCTTCACCGCAACGATCCGATACAGCAACCACATCAGACCATGGTTCTCGCCCGGAAAAATGTGGCTTGCCCTTGCCAGGTGGGTGGAGAGTCCCTGCCTCAAGTGAAGGAGTTCAAGTATATCAGTGCTATACAAAGAGGCGAGCATATTAAAAGTAGCGTAACATAAAAACCTAAAACCTAAAAACCTAAACTTTGACAAATGTAACTAATACTGCCCAATATCTATGTAAAATTCTGCTAAACATAAAGAGAAATGAAATATACATACAGCTGATGTCACATTTTGAAGGATTACTATGGATGGAGTAGGATTCTGACCGACTGCTCACAGCTGCTGACATGTGCTTTCTGGCTGGTTAAACTAATTAACCTGACCACTAGGAGTCAGCACTTACTATAAAATTACTTAAAATTACTGCAGAGGGCAGCACTTACAATAGATCTATTACAAGGATGGAACAGAGCCTAATGTTAAAGTTGCCAGCGGTTTACATGAGTGGAATCAGAAATGCGAAAAATGAGGAAAAGTTCAAACTGTTTCCCCTCTAGTTGTTGGAGCAAATGCCTAACCCACTGTGCCACCATTGTCTCAAATACAGACAATGGTTGCTTTCCTAAATACTTCTCTAGCGCTCTATCTGAGTATAACAGGCTCAGGTGATGAGTTTTGTTCACACATAAAGTTTGGCTCAGCATCTGTTTGACAGGTCTGTGAGCCTGTCTGAGCACCGGTGACAGGTGGAGAAACCAAAACCAACATGGCTCCACAACAGTCTGCTCCACCTGCTGAGAGCAAACTGCACTTCAACACTACAATCGTGTGCTGAAAAAATGTTAGAAGTGGGGAACAGGGTAAAAAAGTTAACTTGGTTTGGAGTTTTCATTTGTAAAATGATTGTGATTTCAGAATTAATACTTTACAACTGAGGTCATCTACTTTGGCGGGTGATGTTTTGTTAGACTTTGAAGTTGCACTGTGTAACGTTTCTAGTGGAGGGTCCGCCACCTTCTATTGTCAAGGACATGTTATTGCTTTGTCTAGAATGTATAGATTCAACTTATCCATCACAAGGGAAACAAGCAAGTTACAACCCTACGCTACATTACTGTTCAGATCTCTGGAGAGTCGCCCCTGTTCACTGAAGGAATTGTTGTATTTTTAACAATTGAACTGAATTATTTGGAACTACAAAATATGAGCTGTTTTGTGCCTTTAAAACGAGCCTCTCAAAGAGCGAATTACAGTTACAAGATAACTTGCATTTGCCCAAGGTCAACAGTCACTCTCACCTTTTTTGTTGAAAATCAAACAGAACCATAAATCAACGCTTGTACTGATCACAAGCAGTTTCATGCCGCTATTCCGACATGCCGCTATTTAGACACTGACGTCTAATTGTTGGGGTAGTGGCATAAACATGATTTTTCAAGTGTCTCGCTACTTCAGCTTTTGTTTTTCTCATTGTCAGAGTTGCAGCATTTTACTATTTTTCAAACATTCCACTTTTCTGAATTGAATAGTATTAAAGGGACTTCATTTCCTAGTGAGCCAGAGTGTTGGAGACGTGTGGAGGCACTTTTTAAAATATTCCATCCAGTCCTTGTATTTGCAGAGGTCGCTGGTGCTAGGCTAGTGCATGTCAATGGCCATAGTTAGCCTGCCACTAAAAACAGTCTTACCCACTCCACAACACACCCGAAACAATAATAACCGAATAATTTTAGAAGTAAAACCCACCTTGCATTTTAAGGATTTATGTCTGAGCAGCAGCAGCAAGTTTTACTTCCAAATAAAAAGCTTGGCAGCGGCGGACTGATATCACCTAACACCTACCTTACTGGCAAAGTAAAATTCCGCTGCAGCTGAGAAAATAGTCCCTCAACATGTGACGATTCATGCAATGCAAGGTTAGTTTTATTTCAAACATTATTCTATCAACACATTTACATTCTGGCATGATAATAGATTTGCTTCGGGTGCTTTGTGGAGCGGGTAAGACTGTTTTTAGTGGCAGGATTAGGTAGCCTATTATACTTTGCACTCCAACATATCATAAGATGCTTGGGCCAGTGGAAAACACTTGATCAGAAAATACTTCGGCCACAAAGGATATCAGACGGTGGGAAAATGTCCAAACTGATAGGCTTAGGAAACAGTCATGCATTTTAAAAAAGAGCATAGGCCAGCCTTGGGGAAAATATCTAATCTAAAATGGAGGCTTCATGGACACTTTGTGCTTCATTCATTTGGTCATGTAGGCGATCTGCGGAGAACACCATACAGCCTAAATAAATAACCAGTCAAGTTGATTGCAGGAGCTCAGTGAGATGACACTCTGGCATTCCAAAACACACATTTGACTACCTGCATATGACGATGAAATTTGATTATTTATTATACGCATTAGGCCCCTATTTATTTCATTTAGACTATTGTGATGTGAAGGAATAATGATACTAAAAAGTGTTGTAATACCGGCACCGTCTAAATAGAGGTGTATCGTAATGAAGTGACGTTAGAATAGACATTGGACCCCATCACGAGCTTCTGAAAATGCTTTGTTTAAGTCCATTTTGTATTTTTTGGACAAAAACTTTTGATAGTATTTACTGATGTGTGCACAGTGTCTCTATGGCACCTGCTGTACATGCCACCATAGAGATACATGTAGTTATCAGTAAAGTTATCAATACCTGTCATCATGCTACTATTCAGATGCATTGGGATCATCGGTTATACTAATGTAGCCAACAACACACCGAGCAATAACAAAAGGCAAAAATCCCCATTTTACCAATCAGGTTTAAAATTCTCTAGTTGCAGCTGGCTTAACTTGAGTTTTGGTTCCTCTTCCCACTGTGAGCAATAAATGATTGAAGAAGATTTCTTGCACCGCTTGTCAGATATGATTTACTAATTTTTATGTTTTGTTCTTTGAAAATACCAGATATGGTGTATCATTTTTATAAACTTTCAAATGATTTTATTCATCCAATTTTTTCTTACCTGAGCAGTAGTTAGTGAGTAGAATACCTTAAACACACACACCAAAAGCTCTCAAGTAATTTCACCACTACTTTGTGCTTCTACTAATTTTGTATAATACCTCCCCTTATGGCAATTAACCAATAGAATTAATCTTAAAAACAAAAACAGAAAAACAGTAAAAATTTTTGGGGTAACAACATGAAAGTAATGGCTCAGTGTGTCATTTTTTCCTCCTTTGGCCATTGTTCTCCATCAGAATTTTTACCAAATTTGTGAACATGACCACGACCTCTTATTTCAAACACTTCTAATTTGTTGCAGTGTTTCAAATTTGACTCCAATTTCCATCATAATTCTCTGAGCCTACTTGCAGAATACCAACACAGTCGTATCGCATTTTGTAACCTTGATTTTACTCTTAGATTTCGAAGTGGAACGGAGCCAAGGACGCTGATAAAACGTTGCACTTCTCTTGTCGATATCTTGGTGTGAGGCAGGTGGGAGAATGAGTTCAAAATTACTTCTTACCTTGCTGAGTTCTTCCAGGTTTTCCCTGACCCCACACTCTCTCATGTTCAAATGATGGACTGTGAATCACTAAGAATCAAGATGGAAGTGCAGTGTGATTACTTAAGCAGGTTGGGCTGATCCTGTGGCAGAAATGTGAATCTGCAACTGTGCAAACAGAGGAAATGTTAAAGAAAATTTACTTTTTTGAGATGATAACAGTATTAGTGTCAGACTTATGTTTTGATTCCTTCCATTTAGTTTTCGTGAAATAAAATTACTATAAATTGTCCAACTTTTGGCCAGACACTCCAGGGAGTAAAGGGTATTTTCCTGAACGAGAAAACCTCTACCATTGCTTTTCTCCTACTGTGCCTGTTTTTGGATGAAACTCACAAAATTGCTCTGAAACTGAAACTAATACCTTAGTATTTTGTCAGAACAGCTTGCCACATGTGATGACATCCAATAAAGAAATCCTTTAGAGTTAGATATTTAGCTGTTGGACTGAACAGGACAAGTCACTTTTGTTTCAACAACTATTCAGCACGTTCATACATCTGTACTGACAATATGCTGTGGTTACCTAACTTTAGCTGTGTACTTGATTCTCGAATGTGATTTTATTGTTTGACAAGTCATGACTACACAACATGGCTTTAGTTTAGAAGCATAGTTTCTCTCTGTGATTTACAGAAGGAGTGATTGACTGATGGATTGACCTGTAAGAGAAACATGTGGTCCATTGATCATTTTCACAACGGCCGTAAGTGCTGCAATGTAGGTTAAACGTCACTTCCGGTTAAAGCTTTTCTATGGCAAAATGACTGTGGAAATGTCTCGTGCATTCTCCACCAGTTTCATAAATCTGCCCCATAATTCATTAATAAGTAACTTGTGAACGCAGACTGATTCTAGAATTAAAATTAAAAATGTATTTCATGATGTAGATATTAGCAGGGACAGAGAGATTTGTGCAGTCTGATTGAACAAGTTACTTATGTTTTATCCATGACCATAATGTTAGTTTTGGTTAGGAGTAGTTCACTAATGCTGGTCGTTGTTGGCTTTTAAGTTTTCGTCTTTCTTACCTTGATAGTTGTGGACAAGTTCTTCATGGACAGAATATGTCCTTTGTCGACCTTGTTGGATGAAGATTTGGTGATGGGGCAGATTTATGAAGCTGGTGGAAAATACATGAGACATTTCCACAAATATTTTGCTATAGAAAACCATTAACTGCAAGTGATGTTTCCCCTACATCGCGGCACTTCCTGAGGTTGTAAAAAAGGTCTATTGGTCCAACATAGTTCGCAGTTGCTTTTACCTTTTTCTTCCTCAGCATTTCCCAGCACAGGCCTCATTACCCTGCTTTATTTTCATCTGATCTACATCTGCTTACATCTTCTGACACCATTTTCACATTTCTCTTTTTAAACAGGTGATCACACTATAGCATATGGAGCGTGGCTCTCCCCTGAGACGCCCACTGCAACTCTGCACCACAGATTCTTTTCTCCTGTGCTGTGCTTGACACTATCTAACATAAGCATTATTAATATAGCAGCATCTAACAGCAGTGAGTTGACATGAGCCAGCCCATAGTTCTAGTCATTATTCTCACTTTGCTGCGACTTCACTCCCCCAGACCCTTCATGTACCCATGTAGATGGGAAGCCTTGTGTTGTCTCTAGCTGTCATGCCCGGTTTTGACACACGCTTGATGGATTTGTTGTTGTTTTATTTGTTGTTGAGGTGCTAGCTAGCGCCGTGAGTGGCACTGCTTAGGAAAATAAGATCTTGTATTATAGAGAAGAAGTGGAAGATGAATAGGGAATTTGCGAAAAGCTGAGGAAGTTTATGATTGGGAGAAAATTTTGATGGAATTTATTTTAATGTTGTTTTAATGATCAGGAGTTTAACAGTAGTTTAATCATTAAAAAAAACAGTAATGGCAGTTTTTCTGTTTTGAAGAGACGACCCTTGACTTGAAGTAGACTTGATGAATCAGGCTAAGTAATAATAGTAGTAATAATAACAATAGAACAGAGAACAACAGATTATTAACGTAACATATGAACAGTTATTCAGATAACTACAGCATAAACAACATAACAAGTTTACCAAACTCTCGATCTCACTCCAAATCACTAAATCTAAATGACTTATAGTCCGAAAAATACAGTAACCAAAACATTTACTCAAGGGTACTGTCACTTCAATAAAAATATTTCTCAAGTTTGAATAAAAGTATGCTGCTCTGAAACGTACAATTTCTTTAAAGGTTACTCAAGTAAATGTAACTGAGTAAATGCAACTGCTCACCTCTAATTATAGCTAAAAGAAAAATAATTTTCTCATTACCTCCGCCAAGGAGGTTATGTTTTTGCCGGCGTTTGTTTGTTTGTTTGTTTGTTTGTCTGTTAGCAACATAACTCAAAAAGTTATGGACCGATTTTGGTGAAATTTTCAGGATTTGTTGGAAATGTGAAAAGGAAGAAGTGATTTAATTTTGGGGGTGATCCGGAAGAAATCCTGGATTCTGGATCACTTTGAAATTTTTGTTAACATTGTGGTAAATGGGGCCAAAAATTTTGTTTCTCAATATCTCGGTTAATTATTGACCAAACCCCATGAAATCTGACTCAGGGATGGACAATGGGATCCTCTTTCATATTCCAAAGGCTGATCCGGATCTGATCCAGAAGACTGATTTTATCGCAATTTATATAAAAAATGGGGGTAGTCCTTGGCAGAGGTCTGCGCTCTCTGAGTGCTTTTCTAGTTTTTAAATATTATCTTAGGAATTTATGTTAATTCCTGTAAAACAATCAATATATAATGTTAATTTTTCTGTATAAGGATTATGAAGCTAATGTTATTCAGTCACCTTGGCTTAGCTCTGTCAAACCCTTTTGCACTTAATTCTATTTTTAGTAGAAAAACACAAAACATTTCCATACTATTAACATAGTCCTTGCGTTTACATGAATAATATAATACAATCCCATTCTTTTCTAGCTTGTTTTGCAGCCTTGTTTGGCTAGAATACGGCTCAAACTGCAGTTCTTATTGATTGTTTTTGGTTAAAATTTGGTTATAGCTGGCTATAAGTTCTGATCATTGCCTAGAACAAAACTGAGGTCATAATGTTCAGGTATTCAACTTATTCAGGAAGTTGCTGTGGGCGCCACCATCGTCATTGGGATTTTACAGTATTATTTTGCATGGGGCTGCTGGTCTTGGCAACTAATACATTTTATATGGACTATAAAGCTGTTTTAAAGCCAGAGAATTAGACTTAGACTTAGACAAACTTTATTGATCCGTAGGGGAATTTACTTACTACACAAATCAACCTACTTTATATTAAATTCTCCCTTTAAATGAATTGGATTCCCACTCAACCAGAAGTGCCACAACAAAGAAAGTGTGGTTTATGGTGAGTTGGTACTCTTAGGTTCAGTATCACTCAGAATTCATTTATCATCAAATATTGTCCAAAATGTCTTGTCCATGTATGCAAATGTTGGTCTGACTTTAAAGTACTGGTCATTTTACTACTTCTGTAAATAGTATCTCAGGGTGAGGCTATTATGTGTTAAAGTTAAGGTACACGTCATTGTACCTGGGCTTCGTCAGGTCGGGAAATTCAAGTTTTTATGGCGTAGAAATCCCCAAACATTGACAGGTCTTGGTTCAGTTTCTACACCTGATAGAGCCTTTCTGTGTAAAGTGAACAGTACATGACAGTGTTGTACATTTTTATAAGATTAGAGGACCATTTTATTCATGTTTCTTGTCTGTTCTTATTCCAGATGACAACTGCAGACTGAGCGATTACAGGCGTCTGAAAAACAAGGTGCTGGATCTCCATGAGAAGCGCTACATGGGCTACAGCACCCACGGGAGTCACCGGGACGACATGGGTGCCAGGAAGCAGCTGGTGGATGTGATGTTCAAACGCTTCGACGCTGATAACGGAGGAAGGATAGATGCCAGTGAGATCTCACAGGTACGATGAGATTCACTGACTGAGAGTTTATTGTGTGGGTATAGAGTGAGTGAACTGGCTGCAGTTGCATGCTTAATATGAGTGATCATTGTGAAATACTTTGCTTTCAAAAGTCCCCTTGTAAAGGTGAAATGCTCTGTGGTCAGATTGCATCAAAGTTTAAACTAGTTAAAAGAAAGAAAAAGATGTTCAACTTTAAAAGCAAAATGTGTGGAAAATAAATAAACAAAAGAAGCAAACAAAAGCTCAGTGAATTAAAGGAAGTGTATGTGACCTGCGCTCTTATAATTTTACAAAAAGTATTAGAATCAATCACAACTGAACCTGGGTTGCAATTGCCTTCACCTGCAGATCAAGGACACATTCAAGTTTTTCTCATTCTCAGTATATGGACAAGCCATGCCTTAAATAATCTTGAAAATCAAAACACCAAATTATAGCATAAATGAAAAGGACACCATGTCCAATGTTTTAGTAATTACGAATAAATCTGAATACTGTTTATCAGTAAAATGTGTATTTGATTTGAACAAGTTTACCTTATATAAGGTGACAGTTTACGAAATTTTAAATCAAAATCTTACATGTACACTACCGGTCAAAAGTTTTATAACACCTTAATTTTTCCAGTTATTTATTGCAATTCAAGTCGTGCAAGTCCAATGAAGAGCTTGAAATGGTACAAAGGTAAGAACTGAACAGCCAGAGGTAAAAAAAAAAAAGAAAAAAAGATAAACAGTAACAAAACACAAGTCCAAGCTCTGCCAAAACTACCTCAGGAAAAAAGAACAAGATGGTGAGCTTGAAAACATGGAGTGTCCAGCACAGTCTCCAGACTTAAGCCCCATCGAGCTGGTTTTGGGATGAACTGGACAGAAGAGTGAAAGAAGCAACCTACAAGTGCCACACATTTATGGGAACTTCTGCAACAGACTTGGGAAGAACTTTCTGAAGAATATTTGATTTCTATTGTAAAAAGAACGAGCCACGAGTGTGTTCAGCCAAAGGTGGACCAAAGATGGACGCTTTCATGAATCAAAAGTTTAGAATATGTTTTGGTCAACAATAAATAACTGGAATAAGTGTGGTGTTCTAAAACCTTTGTCCGATAGTGTACGCTATTTTCAAAAAAAAAAAAAAAAAAAAAAAGCGAGGTAAAAACATAACAGAAACAAAACTCACATAAAATTATGTGGATTATGTATTATGTGTTATAGGCTACATTATAACAGTGGCTAGTACAATGACGTCTATTCTAGTGCGAGATAGAAGTACATTATTCTGACTTTGAAGGTCACGAGGACCGAGGCTATTGAATCTACACAATCCCCCATACTTCAGTGGCTTTCTGCTCCATTCAAATGCTCCGGGAAAAAAAAGTTATTTTCAAATATCCATCACAAAGTAGAGTTAAAAGCAGCAGTGAACTTTCAAATAACTCCTTTGATCAGACGTAGCATTGTAGACCGTGGCCTGTAGCCCTGTGTGCTGCTCAAGTGATGTGGGTCAGAAGAAGCAACGGGAGAGAGGGGGGCAGAGAGAGAGAAAGAATAAAGAGAGAGAAAGAGAGAGGGAGAAAAGATGGAGAGAGAGAACATGCATAAGAAATGTAGTGGACCTCAGGACTGGCTTAAGATAGAATGTATATGAATAAATAAAAACGCAACCGGCAATACTCCCCAAAATGGCCGCCTTAGTGCTTGAAAGAAATATCTGCCCAGTGTGAGATGGAATTAGGAGTTTTATATATTTTTGGCTGTGACTAAATATAGCAAAGGCCAATCAAGGCAAGTCAAATAATGCATGAACCTCATTTTGAACGTGAGGGATTTTTTCTGAATTAACTGTTTGCCACTCCCACTTTAACTCTTCTCTCACTTTGCATTTGAGCCATGAGAGAAACAACTGCCAGGGATAGTCGTCAGCACTTGTTTCTGCATGGTCCTTATTCTGAAGTGTTTTAAATTGATTAGCAATTTATTTTTTCTCACTAACAACTGCTTTCACAATAGACTGTACAGAGTTAACTGTGTTTTTCTGAACTACAAGAAATAAAAGTTAGGTAAAAGTCTGTAAGCGTTCATCAGAAATTGTGGTATGGTGTAGCCAGAGGTGGGTAGAGTACCACAAATTGTACTCATGTGAAAGTAATGTTACTTCATAATATTACTCAAGTAGAATACAAAGTAGTAGTCCAAGAAATAACTAGAGTAAAAATGTATTTGGAAAAACTACTACTCAAGTAAGAGTAACATAAAGAGTAACTGTCAGGACGTAACATCTGATTTGTTATGTAAAGTTAATGTAATTTGAAGAACAAAATATACTGTATAAATAATAATAATGCACATAAATGAAAATGATAGACAAAAATGAGACAAACTAAATCATATCTGAAGGAGCAGTGCAGGAAACACAATTGTTCAAATCATTTCATATGGTCAACATAAAGCTTTTGTCATTTATAGATTTACTCACAGTGGGGAAAGTACCGTATTTTTTGGGCTATAAGTTGCTTCAGAGTATAAGTTGCACCAGCCGAAAATGCATAATGAAGAAGAAAAAAACATGTATAAGTCGCACTGGACTATAAGTTGCACTTTTTGGAGGAAATAAATTTTATTAATTCAGAGACCAGGAACCGACATTTCATCTTGAAAGGCAAGTTAAGGTTAGCCAGGCTGGTGCCACCTATTGCCTCCACTCAATTTCATTTCTCTCCAGCGACAAGGTCAGGAATTGGAATACACTAGATAGTTCGCAAAAACCCTTGAAATTCAAGTCCGGGCACCAGCCAATCAGGAAAGAGCCAGACATTCTGTGTTGGCAACAATTATCGAGATTGAGGATTTAAAGCCAGAACAAAGAGTATGTTTCGTGAATTTCATCAAGAAATGAGAAATGGGAAAAGCTTAATTTACTAGTTAGCCCATGGATCTAATAAAATAAGTTTGCCCCATTAGCAGCACATTACATATGTCATGACCAAATAGCAGCGATTGGTTAAATGAAAAAAAGTACCCACCTACCATTGAGCAAACAAATCCTAATGCTACAGACGGTTTCCACAAAGTGAAACCAGCTGATGAATCAGGCTAAGTGATAGTAATAATAACAATAGAACAGAGAACAACAGATTGTTAACGTAACATATGAACAGTTATTCAGATAACTACAGCATAAACAACATAACAAGTTTACCAAACTCTCGATCTCACTCCAAATCACTAAATCTAAATGACTTATAGTCCGAAAAATACAGTAACCAAAACATTTACTCAAGAGTACTGTCACTTCAATAAAGATATTTCTCAAGTTAGAATAAAAGTATGCTGCTCTGAAACGTACAGTTTCTTTAAAGGTTACTCAAGTAAATGTAACTGAGTAAATGTAACTGACAACTACTCACCTCTAATTATAGCTAAAAGAAAAATAATATTTAAAAATGAGAAAATTATCTTAGGAATGTATGTAAATTATTGTAAAACAATCAATATATAATGTTAATTTTTCTGTATAAGGATTATGAAGCTAATGTTATTCAGTCACCTTGGCTTAGCTCTGTCAAACCCTTTTGCACTTAATTCTATTTTTAGTAGAAAAACACAAAACATTTCCATACTATTAACATACTCCTTGCGTTTACATGAATAATATAATGCAATCCCATTCTTTTCTAGCTTGTTTTGCAGCCTTTTGTCAAATAACTATGTCAGGCGTGTGTGGATTTGAATATGCCCTTTACACATGAAGAAACAAACACAGCAACACCTCTCTCGCTTTCCTCACTTTTCCCACCGCCTTTGAAGGAGACGCGGAGTCAGTCATAATTAACCAGCAGATGGAAAACGGTGCTTTCAGGTGCTTCTCGGGGGGGTTGGTTTTTCCTTGTTTTTGAGTCTTTTTATTTGCGAGACATATGGAGAAGTCTTGGCACGGTTAATACGATGTCAGCAAGAAGGAATCTAAACAAAAGAGAGTTTGAAAAGACGGCGAGATGCTAGCTGAGTGAGCGGATTGCAGATTCCGAAGATTTGCTGTTTCACATTTAGACTGTCTTTGCAGATTGCGCTTGAAAGAAGACAGAAGTTAGAGACGGGTGGGCTTGCTGTGTCAACAATAGCTTCAAAATAACTGTATGAATAATGTATACAAACAGTTTTGCGGCAATGACCCGTGACTCTGAGATAAAAGACTGAATCTGAATCGTTCTGTTTTTTCACACAGTTAAGTAAATACAAGTAACAGTGGCACAGTGGGTCAAGTGCACGCCCATCAGTCAGAGGCTGGCTACTGCAAACCCGGTCTGAGTGCATACTGCTGTTGTGTCCTTGAGCAATTCAACTCAACTGCATTGCTCATTACAGTAACAGTGTACATAGAGTGGTTGGTTGAGTTAGGAAGGTCATCTGGTGTCCATGAAATCACAAAATTGGGTCTTGCCAATATAGTTTCAGTTGCTGGCAGGTGGTCAGTAATTGGTTCACGTATGTTCAAACAGCCAAAACATGGTAAAACATAACATTGTACTTAGTGTTCTAAGTAACTGTTTCTTCTATTTTGTTGACTTGTATGTGAAGTACTTTGGTCAGCAGAAGTTGTTTTAAATATGCTATATAAATAAACTTGAATTGAATTGAATTGTCGTCAAGACCACACTAATCGAGACCAAGACCTGTCCGAAACCACAGGGTCCCGAGACCAGGACAAGACCAAGACTTTTAAAGGTCGAGACTGAGACAAGACCACTGCCCATCAAGACCAAATCAAGACCATCTTTATCATTTTCTACATTTATTTGTATTTTACAGTTATTTTGGCACATATATATCAATGTTTTTGTAGATCTAGCCCCATTTGATCTGATTAATATTCATTTAGGTGTAAAATAAGCCAAGCAGACTGTACTGCACTGAAACAGTCTGCACCCCTTTTTTAGACCCTCACCCACAGTTTGAGAACCCCTTCTTTGAGAACTTCCACTGGCACTTTACAGAAAACTGTGAAGAAAGTGGGTAGGAACTTTAAACCTGTTTTTTAACTTCTTAACTGGAGTTACATTCTCTTATTGGTTTTGCAGTGGTATTTACCAACCTCTGCACATTTTCCAAATGCACATCATGACAAATACAGATGCATTTGTTCTTTTTTATTGGGCAAACGTCAACCACATGTTGCGGTTAGAAGTTAATTGCCAACAGCAGCAGCCGTAATGAAATATGATCGCACTCGATGAGTGTCAGACCTCGAGTCCGAGACAAGACCGAGTCCAAACGCCTTCAAGACTGAGACAAGACCGAGTCCAAAAGGCTTCAAGACTGAGACAAGACCAAGTCCAAACGCCTTCAAGACTGAGACAAGACCGAGTCCAAACGCCTTCAAGACTGAGACAAGACCGAGTCCAAACGGCTTCAAGACTGAGACAAGACCAAGTCCAAACGCCTTCAAGACTGAGACAAGACCGAGTCCAAACGCCTTCAAGACTGAGACAAGACCGAGTCCAAACGCCTTCAAGACTGAGACAAGACCGAGTCCAAACGCTTCAAGACTGAGACAAGACCAAGTCCAAACGCCTTCAAGACTGAGACAAGATCGAGTCCAAATGCTTTCAAAACTGAGACAAGACTGAGTCCAAACGCCTTCAAGACCGACACAAGACCGAGTCCAAACGTGTTCGAGTTCAAGACAAGACCAAGACCATAAAATAACGGTCTCAAGGCCGGTCTCAAAACCAAGACTGGGCTCAAGTACTATGACACTAATTCTACGACTACTACTACTACTACTGCTACTTTAATTTCTGCGTTTTAGAAGGTTGACCAAGATGTTAGTCATTTTTTATTCATGCCAAATAAGCTACTAATGTAACATAGGCCTACCACTACTGTAGCCACAGTCGCCCTGACCCAGACTGACAATAGCAAGACTGCCAATCTGCGTCACCGATCACCACCAATTATTTATGCACTCAACACAATGCTACACAGGCATAGTTAAGTGTCTTGCCCAAGAGCATGATGACAGTACCCTCTGATTCAAACTGTAATTGAACCACTGACTATATTATTAGTTCTAGACTTGCAAAGATGCAGCTTTTTTCAGATCAGATACAAATATCTACTTTGACTTTAAGTATCTGCTGAAGTGTAGGGACTGAGAATGACATTTCACCCACAAAACACAGTTAGCATATGACAAAATAGATCCAGTTGTGCTATGTAATTGTTATTTATCCAGGAAGTAACTACTGAACAGCTTTGTGTGACTAAAAGTTCAAACACTGAGATGTCGTAGATGAAAATCAGTATGTAAATATTCTAATTACATCAAAATAAAGGCCCAGCAAGCATATCGACTGAACCAATGTTGTGGGACCGATTCCGATTCAGCTAAATTTCCTAGATCAGCACTAATATCCAACACCAGTATTGGTTTTGCATCCCTAATTATTTCTGTTTATGGTAGATGGGTAACTTATCAAAGTATGTAATGTATTTGCAAATGTCAGGAAACTGTATTGTGCTTCATCAGTGTATTTTCTGGCTTATCACTCATATATTTAGAATGGCAAGCTACAGCTCCACCTTGGCTCAACTTTACTGACCATCAATCTGAATATACATTGTTGGTAGGCGTACATAGTGTTAAATGAATGAGATGCACACTTATGAACCCACATCACACCATCTCCCTGTATATAATGGATAGACCTGCATAAACCGCCAGTCATTTAGCAGCAGGGTGTTCGGTGGCATATCCGTATATACTGATGGAAGGTAATTGAATACACCGCATAATGTCACCCACGCCACAAAATATATCGA
This sequence comes from Boleophthalmus pectinirostris, assembly GCF_026225935.1. Taxonomy (NCBI): domain Eukaryota; kingdom Metazoa; phylum Chordata; class Actinopteri; order Gobiiformes; family Gobiidae; genus Boleophthalmus; species Boleophthalmus pectinirostris. Next base: position 11,669,669 of record NW_026571207.1, on the reverse strand, counting down.
TGTCACTCTGCATTCTGAATCAGCATACAAGTGACAGGATCGAGATGAGCTTTTAGACGCCACATCGGCCCCCAAATGACACTGCCCATCAAGACCCGAAGAAAAATCATTCATTGTACACAGAAGCAGCTGTATGCTCGATCGAGAAATGTCAGACGGACTAAATATAGGTTTAAAGGGCTCATATTACACAGTTTTTTTTTTCTGTTACAGTGTTGTTTCCTCATCACAAACATACCTGGAGTTCTTCTTGCAAAACAAAAACACCTTGTGATGTCATGGGGTAATACAGGATTTCTCCACTATGTTTTTAAACGCCATACACCTTTACTTGAGCTTAATGTTGACAGACTATAATAAAATCTTAGTCCAGCATGTGTGAACTCCAGGTATGTTTTTGAGGAGGTAACAACATGATAACAGCTTCAATTTATACTTGTATTTCCTGACTGAACACGGGCAGCAGATATGTACAGAAGTTATGTTTAGACTAATAAAAATAGCTGACGACACCTTTATTTTGTTAAATGAATGTCAGAAAAATAACTTCCTTGTCCGTAAATTGTCCTAATTTTGGGTGGAATTTTCAGTGTTGATGACGTAGGTACGTGCATTCTGTTTAAAACTCACTAGTACTTCCTGTATTTTATCTACCGTATTTTTCAGACTATAAGTCACACATTTTTTCATGGTTTGAGTGGTCCTGAGACTTATCCTCCAGTGTGACTTGTATATTAAAATTTTCACAGACATAGGCAATAGGCGCTCTATGCTTGTGTGTCAGTATCTGCTACTCCTACTACTCCTGTACCACTGTCACTTCACTCTACTGCGCATGTCTACTGCAGGAAGAGTAGGTGTCTCATGTCAGTCCACCATTTCTTCTGTACCACTGAAAATTTAAGCTAAATTATAAAGACAACTGAGAAGACTGAACACAAATGCCGCCAAAAAGATTACAAGCTGAAAGTAGCGAAATATGCAGCTGAAAACAGTAATCGAGCAGCAGAAAGAAAGTCTGGAGTGAGAAACTTGTGACAACCAGGAGGGTATGAAACTTTCCGGGAAGTCACTGGATGGATCGACAAAGCCTGGACTTCAGTAACAACCGAAACCATCCTGTCAAGATTCAGAAAGGCCAGAATAATAACTAACTGGAACTGATGCTGAATCCGACGACAGCTACGCAGAAGAGGAAGCACTGCCCCGTTTCCCTCTGGAGGTTGCAGAGTAGCTCAGAAGTGACACCGAGGATGAAGAATGCAATGGATTTAGTGATTTGGAGTGAGATGGAGAATTTGATAAACTTTTTTTTCTTCATTAAGCATTTTTGGCTGTTGTGACTTATACTCTGAAGTGACTTATAGTCCAAAAAATACGGTACTTTTTGTCTCAACTTTTTTACCATTAACAGCAACTTTACTGATATAAAACTATGACAAATATTTACCACAGGCACTACCCGACCAAAGCAAGTCATAATTAAGAAATCATAAAAACCTGACATATGTAGGCTGCTTTAATTGACCCGTTTTAAAATAGCAGTTTTGTAACATTAAGAAAAAGTACATGTTGTAAATTCTAAAGTACGTGACTTTAATTGGCCTACTTTTAATGGTTGAAAATGCCAGAAGCAAATTTTTCATTTATTTCAGATGTTTATTTCAGAGCTGGGTTTAAGCATTTGTGAGGACCCGTTAAGGACATTTCCCTTTTCAGAAGATAGAATATTTTGTTTTTAATTGGGTAATTGCTATGACTATGGAAGATTGCCATAGCTTGAAACTTTTCACACAAAAAAAAATAAATAAATAATAAAAGTGAAATAGATAAATAAAAAACAACAACAACAGTATAAAAGCATGCTCGGGCGGCTATGTGGTACTTATAAAGCCCCATTCACACGTGCAGCCTGACCTGGGAATTTACTTGCATTTTACCAGAACATGTGTGAATGAAGCCAGAATTGATTTCCCTGTATTTTTTATTTTCCTGGGTAAATTACTGGGAATATAAAGAGAAAGATTATGTGTGAATTAAGACAGAAAATTGCCAGTACTTCTTGGTTTCCTTGGTTGCGGGATTAATTTTCTTGGTTACGATCTTATTTTTCTTGGTTACGAGTTTAATTTTCTTGGTTATGACCTTAGTTTTCTTGGTTATGAGTTTAATTTTCTTGGTTATGAGTTTAATTTTCTTGGTTACGAGTAAAATTTTCTTGGTTACGAGTTTAATTTTCTTGGTTACGATCTTAGTTTTCTTGGTTATGACCTTAGTTTTCTTGGTTACAAGCTTAATTTTCTTGGCTACGATATTAGTTTTCTTGGTTGTAACCTTAGTTTTCTTGGTTACTACTTTGGTTTTCTGGTTACAAGCTTGGTTGGACTATATCATCACAGTCCATTCTCATTCACTTTAAAGATGCAGCAGCACTTGTATATATAATTCTGTCACTGAGATGTGTGAATGGAGATCATTGCTGAGTGTTCTAGTATTTTGTACCCACCAATTTACTGGGAGCTATATGTGAATGGGTCTTTATACACATACAGTGGTATTCTGATTGTATACTGATAAATAGTCTACTACAGTGCACATACATTATTCATATGTCAGTGTGCCAGAGTGTGTGGCTGCTTGTTAGACTATGATCTGAGTTCAAGTTGAGTGGTGCTAGCTTGTACATCTGTCTCATCTGAAAGAGTTCATTATCACATGGATGTTTTATCCAGGCAGCGTTCCATCAGCTCTACAAATGAGGCATCCGTTTGAATCAAAAACACATTTCACTTAGTTATCTAGTGTCTACTTTATATCTCTCAGCGCAATGGAAGCATGTTATGAAGTGGAAACAAGAGGAGTAACCTGGTTTCACATTATTGGAATGTGCGCATTGCATGGCAGAGCACTGTGCAGCTTTTAGGCCTGAGTCCCAGCTGCTATTCAATCCAAAATTTGTAATTGCTAATTTTTAATTTTTTTTTTTTTTTTTTTTAATATGGACTGTAGTACCTAGTCTGATTCATCAGCCGGTTTCACTTTGTGGAAACTGTCTGACCGCATTGCAGCACTAGGATTTTTTTGCTCGATGGTAGGCAAGTACTTTTTTAATTTAACCAATCGCTGCTATTTGGTCTTGACGTATGTAATGTGCCAAATCCTGTAGGAAGAAGGGCAATACCATTTTTCCCCTTGATAAAATTCACCAAACATTCTTTGTTCTGGCTTTAAATCCTTGATCTCGGGAATTGTTGCCTGCACAGAATGTATGGCTTCATATGGCTTCCACCACGACTGCTTTGTTTATTGTTGTGCTGAACCACAAAAGGGACCCAGACAGGTGCTTGAGTTGACGTCATGGCTTCACAGCTCTTCACTGATTGGCCAGTACGTGGTCTACAACTTCCGGGGTTTTTGCAAACCGTCTAGTGTATTCTGATTCCTGACCTTGTCACTGGAGAAAAATGAAATTGAGCGAAGGCACTAGGTGGCGCTCAGCCTGGCTAATACTACCTTTGGTCACACCTTAAAGAGAGGGTATGATCAGTGGTGTAGTGGGGATTTTTTTTAAGTATTTCAGAAATATTTCAATATTTCTGCTGTGACCCATCACCCACCACTAAAAACATGTATCACATATATTATAGTAACAGAGAACTAACTTTAAAAATACTCAACATATGTAATTAAACATCAAGGCATTTCCACTAAAATCTACCTTGACAGAACCATTTCACTCAGCACAACTTTCCTTTCCATAACTGATACTGTCTTGTCCATCAAAACACAGGGATAAATATATGATTACAGATGACTTCTGAATTCCCTTTTGAGTGGAAGTTTAGTGATCCGGGAGATAGCGCGTCATGTATAAAACTGTCAGGTGCCATCGGTGTTCTGACAGGTGAAGGAGGGTGATGGATGCTCTGGTGCCTTGAGGGCCGTGTGCGGAGGGGCCCAGATGAGAGGCCCCTGGTTCAGCCGCGGTGACAAAATCTAGCGCTGTGTGACAGCTAATCCTGGTGTGTGTCATTAACAGTGGCACCAGCCCAGCGCTTGGGTAGACACAATGCAAATATACTGTGATGGATGGGGAATGTAATGCCAGGTGTAGTTTATTAAGTCCAAGTGTCAGGCCCTGCATGCAACTGTTTCATAAGGGTTTGAATGGGAGGAAGAGGAGAGAACATGGATAGTGATACATTAACTGGCAGCACTTTTATAGCAGAGTAAAGTGTGGTAATGGCATGGAAATAGCCTCAACGTAAAGAGGGGGTAATATGTCAAATAGATTTTTGCTCGATTTAGCTTTCTACCATGTTATAATGTTGCTTCCTCATCAAAAACATGACTGAAAAGGTTTTAGATGTCATACATGCATGTTTCAGTTATTTAGTGATCTGTCCTTGGCCCTATTTGAACCCTTCTTGCAGTTAGCAGTAAGATTCTTGTGTGGCCGATCTCAGAAGGTAAGCAAGGCCGGGCCTGGTTAGTACTTGGATGGGAGACCACTGGGAAAATCAGGTGCCACAGTGGGGCGCTATTTGCAAAAACTGCCCTTAGGCTACGTTTATATGATGACGGTCTGAACATAACATGCAAAAGTGGCGTCGCGTCTTCAATTTTATTCCGCTTTTAGATGAGCGTTTCCGTATCCGCGTACATACGGTGACGCAAAAGTGTGTTTAATTCGACTCAAAGTGAATTCCCAATCTTGTTTTATCTGCCGTAATCAGGCTGCCGTGGTTCAGTGGTCAGAGCGTTCGTCCACCAGGCCATTCCATACGATGATCATGTCCATAGGCAAGACACCTATTCTTTTATTGAAACTGGAGCTGGAATTGAACTGAAAACTATCCACAGCCACAACGTGAAGATATAGTTGCTAACTTAATGGAAAAACAAGTACATATTTTGATTGAACTAGCTACTTCTAAATGCCATGTGTTTTTCTGCTGCAGGTGATCAAACAGGAGGGTCTGTCCAAGGAGAAAAGTGACTGCTCTTTATTCGACCTCCTCAAGTACAACGACATGAATGATGATGAGCACCTGACCAGAGAGGAGTTCTACACTGCTTTTGGTATGTTCATATTACTACAATACTGCTATACTACAATAGTCCTGACAAACATTACGATTGCGATTAGATTTGCCATTTCTAATGAAATTTGATAATGTCAGAATCCCAGATGGGCGCTGTTATCAGGAGATTATGGTTGATAAGTATTGACTCCACAGACAGGTGCATAGTTATGTGATAGAATTGTAATAATATCAGGATGGCAAAGGAGAAATTAAATTTGTCGACTGGACAAAAGTTTATTTGGTCGAATACGTTTCACAGCTCATCCAAGCTGCTTCATCAGTTCCGGTCAGAATGCTGGTGGACACTTCTTTATCTGCCTGCAGAGAAGGGCTAAATAACTACTCTGAAACTAACACACCTACTTGTTTACAGTTTCTGTTAGTAAATTTAGGCCTATTGAACTGAACTGAGTGTGGGGTCTTTTTAGCATAACCATTCAGGGCCATAATGGGATTCATGCCTCTGGACCTACACCTATTGTTCTCTTGTTTGTTTTGATTTAGGTTTGAGGATGGAGCTGTAAATAGGAGATATATAAATAGCTTCTTTATCTCCCCTCTAAAGTCAGCTCTTATCTCTGGCTAAGATTTGTAGCTCACTGTCGTCAAAGGAATGACCCATGTTTTTTAGGTGGAACTGTACTGCAGACTCAGGTCCACTGTTGCTCTCTCGTCTGTGTTGGTACATCCTCTGGTGAAGTGGCTGTTTTGTTTCTCCAATGTAGTATGTATGTAGGTAGGTAGATAGGTAGTATCAGGATGCTCCATGTGGCATCTTCACGAGAGGCCCAGACAAAAGAGACCATCAAGATTTATAGTTTATGATAATAAGTAGAATATACATATAAGGCAAAAGTGCATATACAAAAACAGGAGGCAGCTGTATGTGCTCAAATAAAACAGGGTGTGCGGAAATGTCAGTTGTGTATCGTTTAACAAAAACATGAACTCTTATAGCCACTGGAAACTCCCTTATTGTTGCATTGTTGCAAATCTAACACACACCTGAATCATGAGAAGAGGAGCATTTCATACTTACAGGTGCAAGAGCCAGAATTGTCTTACATTGTCAGGGATGCACCAATCCAGCTTTATCTGTTCCAATACTGATGACAATACTTTGACCTTTGCATATCCGCCAATAACCAACCAAAAAAAATCCAAATGTGTTTTATTATGTTATGTTATTTAAAATTTTATGTAACTACAGAACAGCTCTGAATAATATTACAAGGTGTTTGCACCAACAATGTCCAATAAATCATCTTATTACACAAATTTATCGACCAAAATAGGATACTCTGAACTGATATTGACTGAACCAATATCCGATCCATCAAAATTTCCAATATCAGCGCTGATATCCGATGAAAGTATTGTATCAGTGCATCCCTAAACATTGTATTGTGTCATGAAATATCCAAAGGTAATGCTGAAATGTTGAACTTGATCATTTCTATTAGTGACTTAACCCCAAACCTCACTATATTATAAAAAAGACCTGCATTTTAACATGATTTTACCTGCCTTCATCTGTATTAAATATTATTGGCCTATAGATTGTTGTAGTTTTATATGAAACTAAGAAATGGTAGGATTCTGTTGAAAGTTCATTTTAAACACAGAAGAAATGACACAAGACTTAAACTAATACAAAGACTTATATTAAGACAAAATAATACACAAATTGCATTTCAGAACGTGTTTGTTTAACAGGGTTAGCAGTTTTTATGCAGAATAAGGTAGAATATTTTGTTGTTTATGGAATAAATTAAGATACTTCAAAGATGACAGCCTTTTTCCATTTGCTAACAGCGTGTATTCAAATAGCAATTTTCGATTTGATTACGATTTATCTTGTTGCCCTATTCCATATTATTGAATTCTACGTTTCATCATATTCAATCATGCTTAGCTTTGGGGCTTCAATATTCAATATGCTGAAGACATCAGTACCTTGCACATTGCTTTGATTATAATATTAAAAGGGCGCTCTGTGGATTGTAAACAGGCTGGTAATTAGAGAAAAGTTGGTATCATTTTTGTTAAGAAGTACAAGGTCAGCCAACTAAAGAAAAATATGCACCTTTTCTATATGATTGCAGTGAGAAGCAGATGAAAATGGCTCCTGATTTAACTTTGATTTATATATTTATATATTATTCATTTTCTTTTTCAGTGAGTCATCTAAGGTGATGGCGGGAGCTGGGAATAGGGTTGTCAAAAGCATTGAAAATCAGATGCTAAAACAAGATACTCATATGAACAAGTATCGATACTAAAAAAGTCACATTCACAGGACAGAAATGAACCTTTCTTGACTAGATTTAGAATGATCTTGAGCTGTATGAAGTATGAAAATGGGAGAGGAGGATGGAGTGATTGATGGTGTCAAACGCGGATTCAGAAACTGTATTGGGTATCGAGTCTATTCCTTAGTGTCAAATTAGGCTGCGTTCAGACTGCAGCCTGAAGTGACCCAAATCCGTTTTTTTGGCCCCTATGTTCCTGTATCTGATCTTTTAATGACAGTATGAACGACACAGATCCGATTTTTTTCAAATGCGACCCAGGCCACTTGGATATGTGGTCCTGAAACCGATACATATCCGATCTTTTGACATGGGACTTCAGTCTGAACGGCCAAAGCGCATCCATCCGACCTACACGTTATCAACAAGCCACAAACGTCACTATTCTGCGCTGAAGTAGGCGAAAATTGTTTATGAACTCCGTGTCACTGAAGCGAAGCACATCACCACTCACCACTTTTGGCTACGTCTGCGCACATCCACACGTTCCTTTCAACGGACATCGCTGCCGCTGTCCAACAAAACGCCATGGCCAAAAACCTCGTCCTTCTCCTTCTCAATCTCCTCCTTAAAACAAGTAAGTTGTTCATGTTCTGGCTCTGGTACAAGAGGAACTTTAAAATCGCCAGGTGCTCAATGCTCGCGTCCATGTTTGTACAACTTCTGTAAACACAGAGCACGCTCGCTGCGGTTGACGTCGTCGTGTCCTCCAGTGCACATGCGGGACATTTTTGGGTTTACTCTTCACACTGGAGATCACATACAAGTCACATTTAATTGGAAATGTGAACGACCTCGCAAAAACATTGGATTTCACAAAAAAATCGGAATTGAGCGTTAAGCCCTGCAGTCTGAACGTAGCCTTAGAGTTTGAAATTTTAGAATCTTGAAAACAGCATAATTATTTAGCAGAGACAAAATCAGTACCAAAAAGGATTCCTCGGTATTTGCAGTTGTGTCGAATCAGATGAGGTAATGCCATGGTGGAAAACTGGTTTGCACTCTTGTCTCACATCAACAAGGTTCCTGGTTTTGGGATTGTGTAGACTTTGAATATTCTCCTAATGTCTATGCACCCAAATTAGCGATAGTAGTCCAATACTCCAGTAAGGTAATCTTAATCTTAATACAGTTAGCATATACATGTATTTGAGCAGAATACGCCCCAGTACATATACAGTATATTATATAAGCAGTTCTTAATTGGTATCTGCGCTGATACTGTGAAATTTGCTGAATCAGATACTGGCTTCCAAATATGGGTTCAGTCAATATCCTGGTTGGACTAATTACTGGTCATAGTTGGCCCGGAAAATCTCAGTGTTTTTTTGTTTTGTTTTGTTTTTTAATTTACACAGTTGTTCTGTCATTACTTGAGAGATAAATAATGGTTCCATCACAAATTTGGATTTCATTGTATTTTATTTTGAAGGAAATAAATGCTGTTTTCAGACTTTGCACTGGTATTGGCTGATATAGGGCAGTGTTTCCCAAAAAAAAATTTTCTGGGGACCCATATTTTTAAAGTCACAAACCTTCACGACCCAAGTCAATAGACATTATTCGTAATTCACAAAATAAAAAAGGATTTGCCCATTATTGAACATTAACGAGGATATTTTATTGTTGACTGAGTGATCGTGTCTCTGAACAGTTAGTATTATTCAAGTTTTAAACAATGAAAAACAGTAAATGAACCAGCAATAAAAGGATCCATAAGGCGCCTATTTGAACATTAAATGTAGTCTGTTTCTTTTTCTTTTCAACCAGCAATACTGGAACAAAATAGTCAATAAAATAATTACAAAAAGAATAGAAATTAAACAAAACATGTCTTCACATTTCAACATTTGTTCCAGTCTGGGCTGCAGGAGGAGAATGCAACATACATATCAGTGCCAGAACTGTATATTGCAAACCTACTTGCAGATCGTGACAAGGCGACCCCAAAAAATAAAAAAAAATCTAGGCGACCCCGTCTTTGGGAAACAGTGATATAGGGTATTGGCAGATACTTAAGGCCATAGCATTGGAATCAGTGTTGGGACAGAAAAAAGCTGGATTTGTGCATCCCCTAGCTCTTGAGGTCAAAACGAGACAGCTGTGTATTGTCTGTGTCTAATTATAAAACATTTTATTGTCCAAGAATCTGGAAGTAAACAGTTAGCATGCTAGTTGTTGTTTGCTTTACCATCATAACAAACCGTTGAAAATAGTTTAAAATGAACTGGTTCTGTTTTAAGACTGCAAAAATCCTCTACAACACCGTTAAGTTTGACATCTTCAACTCATATCTGTTGTTGAAATATTTTTTAAATGGTATACTGAAAGTTATTATTTACTTTTTATTACATCTTTAACTTTCAAAAGTGCTCCGTTGCCTGACCTCTCAGACTTTGCTTTTGTGGGAATGGGCCTTTTCCGTAGTCTTTGATTGCGCTCAAAGTTTGCTCTCTTCAGATTGTTGACTGCTGTTGTTGATTTAGACTGTTTGATGCCACGGTGTAAACACAGAAATCAGTTCAGAGCCGAGCCTCTGCCAATAGAACAAGGTCAGGTTTCTGATTGGAAGTCATGCTAACATTTCCCCAACCTCATTAGCAGACAGAACAAAGCCTCGCTCCTGTTTTGAGTTCATAACATACATGTTTAGTTTTTTAGTTGGCCCCAGTTAGGGCTGCACAGTCTTGGACATTTTTTTTTTATTGATTTACTCGTATGTATAAAAAGTCAGATTCCATTCATTCTGAGTGTGTTCTTAGCCTGCGCTCTTACTGTTTTAAAATGTTATATAATCACAACTGGAATTGATTTGCATAAACCAACATACCGAAGACACACTACTGAGCACACCTGAATATAATCCGCATCAACAACATTTTTAACAAAATTTTTAAATTGTACATATATAGGTTGCGCCTGAATATAAACCGCAGGTGTCCACGTCTTCAAGAATGTTTTCAAGTTCGGGTCGTCTGCTTTTATCGCCTCTGAAAGTTTTTGTCGTATTTTTGCCGAGCTCACGTGCAGCAGCTCTGTTTCCTTCTTCGACAGCCACATCAATCGCCGTTAACCTAAAAGCTGCATCATCTGCATTTCTTCGTGTGTTTTCCATGAGGAGGGTGTGTGTATGAAGCACAAAATAACTGTTCAAAACTTCCTCGGCGCATCACCCCGTCTTTCCTCGTGCTCTACTGCGCATGACTCCTGCAAGAGCCATCATCCTGTCTGCATCATGTCAGTGTCTTGGAGGATTTCAGCAGATTTCAGACTCTTTCGGGGGCTAGTTCTATCAATCAGGTATGAGTGGATGTCCGGCTACTGAAGCTTGAGACGTTTCTTCTCATCATTTACGCATATGGTTAAGACGTATCCCCCTCACTAATGTTCATTTAGCATCATAAGTTATTTTATCACACGACGCTAAACTATTTGAGTGCACTGACAATATCGCTAGTTCGTGTAGCACAGACAGCGGTGTTTTAGACCGTATATATGAACGGACAATGTGCCAAACCAAGAACCCATCCGTATATTAGCCGCAGGAATCAAAGTGTGAGGAAAAAAGTAGCAGCTTATAGTCCGGAATTTACGGTACACATTTTTCTCATTCTCAGTATAGGTACAGACCAGGCCTCATGTGAAAGCCCAGAACCTCCAGAATTCCCTCACTGAGCTGCAGAGGCTGCACTAGCAATGATTCATGTTTGGCTGCAGTTGCTTTAGGTAGTGATTCATTCAGCATTGGAACTGGCAACCCAAATGCTTTCAGCTTTCTGGTTGGATTATTGGAACATTAAATTATGATGGTAACACTTTTTTGTTTTAGGGTACACTTATTAACATCTAACTACCTCCTAATTAGCATAGTTGTAGATGGTTAATTTGTCTTTAATTTGTATTTATTCATCCCTTATTAACGTCTAATTCCCCATAAGCTTATTCTGCTATCAGTTAGACATTTACAAGCATTTTCCTATTAATACATTCCTTATTACTGCTTATTAGTATGATATTAGGGCATTTTTATAATGAATTGTTTGTACAACTACCTATTCATATATAAACTATTAATATGCATGTCACAGTACATGAAATAAGTGTGAATAGTGAACATATTTCATTTTAATTTGTGTCAAACTAGTCATAACAATATAATCAAAACAATAATATCAAAACATCACTTTAGAATGGGGAACTTATTTACAGTTTAATGACTTAATACATCACTAGTTGGACTCTATTAACATCTAATAGAGTGTTTTATTACACAAGAGTAAGCAAAATTTATTAAGTGCAAATAAGTAAAAACTAAATTTCTTGCGCTACTAGTCCTTAACAATACGTTTATTACCAAAAGCTTATTAGAATCATAGGAGTGTTTGTAAATGTCTAACTAATGATTAGATTAGATTAGAATTAGACATTAATAAGGAGTGAATAAATACTAATAAATGACAACTTAACCATCTACAACTATGCTGATTAGTAGGTAGTTAGATGAAAATAAAGTGTTACCATTATAACATAAATAAATGAGACGCCATGTCCAATATTTTTGTACTCAAGAATAAATCTACTTTAGAATTGTTATGAGTAAAGGCTATGTTTGATTTGGACGTCTTTACCTTTCATGTGGGAATGACTCAGCAGATTCAAATGTGTCACTCTGAACTGAGTTCTATTATCAGTGTGAAACACCTCCTGCTGAAAGTGATTGGAAAATGTGGAACTTTATGACGACTATTTTAATCTGTCCACAGTGTTGGGAAGGTTACTTTTAAAATGTATTCCCCTACAGATTACAGATTACATATCCCAAAAATGTAGTTTGTAACGTAATCCATGAAATTACTTAAAGTGAGTAACGTAATCTGAATACTTTGGATTACTTGATTTGCTGTAGAGAAGCAAAGACACTTAACCGTATTAAAAATATTATTGATAGAAGAGGAGGAGACACATCCGCGCAGCATGATTTAGTCCTGGTTAAATCCTGTAAAATCCTGTTTTAGTCCTGGTTTAGTCCTAGTTTAGACCTGGTTTAGATCTAGTTTAGACCTGGTTTAGATCTAGTTTAGAACTGGTTTAGACCTGGTTTTAGTTCTGGTTTAGTCCTGGTTTAGATCTAGTTTAGACCTGGTTTTAATCCTGGTTTAGTCCTGGTTTAGACCCGGTTTCGATCTGGTTTTAGTCCTAGTTTAGACCTGGTTTAGACCTGGTTTAGACCTGGTTTTAGTCCTGGTTTAGTTTCCAGTGATGAGTTGAATTACCGAAAAAGATAAAAAAAAAAATAAAAATAATGTCAAAACAGGAAAATACCTCTGTGTAATCCATTTATTTCAATAAAGTAACTGTAATCCAATTACCACTCACTGAAACAGTAACTGTAACTGAATACAGTTACTCATAATTTGTACTCTGATTACGTAACTCCAGTACATGCAATCTGTTACTCCCCAACACTGTCTGTCGAAGCATCAGCAGAAGAAGCCGAAAAATCAAACTTTAGTTACATTCAGTTGTGAGTAAAACAATCCACAAACTCCCTCTCCACAACTGTTACCTTCTGCATGTTTTTCACAAACAATAGTGCGTACTGACACAAAAATAGGCGGATGACCCTCAGTTCTTCTCTGTGATTGATCGCCAACCACTTGGAGGGGTCTATCACACCAGCGGGGGCTAAGCTGGATGATTTTGGTGTGCAAGGTTAGACACGTACAGGTCAGGTTTATGAAATCTAAATGAAGCCTGAAATATGAACTGGAAAACTAGAATCCCATGAATTTCATAACATTTGTAGAGGTCTAAAATCTAAACTTCAACAAGGTACATCAATTGTTTTTTTCTTTAAAGACAGGTTATTTTGGTCATTCTATTATCTAAATAACATCAGCCTTTACGATTTGATAATCGCAGGGACTCAAATAGTGCTTTTGATGTGATTGTGACATCCAGTATGGTGCAGGCTTGTCTCAGTAGAGTTTTTCAGACCTAGTTCCATGCTGTTGACATTTGTGTGCAGCTGAATAGCCCGTGCAGACAGGAGATCCTATGACATTTGGCAGCCCGTGCACGTTCACAAGAAGAGAGAATTCATAATCGACCTTCATCTTCCCAGACGTCAGGGTTTAAGGCAGATCTTAAAAAGACAGAGAGAGGAAAGAGAAGGGACTTGGACATAGTAATCATGTACATTTAGTTGATGAAAGAGGCTGTACCAGGTTTTGTAATCTAATAAATTCAAATTAGTCTTGCCTCAGTCCAGATATACTGTAAAAGCAGCTCTTGAGGTCAAAATGAGACTGTTGTGTTCTTTCTGTATATAAGTAACACTGGTGCACTGTTACCATGCTAGTTTTTGCATTAACGTGACAGAAAAAATGTCCTCTGAAAGTTGAGAAAAGATTGCGGTAAATAGTTGGGATGCTAGAAATGCTAATGACTATGGGTTTCAACGTCTTGATTATTGTACACGATATTTGAGGACTTCAGAATATGTCATATTTTATTGTTAATTGCTATGGCTAAAGTTGTAGATTTTCATTTCTCCAAAACAACCCATCAATAATGAAACAAAATTTACCTCACAATATTTGCTAAAAGGATAGTGCTCTATAAACATATCCAGTACAATTTGAGTTGGAAAGTTAACTCGTATATATATATTTTCGGGGGGAATTTAACCGTGTTTGAATCATGATGTCATGTTTAATTCTTTTCATAACTGCAGGCTAGATCAAATCATTTCCCAGTATGAACCCATGGGAACAACACATCTCAAGGTTAGTGATTTAGCAATGTCACAATAACACATTTTGAAGTGCGATATATTGCTATGAAAAAAAAAAAAACTTGAAAAGGTTCCTCACTAGTACACAATACATATTGAGCCCATAAATATTGTTCCTTCACAGATTCAACGACAAGTCAATATTGCAATTATTGTGGTAGGCCTTCCTGACTAGGGTTGAAAAAAGTATTGAAAATCAGATACTAAAACTAGCATCTAAAATAGAGAAAAAAAAAAACAGGACTGGATGAAATTGGACCCTTCTTGAACAGTTTCGTCTTGAGTTTTATCAGAACCATAGCCTGTAAATAGACATAGGTAACCTGCTAGCTGCTGTTTGGAATAATTTTGAATTTTGCGCCCTCATCTCTTCTAATCGCATGTACCCAGTGCACGCTGAGTTGTGTGTCACTGGGGAAATGATGAAAAACTGAGGTATGGTTGTAATTGTTGATTAGCCGAACATAACGGAACACTAAAACGACATTTAGAAGAAGAAAACTGGGCCATTTTCTCATTTTTCTTAGATTTTGTCAGACTTACTACAAACAGAGCCTGCTGGAAGGTGTAATCTCATCTGTCTAAACGTCTTCCTGGTTTGTGACGTAAGCGTGAACAGAGCCTATTCACTTTGTACTGATAAAATGACACCCCTGCCTTAGAATGTTTGTATTAAGCTGTTCTACATGATTCTGGTGTTTTTAGTTCACTATTTTGTCCGTAAATCAATTAATATTCATAATATGGAACTCGACTCCAAAGTCATAACTGCTAGCCTCATGAGCTTCACTTGACTGAGCCAAACACTAAGGGTGATGTCATACTTACCGTACCTTTGCCCAACCTTTTTTGCGCCACGGACCGGTTTTACAATATTTCGTAGACTGGAGGGGGTTGGTGGGTCTAAAACCACGGCTGTTTTAGTCCTCATTTTAGACCTATTTTAGACCCTGTTTTAGTCCTGTTTTAGTCCTAGTTTTAGACTGGTTTTAGACCTGGTTTAGACCTAGTTTAGTGCTGGTTTAAACCCAGTTTAATCCTGGTTTCAGTCCTGGTTTTAGACCTATTTTAATCCTGGTTTTAGACCTGTTTTAGTCCTAGTTTTAGACCGGTTTTAGACCTGGTTTAGACCTAGTTTAGTGCTGGTTTAAACCCAGTTTAATCCTGGTTTCAGTCCTGGTTTTAGACCTATTTTAATCCTGGTTTTAGACCTGTTTTAGTCCTAGTTTTAGACCAGTTTTAGACCTGGTTTAGACCTAGTTTAGTGCCTGTTTAGACCTGGTTTAGTGCCGGTTCTAGTTCTGGTTTAGAGACGCGGCAACGTACGGGAGGAGGGACAGTCCACGCAGCGTACGGGAGGAGGGGTTTCATATCCCGGTACCAGATGATCCACAGCCCGGTACCAGTGCCCCTGCCTTAGTCCACTTTTTTTATACAGTCTATGATCAGAAATAGTATCAAAATCTGTATCCAATATCGAGTCTATTCTTTAGTATCGAAATCAAGTTTGAAATTTGACTATCGTGACAGCACTAGTTCTGACGCTACATTAATCATACACCTAGTCACTCCAGCGATCCCACATTCCCACTCTGTTACGTCCGCTCGAAAACTTCCGCTGCAAATCCAAAATGGCAGCCTACCTGTGCACCGCTAATGAAGCCCCCACCGCTCACCTGCGCCCGGTATTCAAAGCATGCACGCTACATTGTTTGTCGAGACGGGAGATAAGACCACCAACCCTTCTGCATTATTCATTCTCTCATATGCATAGGGCTTGAATCAATTTAGCTCGGTCGACGGAGCAGAGGGGAGCGTGTCTGGCAGGACTGATGTCTTTTAATTAGATGATGTTACAGATATGAATGAAGGCTGTCACGCCGCTGATACCCGGGCCCTCGACGTTGCCGGGATGTGCGTTTGACTGATGGCCCCGTGCATTCTGGGTAAACAGATAAGTGCCATCTATCATAATGTCATTAACTTATGGTACACAAGTGTCAAAAAGTGTTGAGTTGGAGTTGTGACGGCGAGCAGTCAGGAGTTGGCAGGTTTTTCGAGCGATGCTGTGATGAGTATAACTTTGTTTTAGTTTAGTAAAAAATATAAGCCTGAAATGAATGTACTGTAGCAGGTAGTTGTCGTACTGCTGGTTTTTAGCTGTTGTTCATTCAAAGTGATCACGGGAAAGCTACTTAACATACAAATAACATTATACAAAACATAATTTAAAAAGGTGTACTATGTAACTTTTCTGGTACTTGTCTCCATGAAGATGCTATTGCTTTGCTTGGATTGTACCATAGAGTGTCATTAAACGTATCTCTTTTGTAGATAGATGTTTGTATTAGTTTAGAGATGGGATATTACCCTGTGCGGTATTATTAACATATTTAAATCACCATGTTACCTTTCATTGTTGTGAAAATGCTAACTCGCTCCCCCTTCAGAACATTATAAATCAACTTGCATTCTGCTAATGAGACTACTGCACGTCGCATCGGATTTGTGAAGTTGTCGTGTTGTATTGCTGTATTGGTTTCTATCCTGCTTTTGTATATTTATGGGAAGTGACGTAGGCTTGTGGGCTTGGCAAGTTCAGATAAGGGCCCAGGAGAGATCACTGGATTACTCAAACATGCATGAAGGACGTCCAAAAATTCAAGATTGTTTATGAGGGAACATAACAAGCTTCAAAAAGTTTGCATAATACTCCCTCTTAAAGAACATGTATTCTTACTGTGAGTGTGTCGCCTCACAGATCAGACCTGTACTAACTTGGCCTGGTAACTACATGTCTCCATGGATATAGACAGGGTGTAGTGGACATGGTATGTGGGGGTACGCCGTCCATCCACTCTCCTGATGTTAAAAAAAAAAATAAATAAAACTGGAGCAATTGGCAACGGTGAAAACAATCTGTATAGGCTCATTATATCTGCACTACTGTCCTATAGTGACCTGAGACATGAGGGTCCAGGACTGAACTAGGACTAAACCACATTTAAACCAGGTCTAAACCAGAACAGAACCAGAATTTAGTGCCTGGATGGGCTCAGGGGTGCACCCTCGTAACTGACAGGTGACAGCAGGCGAAAAGACAGGCACAGAGCTCCGTGCCCCACAGGGCTAAGAGCAGCCGATGCCTGATCGTCATCTGTCGCCTGTTGCAGACACCCTGCTCCATGGGCTCTCTTGCTCTCAAGTCCAAGGTAAGTTCTGATGTAGTCCTGGTTTAGTCCTGGTTTAGACCTGGTTTAGACCTGGTTTAGTCCTGGTTTAGACCTGGTTTAGTCCTGGTTTAGACCTGGTTCAGTTCTGGTTTAGTCCTAGTTTAGACCTGGTTCAGTCCTGCTTCATGTGTTGTAGCCTATGATTTATGTTCTGCAGGTGATTATGAATTGCATTGTTAATGTAAAAACATGATTCCTCATCATTTTGAGTAAAAAAACACATCTAATATTACTGATTTTTACTGGAAGTGAGTTTTTGTTTTGTTTTGTATGGTAGGTAGGTGAGCTGGATTCATCATATCACTGATATCAAAAAAAAAAAAATCCCCCTACACCATTGGATATAGATATGTTTAATGTCATACTAACATTATAATAACATCCCCATGGTGACAAGCAGGTGAATTAGAAACTACATAGTGCAACTTTATTAAAGGGATGGAAATTGACACAGTTTACATTTTGCAGGATGTTTCTGAATTAAAAGCCTAATATTTAATACAATTTTCATAGCCTCCTTGCATCATCTAAAAACATAAGTAAAAGGAAAGGGAACACAATCACACTGTTATCAGAATGACACACTTAACTAAATGTATTGCAGATGTGGTCAGGACAAAACATCCGAGTGGCTTGTGTAACGGTGCATTCTTCTGCCAAGGATCCTAAAAGCTCTGGAGTTGGCAGAACATTCATCGTGGCTTTGTCTGTACAGCTTAAATGGCATTAGTTTTTGTACACCTGCAAAAGCATTCTTGTCCGGACAATGTACTTTAGTCACAATTATGAAGAATGCTTCTGCTTTCTATACGCTTTTGTTGTACTTTTCCAACCTTTTTTTTCCCCAAGTTGCTTTTATCTGAACCACATTGTCAATTGTGGTGCGCTCTTTACAGAAATGGTTAAAGATGTGCTGTATAACTTTTCTGAGTGAGGACTTAGCTAGCGACTTATATATTATATGATTTTGCCTGCAGTGTTCCACAATGCAACATTTAAGTGGAATCTATCTTGCACATATTCAATTACAGACGTTCTCAACCAGGAGAAAACATTTCAGCTGCTACCGGCTTTTTTGTCACCTCGGTTTGTCGTTATGCCACGGACACAAATGTGAACCAAACTTTTTTTTTGCAGTCGTTCCGATGATAATTAAGCAACAGTTTGAGAATTTTACCATCACGCTTTACGTCTGTGAGCTGAGGAGGAGAAGGGAAGCGTGTTGGAGAAGGGAGGAAGAAGACAAACTGAGTCAATGGCTGCTCCCACATCCCGCTCGCAAATCCAAAGAGCAGTGGATGAAAGTCCGAAGTGAGGACTGGTGGAGCCGGATTGTCGAGATTTCGTCAGAATGCGATCCAAAGAGCATGTGCTGAACGACCGGAATTATTTTTAAGAAGACGTTTATGATCGAGGAATAAATTAATTTGGAATAAACTATCCACTTACTTTGAAATTAAGTTTAATTCCGAATAATCATTTTCATTAGGAATTGCAGGAAAAGTATTTACATGGTCTTTATTCTCCAAAGATCGAACTGTAACTTGCAATTCCAGAATGATGTTGCTCTGTATTTTTTCAGTCTAGCCACCACTCCATCGCGTCTTGATGTCAACCCAAAAGGCATGCGCTGAACAACCGGAAATATTTTTTAAGAAGAATAAACGTTTACATGATCGAGGAATAAAATCATTTGGCTTTAAAATCAGAATAAACCACCCGCTTACTTCGGCATTAAGTTTAATTCCGAATAATCATTTTGATTAGGAAAGTGTTTACATGGTCTTTTTAAGGCGGAATACATATATTTTTATTCAGAGTTAAATTATTTTTATTCACAATTAAAGCTCTCATGTAAACGTGGTAAATAATATGTCTGTATCTAATTATAACGGATCCGTGAAATTTGTGAAAAGTGCTTATAAACTCATGGTGAATCATTCGGATGCTCGGATCACTACAAACCTTTTAAAATGAACTACTTCTGCTTTTCATGTTTTTGATACGATAAAAATTTAGTACAGTGCCTCTAAGCAAAAACCACAACTATAGAGAAGCCATCTGCCATCTGTTCATGTACCACACTTTGAGAAGCCTTGAACCACCATATGGGCCTACGTACTTGAGAAAAGTGTTTGTGTGTGAGTGTCTGGAGCAGTGATAAAGAGCCCAGTGCCACTCTGCTCTGTGGGGCCGTATACCTCTCTGTTTGTTGTTCCTGTGCTGTGGAGATATCGATCTGACCTTTGACCCCTCCTGACAGACCACTGCAGCAGACACCGCGCAGTGATTTAAGGCAATGTCCAGCCCATAGAACAGCCAGGACCCTCTCTAAGCCATTACTAAATCATCACACGTGGTTGACAGTGGTGATATTTATGATTTAGATAACAAGGGTGACATAATACCATAAATTAATCTGTCTACATCTCCAAATTTGAAAATGCTCTGCTCCACCTAGTGACGTCATGAAGCTGTAGTATTCAAGCTAAGAGCTACCTTTTACCTTTAGTTCTAGTGAAGGTGTATGGAGTAATGTTGTAGTCAAGACCGCACTAATCGAACCAAATCGAGACCGTCCTTGTAATTTTTGACATTTATTATTATTTTACAATTATTTTGGCACAACGGTTTTATAAATCTGTCTCCATTTTATCTCTTGCCGAGTGTCAGACCTCGAAACCGAGACAAGACGGAGTCCAAACATGGTTGAGTTCGAGACAAGACCAAGTCAGAATGAGGTCGAGTTCAAGACAAGACCGAGTTCAAACGGAGTCGAGTCTGAGACAAGACCGAGTCCAAACGCAATTGAGTCAGAGGCAAGACAGAGTCCAAACGCAGTTGAGTCCAAGAAAGATCGAGTCCAAGCACCTTCAAGACCAAGACAAGACCGAGTCCAAACGTACTTGAGATTGAGACAAGACCGAGTCAAAATGAGGTTGAGTCCGAGACAAGACCGAGCCCATGCACCTTCAAGACCAAGACAAGACCGAGTCCAAATGTAGTTGAGTTTGAGACAAGACCAAGTCAAAATGAGGTTGAGTCCGAGACAAGACCGAGCCCATGCACCTTCAAGACCAAGACAAGACCGAGTCCAAACGTGGTTGAGTCTGAGACGAGGCCAAGTCCATTAAAAATGGTCTTGAGACCAAGACAGATCCAAAATAATATCTGGTCAGCACTCCATCGTGTTTTGAGCCACATGTCAGAGGTGTTTATTTCAATGACACACGTGAAACGAAGGAGCTCATTGGTCACTCATAATTTACAAGCAAAATTTTCACCTCAGATTAACAGATTTTACCTGTTCTATCATTGATTCTGCAGACATCAGCCATGTTTTTCAGCCATCCACCCATGATATTTTTCCCCCTTTTTTCTTGTAAGCCGTCATATTTGTTGAGTTATAAGAGTGTGACATGCTGTGCTCTTGGACATTCAAGCCAATGCCATTTCATCTCCATGGAGACACATACAAAAATACCTTGTGCGCATATGCTTTTTCCTGTTATTTCTTCTTTAGAATACAGTAGCTTCAAAAAGTGGTGCCATTATTCACTCACCGAAGTATAAAAGGTTACATTCACATGACATCAGAGCATTGCTTATATGGTAGAACTTGCAGATTTCAGATTAGTTGACCTGGTATATGGTTTAAAGTAAGGATTATATAGACATAACTACAACATTCCTTGTGGTCTACAAATGAATAGTATGAGTCTGCTTGGACATCTGGCACGATTTCACTCAAATAATTCTCGTCAGCCATGGTCATTAAGTTCTTTCTGTTTCAAACATACACATTTTGCCATATTAACATCAACATTGTTAGCTTAGATTGAACATAACCACACTACTTAGCTTGCCTGTCACTACACTGTCTGAAATATTTATAGTTTCATAATTTACAACATATCCGTTTATGCCGTAAGTAATGTACGCTATTCAATATACTAAGTGCTCAAAGGGCAGCAGCTCCGGTATGGCATCTAGTTCCCACCTCTTAGGCATATTATGACTGCGTATTTCACGTTTTATACAACTGCAATAAAACCTAATGCTTTGAAGGCCTTCGCACCTTTACTCCGCCAGAGGAATGCCAGGGCTCTCATAGCGATACTCATAACAGCAGTAAAAACATGCCTTACAAATGACTCCAGTGGCGATGTTTATTCACAACTTGAACTGCACCTCCAGAGGCTCTTTACGAGTGTACAAGTGTCAGTTATTGGGAGAGAGTGGGAAACAGATGGCTTTATGTGGATGGCCATTTTGGAGAATGTGTCAGGATTTTGGATCCCAGTCTGAGTGAGTTGACATTGAGTTGTGTATCTTGATTGTAAAATTGTTGGTTGTAATGTTAATAATGTTTTATGAAGACTAATTTGTAGTGTTCTATGCAGTAATTTCCAGTGTTTGGAGTAACGCGTTACAAATGTAACGCATTACTGTAATGCATTGCTTTTTGCTGTAAGGCAGTAATGTAAGGCATGACAGGGAAATTAAAAAAAAAATATTTTACTGAGTACAAATGTCAGTAACGCACATTACAATGTTTTTTTAACCTGTATTGAAGTGGTGGGTTTTTCTTCATACAAATTAAAATTACCACGATATCAGCAGCAATGAAATGCCGGAGGTGCGCCCGCGTAGACCATCAGGTAACCGCGAGCAAAAAGGACCAGAGCAGAACTCCGTTCCGCCGACTCTGGGTACTCTCAGGGGCGGTCCTAGATTCCAAGTTCTAGTCCAAGATTAGTCCTGGTTTGGTGCTGGTTTGGTCCTGGTTTGGTCCTGGTTTGATCCTGGTTTAGTTCTGGTTTAGTATTGGTTCAGTTCTGGTTCAGCTCTGGTTTATACCTAGTTTAGTCCTGGTTAAGACCTGGTTTAGTCCTGGTTCAGTTCTGGTTCACACAGGGATCAAACTGAGGGACCTGCACTCTTTGTGGGAGGAGCAGGTGCTGAGCAAAGCCAAGGGTCTCCTGGCTCTGCCCTTTCATCCTCTGGCTCCTGATTTTGTCCTGATGCCTTCAGGGAGTTGGTTTTATGCTCCGATAGGGAAAACCAACCGGCTCTCTAATTTGTGCCCTGTGCTATTAAATTGTTAAATTCTAAGGGTACAGTTTTATGAAAGTTTTAAACTGTATTTTGTACTTTATTTTGAGTTCCACTGGTGGACGGCAATGGACTGACACACTTTGTGTTTGTTTGTGTTTGGGTGTGCTCTGAGATGCTGCTAATGAATTGCCTTATGGGATCAATAAAGTTTTCTGAATCTGAATCTGGTTTAGTCCTGGTTTAGTCTTCGGTTCAGTCCGGGTTCAGTCCTGGTTTAGTCCTGGTTCAGTCCATATACGGCGCAAAAGTTCAGCATCTTCATAGTTATTTTGGTGAGAATAACTTAAAAGTAATGCAATAGTAATGTATTGCCTTACATTTTAAATTCAGTAATATTGTAATGTAATGAATTACTTTGAAATTACAGTAATAAGTAATAAATAACACATTACAGTTTTAAAGTAATTTGCCCAACAGTGGTAATGTCTAGCAGTATGGGTCTTGTTATGATTGGTGACAGTTAAAGTGAATATAGGCGATACATGAATAATGTAAATAAATGGTGTCTAGTAGAAATGTAATAATAACTGAAATATTGTGATCCTGTATCGTCAAAAGTCTCACAATAATATCAATGGGCTGTCACAATACAGTTGTCCTTCTTCGCAGATTTTTTTTGTGTGCAAATTTGCATGTTTTTTTTGTTTTTATTTGTTTTTTACAGTGCATGAATGCACATTGTGTTCCTCTCCCTGCATCCTGATTGGCTAAGGGACTATAGACCATTGTCAATCAATCTCCACCGTGCCGTGTCTCTTGTACAGTACAGAATGCGTTCAGCTTTGCCAAATTTACATAAATGTTTGATTGCTAGCAGTGTGATTCTGAAGTGCTGTATGTTTACAAGTTTTCTCCCCGACAAAACCCACAATGTCGACAAAATGTTCTGCACCGACAAAGGCTCCTGCAGTCGCACCCAAAAGGCAGAGGAAGATGCTAACCATCGCACAAAAAGTTGGACTTCTGGACAAGCTGAAAGAAGGTAGAAGTAACGTGGCGCCATTATGGAATAAATGAATCTTCGGTTTGTTACATAAAGAAGGAGGAAAATGACGTAAGGATGACAGCAGCTATAAGTTTTAAGAAGGATGCAGAAAGGGTTGTTAACTCTCCTGTTTGAGAAAAGTGTATAAAGTGTTTGGTGAGGGGTTTTACAGTCTTAAAACATATAATAATAAAGCTTATTACTTCATGGATTTTGGCTATTGCGGGCTATTTTTAGAACGTAACCCCCCACGATAAACGAGGGACCACTGTATATTGAATTACAAGTTCCTTTGCTTAAATGCATGATTTTATAGTAGCAACATCTTATGAACATCAGAAACTACATATCTCATGATTCATTTCAGGGCAGACAACCTAAAGATAAATGTTTTTTACTTAAATTCTTGGGAAATAATTCACACCAAAATCTTGTAAAGGTAGTTTAAAAGCAGAAACATATCCTATCTACAATTATTAATGTTAGCTTCTTCAAAATATCGCATTAAATATCGTACCGTGAGATGCATATCGTGAAAATATCGTACAGTGAAATTTGAATATCATTACATCCCTAGATGTCTAGTAAAGCAGATCAGGGAGCACAATTAAAGGTGCCAATGTAACATTGTTGGTGTGAGGAGAGTGGGGGTCCACCACCAGCGTATCTTCCTGGAGACATTTTTGCTTTGTCTGGAATGTTTTTGGAGTTACACTTGATTAACCTTGCCAGAAAGATGGATTCTTGTGTTTTTTGTGAGTTTTTGTGAGTTTGAAAATCCAAAACAATGAAACAAAACAAACCACAACAGATGTACTTCAGTCTATTTAAGCAGAAATAAATGCTATTTTG
Source organism: Boleophthalmus pectinirostris (assembly GCF_026225935.1). Taxonomy (NCBI): domain Eukaryota; kingdom Metazoa; phylum Chordata; class Actinopteri; order Gobiiformes; family Gobiidae; genus Boleophthalmus; species Boleophthalmus pectinirostris. The sequence continues at coordinate 11,645,286 of NW_026571207.1, read as the reverse complement.
TTTGTGAAAAATATTCAGAGGGAAGGTCTTTGTGCATTTGTGGATGAGTAAGACTCGTGTGCTTTCCTTTCAACTGGATTTAACAAAAGTTAGATTTTTCGGCTTGTACTGCTGTTGTGACACTCAGCACGAAGAATTTGTCTGAAGTTTCGATCATTGGTTCCAATCTCTTTCAGTGAGAGCCATCCCAGACTGATAAATGCAGTGCCAGGTTACCACTTGAAATCTAGTTAGAACCTAAAGTGAAATAGTTTAGGAATCCCAGTTCTCCACACTGATCATTGCAGACCTGAATGTTGGTCCAGGCTTCCTAGTAGAGCTGGTAATGGGCCCAAGTGTCACACAGAGACATTTAGTTTGGCATGAATGCACAATCAAGAACGAGCGGCTGCCATTTATTAAAACCCACAGTGAAAGTAGATCACTGGGTCAATTAGGCACGCATATTTATAGTTCAACACCGGAGGAGCAGCATTTTAGAAGATGCTCTTGTCCTGTCTAGGCATTGCTATTTTATTCTGTTATTAGGGCTGGGCAAAAATAAAAAAAATATTAATCGCATCAACTGCATGAGTTCCTTTGATAAATCGTGATTAATCGCATGTTATATGCAAAACCAGTTAATAAATTCAAAAGTAGCGTATAGCGCACTTTTACTGGAAATGTAAACCAAAGTGCCACACATTTGTTATGCAAACAGTGTTTCTTTATACAGAAGCACGACACTAGTCTGTAAAGTCCATGTTTATATTTCTTTCTTTGGAGAATCTCACTCAAAAAAAAAAAAGAGCCAATTTCAGTTTGTCAATTCCTAGAATTAGACTTAATGAATTGAATTCAAAAGTAAAGTGCATGTGATCAGCAGCAGTAAAATAAAGTCTTCAGTGTAAATCTCAACTGAAAAAATCAAATCAAACCAAATACAAAACTGAAATGTATTACCACTGCCAGGACTTTTTTTGCCAGGAGATTCTCAGTCAAAAACAGTAACCAGAAAGCAGAACACATAACCAGAAAACACTTTAGTGCAGTTTTTCAATTCCATTATTATTAAGAATGCAATCACTGGCACCAGCTTCTCGCGGAAAAAACTGAGACTGGGGTTGGGGGGAGGGAGGGTTGTGACGAAGAGCAATCGACAGCACGAAAGCACTTGGTGCCCTACGCAATGTATGGAGCGACGACTCTGAGACGTTGCATCTCACGTGGTCGGCCGAAGCTTTGCTCCACTTCTTTCATTGAACGATTTGCCAGCATCAACAGAGTGTGTTGCATTCAGGTCATATTTCAGATGCATGAAACTTAGGGGACAAGACATTTCAGCGATTGCAGTGTTACAAATGACTTTGGCTGTGTCGCCTGCGCTGTCTGGAAGAACTTTAAAATGAAAGTGGCCATGTAAAAGTTTTTTACCCTTCTCCATGTTTGTTGATCAAGCTTTCTTTCTCTCTGTTTTCTTGTGAGCGTCGCAACAATAAACAACCTTCTAGGCTCACGATGTATACTTTTTTCAAAATAAAAGCCAGTGAGCAAAAGACGTTTACAATAAAAAAATAAAATAATAAAAACTGCGTTAAGGGGAGAAAAAGAATTGTCAGCAATAATGAGTTAATAAGTTAACGCAAAATTAACATATTAAATTGCACGGACCTATTTATTACAATTTATTTTCAAAAGTGATGATGGGACTGAACAAATATACACATAGAGCATATTCTCATTTAACTATACTAAGCAATGACACAGCTCTAACACGCCTGATTCTAGAAAGGTACTGACGCTGCCATATTGTATAACTTGATTAAAAAGAATGCAAACCATGTTCAGTAGTGATGCCAGGATGCTTTGTTCTACACTACATTGCATTCTCAACCTGGCACGCACTTCTTCCGCCTCCTCCTTTGGCATCTCCTCCGCAGTTACCTGCTAACTGCATCCAAACAGGATTTATTTGTCGATTTCAAACAGTGCATTTGAAATCGCTGCTGTTGGCATTGGTAACAGGCCCCTCGTGGCTCCGCAGCTATCCCAGCATTTGTTTTATGAGTTTGAACACTCCAAACACAGTGCTTTAATATAACAACAGTGTGGTGTGTATTAGCGGCAAATTAACACATAGGAAATAAAATAGTGGGAGCCTGATTTAGAAAATAAACATGTCAGTGAGAATTTGGAGAGTGTTTTTCAATGCTTTTTGCTTATTCCTTTTATTCAAGTGTGATGATCTGTCAAGTTGCAAAGTTGGATACGTTTTCTGTTGTAATATGAGGAAAGTGTTTTGCCTAAGGATGCGAAAAAAGTAAGCAAACACCAGATTCAAACAGATTATCTTTTGTTTGGCGGTGATGTAACTTTTCTATTAAATTTTTCTGGAATTTATGCATACATCTCTTGCATGCATTTCATTAAATGTGCTATATTACACAAAATTGATTTGAGTGAGCTTTAAGCCATGTACTAATATTTTTACCTCCTCAAAAACATGATCAGAGTTGTGTTTTGCTACATCTCCAAAGCTTAAAATGCTCTGTTCCACCTTGAAGTGGTAGTTTTCAAGTTGGGCAACTCCAGAGCTGCAAACATCCAATTGTGAAGTAGTGTATGGAGTTTAAAATCAAAATGGAGCACTTCCTGTATTACCACATGACATCACAGGGTAGGAGTGTTTTCTGATAATGTGTTAAACATGTGTGAATGAAACAAAACACAACTCCAGGTATGTTAAGTTTTTTCCACCCATCCATTTTCTTCCACTTATCCCGGGCCAGGTCGCAGGGGCACCTGTCTAAGCAGGGACTCGCAGACTTCCTTCACCCCAGACACTTCCTGCAGCTCCTCTGGGGGGACGCCAGAGGTGTTTCCAGGCCAGCCGAAAGACCTAGTCCCTCCAGTGTGTCCTGGGTCTTCCCCGGGGCCTCCTCCCGGTGGGGCATGCTTGGAACACTTCTCAAGGGAGGCGCCCAGGAAGCATCCAGGACAGATACTCGAGCCACCTCAGCTGGCTCCTCTCAACGTCGAGGAGCAGCGGCTCTACTCTGAGCTCCTCCCATGTGACCAAGCTCCTCATCCTATCTCTAAGGGAGCGCCCAGTCACTCTGCAGAGGAAACTCATTTCGACCACTTGTATCCACGATCTCGTTCTTTCAGTCATTACCCAAAAGCTCATGAGCATAGGTGAAGGGAGGAACGTAGCTTGAGCAGTAAATCAAGAGCTTGACTTGACGCTGCACCATTATGTTTTTTATTGATAAAAATACATTGAAAACATTGGCTCCTACTGTCAAAGATCTCACCTCTCCAGATCTGACCTGACATTTAATGCCATAATGTGGAACATTCCAAGCAAAGCACTGATGTTGGCATGGAGACAAGCATTTGACCGTCAAACAGAGAAATGACACTGTGCACTTTTTAGCCTGTGCCTCAAAATCTCAATGGTAATAGAGCTTCATTTTTATTAGAGTGAACTTTTTTCAATTTGTGAGTCAGTTAATGACTATCTGCAACATCTTACATTTGGCTAAAAAAGCATTTCACTCACTTTTAACCATATTACACACATTTGAATAATTTCACTTTCAGAGGCTGTCTTCCTCTCCAAAAGTGAAATTGCCCTAAATCATCTTGTCATTAGATGGAAATCCATTAAGAACTCCTCCATAAACCTTCAAAGTACACTCAGAATTACTTGAAATAAGAAGATCTTGATTTGAGTAAGCTGAGAATTAATGGAAGTTTTTTTTTTTTTTTTTTTGGAAAATCCATTCCAGTTAAGGTAAATATGTTTTAAATCTTCTTTAAGTCCCAGTACCTGACTTTTTAGTCAAAGAATGGTTTATTTATTGCACAAAAAAAACAATTTATTTGAGTGGGCTTTGTTTCCATGGAAATAATGTTCCATTCTCCATGTTCTGAAAGCCGATCTTAACTTTCGACTTCCTCATGCAGCTGCAAGTTCCTGCACCTTTAATTCAAGTGAATCCAAGTAGTACATCTTTAAATATGACGTTTAGCACTGCACCAGACATGTTCTTTTGTTCATGGTCTTTTTTTTTCCAGTCTAAAACTCTCTATACACTCACATTTGGAAAAATATAAAACAAAATAAAGCTTAAAACATTTGAAATTTCTCTAATTACAGACTTTGACCCAACAAGTAAGCACGTAGAATCCAAATCCACTGCACTTTCATTTTTTATTTATTTTATTTCTAGTGTGTTGTTAACTGTACGCTCTGCTCTGTCTGACACTTTATTAGACAGTGTCCAAGACCAATAACATTTTTATTGATCATAGGCTCCTGAAAATGTGTTTTTTTTTAAGCTATTGTGCATTTTGTCACCATGTCAACTCCTGAACATTCCACCATCCGAGATACATGTAGCACCCCCCTAGGAGGATGTCACTGCAAAGTATCAATTACTTCCAGTTCTGCATATATACAAACTCCTTATTTTGCACTAACTTGACTGAGCAAATGAAGCAAGTTGAGTTTTCATTTTTCCATTTGTAGCCACATTTAAATAAGACATCTGTCTCCTCCTCCTATCCCTCCTCTTCCTCCAATTTAACCTAGAAAAAACAAGTTGACTTTTCATTTTTCCATTAAAATAAGACCTCTCCCATCTACGCCACTCCAACTCCTCTTCCTCCTCTTCCTCCTCCATCTTGACCGAGCAAAATAGTTTACTTCATTTTTCCATTTGTGCCGACATTAAACTAAGACATCTCCAATCTACTCCACTCCTCCTCCTCATTTCTCTCTTCCTTCTCCCTCTCCTCTTCCTCCCCTTCCATCTCCTCCTCTTCCTCCTCCATCTTGACCGAGCAAAGGAAACAAGTTGACTTCTCATTTTCCATTTGTGCCCACATTAAAATAAGACATCTCCCGTCAACGCCTCCCCATCTTCTTGTCCTCCTCTTCCTCCTTTTCCTCCATCTTGACCGAGCAAAAGAAACAAGTTGACATTTGTACCCACATTAAAATAAGACATCTGCCATCAACGCTTCTCCTCCTCCTCTTCTTCTAATTTAACCTACAAAAGAAACAAGTTGACTTCTCATTTTTCCATTTGTGCCCACATTAAAATAAGACATCTGCCATCAACCCCACTCCTCCTTTTCTTTCTCCTCCTCCTCCTCCTCTTCCTCTTCCCTCTTCCGTCTTCTCCCTAGTCCTCCTCCCCTTCCTCTTCTTCTAATTTAACCTACAAAAGAAACATTCAACATTCATTTTTCCATTCTTACCCAAATTAAAATAAGAAATCTCCAATCTACTCCACTCCTCCTCCTCCTCCTCCTCTTTCTCCTCCTCGCCCCTCTCTTCCTCCTCCCCCTAGTCCTCCTCTTCCTCCCCTTCCATCTCCTCCTCTTCCTCCTCCATCTTGACCGAGCAAAAGAAACAAGTTGACATTTATACCCGTGTTAAAATAAGACATTTGCCATCAACGCTTCTCCTACTCCTCCTCTTTATCCTCCTCTTCTTTTTCCTCTTCTTCTTTCTTCTCCTCCTCTTCTTCTAATTTAACCTACAAAAAATTAAGTTGAGTTCTAATTATTTCATTTGCTCCCACATTAAAATAAGACATCTGCCATCAACACTCCTCCTTTTCTTTCTCTACTTCTTTATTCTCCTCCTCCCTCCTCCCCCTTGTCCTCCTCTTCCTTCCCTTCCATCTCCTCCTCTTCCTTCTCCATCTTGACCGAGCAAACGAAACAAGTTGACATTTGTACCCATGTTAAAATAAGACATTTGCCATCAACCCCGCTCCACCTCCTCTTTTTCCTCCATTTCTTCCTCCTCCTCTTCTTCAAATTTAACCTACAAAAAATCAAGTTGACTTCTATTTATTTCATTTGTTCCCACATTAAAATAAGACATCTGCCATGAATGCTTCTCCTTCTCCTTTTTCTCCTCCTCCTCTTCCTCCTCCTCCTTCTCTTCCTCCTCCTCTTCTTGCTCCTCCTCCTCCTCCTTCCTCTAATTTAACCTACAAAAGAAACAAGTTGACTTCTAAATGTGTCATTTGTACCCACATTAAAATAAGACATCTCCCATCAACACCTCCTCCTCTTTCCACGCCTTCTCCTCTTCCTCCTCCTTCTCTTCCTCCTTCACTCCCTCCTCTTCCTCCTCTGGGACTCCCTTCCTCTCCGCCTCTGCGCAATTAACGAATCTGCACGCTTTTCCTTATCAAAACCTCCTGTCGAGAGTTCCGTTCACGCGCAGCCAGCAGTGCTGTTGAAGGCCTTTGTAATGTGACTCATTTTCACCGCCGCTGCTCTGTTATGGTCTAAATGTATTACAGAGATGTGAAAAGAGCCACGATTGCTTTTTTATTTCCCAGTTTTCTCAAAACACAAGTGCCAATTTATCCGCAACAATGCACCGGAGAAGGTAGTTATTTTGAGTTGTGAAGGGTTAAGAGGGTGATTTTGTTCTGAACGGTTATGGTGAGTGGTCGGACTTCACGGCGAAATGGAAAACATGGGATAAGTTTACATGTGTGCTGAAAATGGAATCGTTATCTGATTTCTGGAGTAATCGGATTATCGACATGTCATGTGAACAGTTATCTGATGTGAGTAATCTGATTTCTCTCCGGTTGTTTGCACCTCTGCAGACCTTGCTTGTCTTCATGGAGATGTCATTGTTTTGCCTGCAACAGTATGCCATAAACTTAACCAGGTAAGATCTGTGGAGAGGTGACCATAGTAATTGTAATCATAGTATCATAATGTCAATGATTTTCATAGTCTTTTGTAAAATAAATTTAATCCTCCCTCATCGATAACATGCCTGATGAGGTTTTATATCTCATTCATGCATGTTTCAGTAATTTAGCGATCTCTCTCATGCACTATTCAAGCCCTGCTTATGGTGAGCTGTAACATTCTGTGCAATGCTCAGCCCTCAAGCCTTCAAATATAAGTATATAAAAGCCCGATACAAAACTGTACACAACAACTTGAAAAACTTGATGCGATTCACGCTGATTGTGTCATGATAGCGCTCTGGAGGGGGGGTGATTTTGCACGGAGAGCAAATGTGTTATAGCGACAGGACTGGTGGATAGTTTTAACTGCTATTGAAGAATCGCAAAATTACAGATGGTATTTTACTGGTATCATCTGTTCTATCATGATTAATATTAACCCAAAACATGCACAGTGGGTAAAATCCTCCAGCTAATGTCGTCCTGACACCAACCAGCTCAAGGTCTGTAGATGAGTCCCCAAGCACTGTGCCTTCTGCTTCTGACAATTTCCACTAGCAGCATTGAAAGGTGGGTCAAATGCAATGGACAAATGGAGATAATAAAGTCAAGCCAGGCTGGTGCCACCTAGTGCCTTCGCTCAATTTCATTTCTCTCCAGCGACTAGGTCAGAAATCGGAATACACTAGACGGTTTGCAAGAACCCCAGAAGTTGAAGACTGTGCACCAGCCAATCAGGGAAAAGCTGTGAAGACATGACGTCAAACTCAGGCGCCTGTCTGGGTCCCTTTTGTAGTACAGCACAACAGTAAACAAAGCGTTGAAATGGATGTAGACGAAGCCATACATTCTGTGTTGGCAACGATTCCTGAGATCGAGGATTTAAAGCCAGAACAAAGAGAATGTTTGGTGAATTTTATCAAGAGGAAAGACATTATTGCCCTTCTTCCTACGAGATTTGGCGCATTACATACGTCACGACCAAATAGCAACGACTGGTTAAATAAAAAAAAAACACTCGCCTACTGTCGAGCAAACGAATCGAAGCATGTCAATACATTGTTTTTGGTGAATATAGCAGTTTCAAAACAATAACACAGTGATATAAATATGTTATATGTTAGCAATAAATACCCCATATAAATAAAATACCCCATCTCTTTATTAAATATTAACAAATTCAGCATTGTTAAAAAGGTATAATGTACATGTTTTTTTTTGGGGGGGTATTTACTACTTTTTCAGTCCATTATTTTTTCAGTGTTTAGAAAAACACACAATGATGATTTTAGTGGTGTAGTCCCTGCCATTCACTCCTATGGCTGTCACCTACAATTTGGACTGTAGGAAAAAGTCGGGGTATAAAACTCATCACCATCCCACATAACCTGCTCAGTGAGGCAGTACCTGATCTGCCACGGTGCACCCAAGTTGTCAAATACATCTCGTGAAAAGCCTGAGAAAGTTTGGATATTTCAGCCAGGAGAAACTTTGTGGAGTGCAATAGGAAGTTGAGCCTGATGCAGAGAGAGAAAAAAAAAAAGTTTAAACGTACATATTTCATTTTGTAGTTTGCAAAATACCAAATTGTGAAAGCAGATGGTTGGGTCAGCGCATTCATAAAATTACAATCTTGTTGCACATTTCCAGACACAAGTGATATAAGCAAAAGTGCTTCAAGGAAGGAACAGTAACATTCAGTTTAATTGAAAATATCAATGAGTAACTTAAAGGTGCACTATGTAACATTTCTGGTGGGGGGTCTGCTAGACTGCTAGTCTCAAGCAGAAATTAATGCTATACATATAAGGTATAACCTACCAGTAAATTCATACATTTATTCAATAGGCTCCATGTACAACTAGCTCACTCAGTGTGTCTCAAAGCAAAAGCTAAAGATCACTCAATTATTTGTATATGTAGGATGCTTCAGTTTGTGGTGTTGTTGTAATATTTATTATTCCTCAAAATGAGCATTAGCGTTAACACTGAGACACAAACGCCTCTCTTTCTAAACACAGAAATGTCCTGTTCATTGTATTTGTGTACTTCCCCATTTACACGCACACAGGTCATTTTAAAAACAGAGACATTTCCCTTCATTTGTACCCATCTTTTACACGCAAACGCCAAATTCCCCTCTACAAATGAAAGGGAGATTTAGGAGCTGACGATCCAAAGTGCGACCAATATTTACCTTTTGCTCAGATGATGATGATGATGAAGCATTCAGAGCAGTCACGTTTCTTCTGGTGTAAATACTTTTCATGTGTTTGCATTTGCGCACTCAGCTGATGGATCACATCCATGACCAGAGACAAATGAGGCTCGGAGGTCAGCAATTTTACCACTTCTTTAACAGATCTGTGGAGAGGCGAGCCCGCTCAGTAATGCATGTTTTTTCAAAATATTTTTGAGTAATTCTTACAACTGTAATTAAATAAATGCGACAGGTTTGAATCTAATCCAGATGCCGCTCAGATGCTTGGTGTAGTTATGACGACGCGCGATGGTGTATTTATGCAGGTTGATGTAAACAAAACCTTTTTGTAAATGATGCTATCTGCACGATGTTATTTTGGAAAATGGAGGGAGAGAAATATTTGTTTCTTAACATACCCGGGTTTGTTGAGAACATGTTGTAGCCTTAACATGTTGTCAGTGACATCCACCTGCAACTGATATTTACATATTTCTTCATTTTAGCCTGACTCAGCAAAAACCCCATAGAGATTAAAGTGGACAGGAAGTAGTGACGCTAACAATGACGTTGCTGCGCGCTGTTGTGCACAGAGCCTTTTACAAGTCTTTTAACTACAAGTTTTAATGGCTCAAAACGACCTAACATATTGTACATACAAATATACTGTGAGGTGGATCGCATTTCCCGCACAGTGTTAGATTTAAGAAATGAATATGCAGTTGGTTAACAAGTAGGCTAATCTTGGAGCTAATCTCTAACATTAACAAACTACATAAAACTACATTTTGTAATATTTTCTAACAGGGCTTTGCTGTTACTCACATCTGTTTGGGTAGTTGCCAGTCACCAATACAGCCAAAGTTCAGAGGTTAATGCAAAATTTCCCATTAAAAATGTATTTGAGCTTATGTAACAATACCAGCTAACAGAACACAGGTATTTTGTTTGGAAGGCTGTAAGATCAGGTAGCGGGAAATCCAACACATTTTAACACAAAATCTTTTTCAAATCGAAATTTTACTATGACTGAAATTTGGTTTAGTGGTCACAAAATATGTTCTATCACGAAAGACCTTTAGTGTGGACCAAAACAGAATCCAGCGCTGGTTTGTCATTTGAAATAAATTTCAAGTGTTTTGACCTCTACTAAGTCTTGGGCAGGTGGAGAAAAGGCTACCTTGTATGATTCTACGGACTTTTGTTGAAATAGAACTTGAGAAAATTAAAATTTGCAGAATACGGAAGACTAAATGGGAGGACTTTGGTTCATTGGTGCTTTTGCCAGGGTATTACAAAGAACTAAAAGCCTGGTCGAAAGTAATTTTAGATTTGTAATAATGATTTTTGGTAGAGCAACACCACAAAAAAAAAAAAAAGAAAATTTCAACTAGGATAATTTTTGACATGGATGCAACTATTGGAATTAGCATTAAGAATTAGACTTGGAGTTGTGTTGGTTGGACAGTTATTGCTAGTACTGCTACAACTACATTTCATCTACTTCTACCAGGGCTGTAAGTAAATGTGTCTTGCTCCAGTACATCTTTTAAAGTCCACGTTTAGAGCATTTTCTCCGCAAACCAGGAAATAGTGCACGTGCGCAGTTATCATGCTAGTTGTTGTTAGTCTTGCAATGACGGTAAAACTCAGCTCTGACCTCTGAAAGACCCCAGACTCATCATGATGAATAATTAGTGTTTAAAATGTGAATATTGTCTGTGGGCTGCTGCAACTCTTTAAAATGAAGTCATTCTGTTTATCACGTTTTTAAGACTGGAAAAATCAGGGACAGTTAGCTCCTGTGTAGAAAGTAGAAACACATGAGGTTAAAAATGTCAGATTTACATTTAATCATGTTTAAATGTGTGATAATGTAATCACAGGCTACTTTTTGTGTGACTGGTGGTGCAGTGTGGGGAAGCTGGCCAAAGTGGTCAAAGTAGGAGGCAGATGCAACAAAAAACCAAGTGTCCTTAACCCAGACAAGATTCATTTTAAAACAGACTTCTGGAGTTCATCAACAAAAGTACAAATAGACAAAAAAATAACTCAAAGCAAAAACACCAAACACCTGCACAGAAGTCTCTCTCTCTCTCATTGCTGACACCTGCTTGCCTTTATACTCCGCCCAGCAGGAAGTACCCCCCCTCCAGGTGAGTATCCAGGTAACTCCCAAAGCAAAGCACGTCCCCTTTCAAAATAAAAATGTTTAACATAAACTAACATAAATTTAAAATGAGACAAAGGCCCCACTTTGTCACATGCAGTTTAAGCTTTTTGCATTTGTTTTTCCAATGTGGTTTTTGAATCACAAATGGCAAATAAACAAACCTTACCTAATATTTTTTTATTCAGTATCAATGGAAGTCAGTAAAGAAAGTTTTTAAAGATGCGCTGTATAGCTTTTCAAGTGGAGGGTCTGACACCTGCTTGAGTGTTATGCTGCTTTCTATTGAAGGTCGGTAGTGGATAAAACCGAGTCAGTTCTCCTGACATCTGCTGTAAAATCTGTTGCAACAGTTGAGGAAAATATGGACCCCGAGAAAGATTGTTTATTTTGTTAGCTTATGTAGTTAACGTCAGGTATTGCTAGCCCCTGCTAATAAATCGAGTCTGTGGTCTAACATTAGCTGTCAGTGACTAAGTTATGGCAGTTTGACTATTACATGTTCAGAAATCCATCCGACTCGGCCTGAACCGATCTGGCCCGAGTTTGTGTTTTGGAAAACCTCGATTTGATTGGCTGTTCCATTGCACTTTCTTGAGGTGGAGGTCGGTTTTTACTAGCGTTTTTTTCACTAGATTCATCAGCTGGTTTCACGTCATGGAAACCATCTGACCTCTCAGCATTAGGATTTGTTCTCGCCACAGTAAGCGGGTACTTTTTTTATTTAACCAATCACTGCTATTTAGTCATGAAGTATGTAATGTGCCAAATCCCGTAGGAAGCACCGTTTTTCCCCTTGATAAAATTCACCAAACTTCTCTTTGTTTTGGCTTTAAATCCTCAATCTTGGGAATCGTTGCCAACACAGAATGTATGTCTTCGTCTACATCCATCTTGACAGCTTTGTTTACTGTTGTGCTGTACCACAAAACAGACCCAGTCATGGCTTCACAGCTCTGACTGGCCGGTGCACGGTCTTCAACTTCGGGGGTTCTTGCAAACCATCTAGTGTATTCTGATTCCTGACCTAGTTGCTGGAGAGAAATGAAATGGAGCGGAGGCACTAGGTGGTCTGGCTAGGTTTTCCCCAAGTCCTGAGCACAATAGAATGCAGCATTACTGCTTTGTCTAGAATGTTCTGTATCTCTATCTAAGTATCTAAGTATTTATCTCCATGGAGACAAGGAAATGACGGCAACACACCAAGTTACTAGTCATATCGAGATCTGGGAATCACAGGGTCCCTCGATACGATACACGATACATGGTTCACCATACGATATTATCACGATATGGTGATATGTGATAATCGATATATTGCACATAATTCTTTGATACATTGTAGTTTTCTAAGAACCAAATACATCAATATGACATTATTTCTTTGCTAAACCACTACTTGTGTAAGTGAATATGAAATACATCTATTTTAATCATCAAAAGTGTAAATATGCCAAGTGCATTGTATAAGCAAGTTTCCTTCCACTAAATAAGCAACAAAATTCTCATGCAATCACAAAAAATAGCTAAAAATCACCAAAAAACACTCTTGTCAGTATATTGATACAGCAGCCCACAATAATGATACTGTATCACCACATTTAGTATCACAATATATCGATATTTTGATATTTTTGTACACCTCTAGTCATATATTTGGAGAGGCCTTTGACTAATGTGTATAATTATGTTGCACACTTTCCTCAAACTGTCAGCGCTTTCGTCCCAAATTGACCTCTCTAAACTTCTTTGTGTCTCCTTTTTCATTTTATTTCTTTTTAAACAGCCTTTTGAAGTTCAGCGAAAGACAATTACTTCAAAGTTGGATAGATTCATACTTTTCCTGATCTTAGCTTGGCATGAGACACATTTGTACAACCCCACTCCAACTTTGCCTGTTAGGAAAAAAGAGAAAAAAAATGAATGACTTGGTTCACTAGCTTTGATCTGCAGCTATTGTGCTTGTTATGTCCTTAGGCACCCTCTTCCAATCGACACATTTCTCGCACTCTTATCACGCCGTCCCCAATTTGTTGTTCAAGAATCGACATTAAAGAAAAGATTGTATTCCCTCAGAAATACATGGTTTGTTGTGTGTTTGCAGCACTGTCAATTATTCCAGTCCGCGGAGTCATTTATCCAAAACAGAAAAGTGCGTTCTGGTTTTGAAAAAGAATTTTGACAAATCAACCCAGATCAGAGCAGTGTGAAAGCGATACGTACTCTCTCACTGTTTGGTCTGAATTCTCCACGTCGAGGAAAAGACTTTAATCTCAGCCTCAGAATATCAAAGGGAAGGGGGGGTACACATGTCAGGCGTCTTTGGCAGGGAACACGCACATGTGGAATATAGTGCTACAAGAGTTTAAATGTCTTCGATTGGTGCTATTTCTGATTTCTTTAAATTTTGGCTTTGTTCTAGTTAATCTTTGCTAATTTGACTTTCAAGATATCACAGACTGAAGTATTTTATATCTTTTTCCCTTAGAGTGGACTAGAGATTTGCCTGGCAATTCAGAATTATATTATTAGGCATATAAGTCTGGTCTGTGCACCACCTTAACCCAGAACCAAACATGATCGTACCATCAGGATTTGTTTATTTCAGTGAAACACAAAGGAGCAAATTGGTCATCTACCATTCTGAACACAATTTCTCTCACCTCAGATTAACAGAATTTGTGCTTTGAATTATATTTTGCATGCATAGTATCTAATTTATTTTGCTATATGTAAATATTTGTAAAGCTCCATGATCAATGTACATAAGCAACCACATCATTTTTAAAACTATGTCATGAACAGGGGTGGGTTAATTTACGTTTTTCTTCCTACTCCTTTTCCGGGAATGTGCTTTTTTTGTTGTTTACAATGTATATGTAGTATTCATGATTGCTGTATCTCTCTTGGCACAATCAATATTTACATGTTTGAGCGGATCAGCTATCAGCCTTAAATTTCCAGCACAGACTGATATTTTGTTTTGGCCGACTTGTTGCTTAAAAAAAACATACTGCTTTATTTGACATTAGTGGGAAGAGATAATTGCACAAAACGTGACTACACAGCTCTGTTTTGTAGGTTTGTAGTAAAACAGGACTGCATTTGTAGCACAATAAAAAAAAAAAATAATAATAATAAATAAAAAATCTAAATCTGCCCTACATATCAGCCCAAAAATATCAGCAGAGTTTATTTGACAATGGTTTCTCAAGAGTAGTATCTGTTAGTATAATCAGTATATTGCATATAATTCTCTGATATATTGCTGTTTTCTAAAATAAAAAAAAAATAAAAAAAACATTATGTCTTTGCTAAACCACGACTTGCTTCGAAAACAAGATGGCAAGACATCTCAAGGGGCTTATCCTCCAAATAAATAAAATTCTAAATTGTGTATTATGAACCACATCTATTTTAATCATCAAATCTGTGAATATGCCAAGTGTATTCTATAAACAAGTTTCCTTCCACTAAATAAACAACAACATTCTCATGCAGTCATAAAAAATTAACCAAAAAATACTGTTGGCAATATATCAATACAGCAGCCCACGATAATGAGACTGTATCACCAAATTTATCAACATCGATCATGACAAAAAACAAATCAGTGGATTTCTAAACTGGACGTCATCTGAAGAAGTCTGTTTTGTTTGTCCTCCTCTCACACTTTCCCTGTGGAAAATAACAATGTGCGTTCAGCGTAAAGGCTCATCTATCTTCCACGCACTAGACACCTACAGATGCACATGGAGGTTTCTGTCCATCCTCTACTTTGGTGTTGTTGTTCTGTCTGTAATTTAGTCCATCTCTTCAGAGCTTGTGTACTTTTGGCTACAAAGCTGTACATGCGCTAACCACCGGGGACAGTACTGAACACAGTGCAACGGTATCAGCAAAATATTTCAAAAACAACCAGAAACAAACTTCAGAACAAAAAAAAATGCTTCTTCTCTCACCTCGTCTTCTTGGTTCTTTTCCAACAAGTGTGATCTAAAAACTGCCAAAAACAAGCAAAAACAAGCACGATGAAGAAAAACAAACACGGATGCATGTTTGGTCTATTTCTTCAGTTTTGGTTCTATTCTCAAACTGACTTTGAGCGCCTTCTGAGGGTTATATAACAGAATACAGCCTTGAAATGGTTCAAAGTGTAAATGCACTTTCAAAGCAAAGAATAACCAAGCCTGAATGAAAACTTTGGATGGGGAGACAATATTTACAGTACAGTGCTTCCAAATAGGGGTGAGAATTACAGGGTCCCTCACGATTTGATACGATACACGATGCACAGTTCACG
This sequence comes from Boleophthalmus pectinirostris, assembly GCF_026225935.1. Lineage (NCBI taxonomy): Eukaryota > Metazoa > Chordata > Actinopteri > Gobiiformes > Gobiidae > Boleophthalmus > Boleophthalmus pectinirostris. Next base: position 11,629,897 of record NW_026571207.1, on the reverse strand, counting down.
ATACAATATTATTACGATATTTTGATACATGCCATAATTGATAAATTGCACTGCGCCTCTGTGATATATGCTGTTTTTAACAAGCCAAATACATTTCAGCAAAAATATTTCTTTATTAAACCACTACATGTGCAAAGTTGATATGAAATACATCTACTGTAATCATCACAGCAGTAGATCTATCAAGTTCCACTAAACAAGCAACAAAATTGTAGCACTTTCACACAAAAAATTTGCCAAGCTGGTGCCATCTAGTGCCTCCGCTCAATTTCATTTCTCTCCAGCGACTAGGTCAGGAATTAGAATACAGTAGACGGTTTGCAAGAACCCCGGAAGTTGTAGACCGTGCACCGGCCAATCAGCAAAGAGCTAAACCAACTCGAGTTGCAAAAGCAGACTGCATGCACTATCTTCCTTTGGACTTCCTTTGTAAATACAAACTTCACATTTTTCATTGCACCTTTTAATTCGCAAGTTCACCTCGCAGAAACAACAGTGATCATTGACAGAAATGTTCTTTGTTTGCTGTTGTGCCGGCAATTACTTGGACACCACTGAACGTTTTGGCACATTACATATGTCACGACCAAATAGCAGCAATTGGTGGAAGAAAAGTACCTGCCTCCTGTTAAGTGAACAAATCCTAATACTGCGGTCAGATTTTCCACGAAGTGAAACCGGCTAATGAATAAGGCTAACACAAAATTTCTTAAAGTTATCAAAAAAATCCATATATCGATTCAGTAGCCCACGATAACAATAATGTATCACTAAATGTAGTATCACGATGTATCAATATTTAAATAGTTTTTTACAAATCACTACTTCCAAAATATGTCAGTGATTTGTTTTTTCCTAGTATTTTGTAAAATAGTTAGTACTACTACATACAAAAAGCTTTATTTTTATTTCTATATGTTTTTAGTTTTAAAAAATGGCGACACAAATATTTCTTTCCTGAGCGATGAAGGCTAAGATGCAGTACAATCCAGGAATACTCAAGCATGCATGAAACTGAAATTAATGATGAAGATAAACCACAGTTAAAAATTCTCAGTCCATTTTGCATAATACTCCCTTTTTAATCTCCCCAACACTTGACATTTTAACTAATATATAATAAATATGCCCTTTTGCAGTCGGCTAAATGCAGATTACAACATAGAAGGTGAAGTTGGTTGGAAATGTTAAGAAACTCAACTGGACTGTGATAGAGAGTGGACTTGGCCATGTTGGCGAAGTACAATTTATCTTGATGCAGGGGACCTTTGCGCCACCGTGTAGCCTGTTTTCCCCCTGACAAGCGTAGTATCCAGTGCAAAGGGTGATTTAGCTCCATGACTTAGCCTGCGCCACGATTCCAATTCAGACTTAACTCAAAAAACGCTGTTCGGAGTTTGCAGTTAATCACTAATTATAGGCCGGACAGTGAAGGTTGATCTATCTCAAGTGGCACGGTCCCAACGGCCCCAAATCAGAGCGAAAAGGGAAGCCAAGGCCCTTCTGGATCTGATGAATGGGAGAGAAGAGAGGAGGAGAGAGGAAAGAGGAGAGCAGTGAGTAGGAGCCAGCAGTGCAAGCAGCCAGAATATCTCAAAGGAGGGATAGGCATAGTGGATAGGATGTACTACAGTATGTCCTGAGATATCACAGTGTTGACAGATGGAAGTTAATATAGGAGTTATAATATTTTTGGACAATCTCAAATGTTTAAATGTAAGAAATATTGAGTTAAAATCACTAAAGGAGATATACCGTGCTTCTATCTGCTTTATAGTTCTAATCTTTGACACCCATAGATCATTATGTTGTACTTTTGAGGTTTAAAATTGCAATATTTGAGATGACTTACCGCTAATTGAGGTGTGTATCCCCTTTTAAGAAAAACAGGGAAGTAAGTAAGTACTGTGGAGTGGGTATGAAAAGGGGGAGGGGGGAACTGGGATTTTTTTTGAGCAATGGCGTCTTGAATGCAGGGGAATAAAGATTACGCAAGCATGCATGAATCACTTTAAATATAAGTTTGAGTTTGAGAAGGGAAAACACTAATAACGTGGTTGCAAATGTTGAACTGTTATTGTAAAGTAGTATATCTGTTTGCTAATTGATACTTTGCAGTGATATCGTGCTGGGGGTGTTTTATATGTGTGTCTTTTGGTGCAATGCACACAGTAGCAAACACAGCCAAGATGTTTTACAACGTGGTAGTGTTCTAGTCAAGATCGCACAAATCGAGAACCAAGACCTGTCCCAGACCACAGGGTCCCCACACCGAGACGAGACCTAGACCTCTGAGGGTCGAGGCCGAGACAAAACCCAAACTTTTAAAGGCCGAGATCGAGACAAGACCGAGACAAGACCAAGACCAGGGCCCATCGAGGCCAAATCGAGACCATCTTTGTAATTTTTAACATGTATTTGTATTTTGGCCATTATTTTGGCACATGTATATGAATGCAAAACTTGAGCCGACAGGAGTGTTACTTGGATATACAGAAATTGTGCAGAATTGTCCTTTCATTGCTCTTCAGTGTAGGGACCAGTCTCAAATACAAAGTTGAAAAAACTGAGGCACTCAAAAAGTAAAATCACGCCAACGCATTTCGGCCCTTTGGCCTTCATCAAGGCAAACTCAAGAACATATGTATCAGTGTTTTTAGAAATCTATCTCCATTTTATCACTCGTCGAGTTTCAGACCTCGAGACCAAGAGAAGACCGAGTCCAAGCGCCTTCAAGACCGAGACAAGACCAACTCTAAATGCGGTCGAGTCCGAGAAGAGACCAAAACCAGTCTTGAGTACTTTAACACTACAAAGTGGATTTTCAGAAGTTTGTGATCTATAATAGCGTTCATGGTCCTGTTTAGGTGTTTGGTTTCCAACGAAAAGATGAGGGTGACTAACTAAAAAACTGCTTGCTTGCGACGGTAACTTTACTAAGTGTAAATGATTTATTTTAATGCACAGTCATCTCATCTGTTGTACTTCCAACCAATCCAGCTTTTTCTGTTCAGATTGTATGACAATAAAATCAGATTAAGTCTAACTTGAGCAACAGAGCTTCTAACAGAGTAGTGCTTTCAGTTAGCATCGTACCCCCAGGGAACGTTGCTAACATCAGCGATAAAGTATCAAGAGACATTTTGTATTTCTCTTATTCCCCATTATTACTGGTAGTAAAGAAACCAGATCCCTATATAAACCAAGGATTCTCAGTCCAGGAAAGAGCTACAAAGTTGAAGGCTTTTTTATTCACAAGGAATGCTTTCAGATGTAGATGTATTAGTTTTGTCTAATCTTATAATGCAGTACATAATATAGGTCAAGAATACACCTTAAAGGTCTCATATTGCTCTATTTTCTGATCTTTTATAATGCTGTTCCCTCATTCACATGTGTAACACACAAACCTGGCATATTTAGGCTGAGTTGTTCTCTCAAACAGAAAACAATCTGTTCCACCTTGTGAGGTCATGTGGTCATACAGGAAGTGCTCCACTGTGTTTTTAAACTCCATACACCTTAACTACAATCATTTGGTTGATTTCAGACCTGGAACTGCCCGTCTCTCCTGAAAAAAAACTTAAATGTAGCTGTTAACTTGAAAACTACCGCTTCATGACATCACAAAGTGGAACAGAGCATTTTGAGCTTTGGAGATGTAGACTGACTAATATAAAGAGTTACTCGAACATGTGTGAATGAAACAAAACACAACTCCAGGTATGTTTTTGGTTAGGTAACAACATTCTAACATGACTTATAGCTCACAAGAGTCAAATTTGCTTAATATATGACCTTCAGATAAAACGGAAATAAAATACATAATAAAATGCAACTGTGTCAAGCATTGGAATTCAGTGTGATTTTACCAACTAATTTTGTCTATATAAGTGGATCATAGTAGTTAAATTTTTACAAAACAATATCACTCAATGTTTCTGAAGTATAGTAACTGAAAACGCCCCACCAGCAGACCTATGTAATTATAATGCAATGCAAGTCCATAATTCAAAAGTTTGTCTTGCTTATGTTTTGTCAGCCTGTCATTTCTTGTTTAAATTCTGTTCCGTAGCCACATGGCGTGTCAGCCCAGAGTCAGTGACAAATGAAGTTAGCAGCTCCCAGTGCATTAAGACACAGGGAGGGTACTCTAATGTTTAAGGGGGATGTAATGGATTCTTGTCAGTGTATACACCCACCCCATATCAACGCTATAGCTGCTGGTAGTGCTGTATGAGGCTGGTGTAAACATCAGTGACAGAGGACGACAAGTGGAGACTGCTCAAGTGAGGCGAAGTATATGGAACCACATATCAGTATTCAGGAGGGAGGAACTGGTCTTGTTCAAATGCTTTGAACAAATGTAGTCATGACAGGGTTTCTACCTGTGATGCAACAATTCAGGACAATTCAAATTAGGCAAACAGTGTAAATGAGGCAAATACAACTCCAGGTATGTTTTGAATGAGGGAACAGTGTTATAATGTTCAATAATTATGAAGCTTAAGGGTCCTGTATTGTGGAAAATTGACATTTGTGAGGTTTTAGTCATGTTATAATGCTGTCACCTCCTCAAAAACATATGTGGAGTTGTGTTTTGTTTCATTCACACATGTTTGAGTAATCATTTATTATTAATCTCTCCAAAACTCAAAATGCTCTGTCCCCTTTTTGATGTCATGAAGCAGTAGTTTTCAAGTTAACTTTATTTCTATAGTGATCAGCTATTCCAGGGCTGAAACTGTCCATGTTATTCTAGTGAAAGTGTATGTTTCAGTGAAGCACTTCCTGTACTTCCTGCACTTCCCTCCTGCATCACAAGGTGGAGCAAATTGTTTTCTATTTGAGAGAAAAACTGAGCCTAAATATGCAGTTTTTTGTGTGTTAAATGTGTGAATTAAACAAAACACAACTCCAGGTATGTTTATGATGAGGAAACATTTCTAAATTAAAAAAACAGCATAGCATGGGCCCTTGTGTAATATGGTGTGTAATTTGTGTCCTTAAAGGCTTATTAATGTTAAGGTAGACTTTATTATCTCCTTAGGAAAATTTGCATTTGACCCATCTTTCAATGCTGCTAGGGCAAACCATCAGGAGCAGTGGGCACCACAATATACAGTGCTTGGGAACTCATCTACAGATCTTGAGCTGGTCTTGGTCAGGACTACATTAGCTGGAGGATTTTACCTAATGTGCATCCTTCCATTTTCTTCCACTTATCCGGGGCCGTGTTGCGGGGGCAGCAGTCTGACTTCCTTCACCCCAGACACTTCCTCCAGCTCCTTCAGGGGAACCCTGAGGCTTTCTCAGGCCAGCTGAGAGACACAGTCCCTTCAGCGTGTCATGGGTCTTACCCGGGGCCCAGTGGGACATGACCAGATAACCACCCGAGGGAGGCTTCCAAGAGGCCTCCGGAACAGATGCCTGAGCAGCGGCTCTACTTCGAGCTCCTACCGTGTGGCTATGCTCCTCACCCTATCTCTAAGGGAGTGCCGAGCCACCCTGCTGAGGAAACTCATTTCAACCACCTGTATCCGTGATCTCATCCTTTCGGTCACTACCCAAAGCTCATGACCATAGGTGAGGGTAGAAACGTAGATTGAGCGGTAAATCGAGCTTTGCCTTTGGGCTCAGCTCCCTCTTCACCACAACGGTCTGATACAGTGACCGTTTCATAGCCGATGCGGCACCGATCCGCCTGTCAATCTCACGCTCCATTCTCTCCTCACTTGTGAACAAGACCTCGAGATACTTGAACTCCTCCACTTGAGGCAGGGACTCTCCACCCACTTGGAGAGGGCAAGACTATAGGGGCCTATTGTGCATGTTTTGGGTTAATATATATACCAGGTCAAAACATCTGTAATTTTGCAATTCTTCAATAGCAGTTAAAACTACCCACCAGTCCTGTCACTATAACACATTTTGAAGTCCGATATATTGCTGAAGTAAATATAGATTGTAAATGTTAATACTTAAACTAATTTATGCCACTGACACAGTAACTCTAAAGCAGATTTAAACCACAGAAGCTATTCTAAGTCTACAATATTGTAAAAAACAGGAGCTGAAAAAATAAACAGCAGAATGAAACACTTGCACTGTAAACTCTTTGCATCTGTAATGACTCATAGAAGTTATTAATTCAACTTTCTGCCGCTTAAATCTTATCATATTGCAAAAAATAACCACAAATTTTTGTAGCAGTGCAAAGAAAATGTACACGATAAAAACTGAACACCCAAATATATACTGCTCCAGCTTTCATATATTGAATGAATAAGTATAGTTATTATCGTGACAGGCCTGAGAGACCTTGTTGTTTTTAGAAAATTATTATATAAATATTTAATTTAGTCTTTTTTCTTGTTAATATTCTCCCAATTTTAGCAGAAAAATCAGATAAAAACATTTAAAATTTGAGCAACATGATATCCCCCGCCCTCTCCTCATCCACCCACGGTCATATTTCATTCACCGCACACTCGTAATGATCAGAACAGTGTCAGCTTCCCCTCCCGCGTATCCCTCCTGCATTTGATCCAGCGTTTAGACCCGTTCCCTTTCTTCCGATCAATACAAACGACAAACCGCGTTCCCAGCAGAAGTCATTTCCATCAACTTCTATGAGCGGCGCGGTGTAATTACTGGATAAACCTGGTGTTTGTTTGCAAAATGGACTACTGATTTGCTCGTTTATTGCATGCTTGATCCTGCCTCTGATCCTTTCATTAGACAGTTCCGCTCTTATGAATATTAACCATCGAATCAATATGCGCCTTGCCCACAATGTTCTAAGGTTAACAAGGCACAGAACCCATGCATAAATATTGCACGCATTGTCTGGTGAAATTAATATTGCATAAAGGCCAAAAACACCTGTTAGGTATGGAGGCTGATGCAAGAAGGAGGCAACGTCGAAATGATAAGGTTCAATCTTTGTCAAACTCATAGCGGTTGTGTCACATTGGCCACGTTTACATGATGTTTTTTAATACCGAATTAGCTGTTCTGAATGAAATAGTTCTGAATTAAAATGTTTTCCTCTGAATTTACATGGAAATAATTATTCTGAATTGAGGTTTACACGGAAAACACGTTAAATCGCCTTTATTTAATTTCGCTCAACATCTGGGGGTCGGGAAGGGTTCTGATCGGATCGGGGAGCATGAATGTATTTAGTTTTTACTGAACCACTGATTGTTGTATTTGGAGTGATTCGTGCATGTTTGAATAATCTTTATTCTCCTTCAAGTAATATGCCATTGTTTAGAGAATTCACGTTTTCCCCTATCCACGCCCACTGTATTTACTTCATTCTCAGCGGAGGATTCAACAGTGTTTGTTGTGATGACATTTATAATAACTTACTGTATAGGGGCAGGTGATGAGATTTCTTTCTTGTATTAACTCAATTTAGATCAATATTGTGATATAAAATGTCTAAAATATAAAGTAATGATGCATGGATGTCATAGATTATAACAATAGTTTATGTGTTTGTGAACATAATTACCATGAATCATTTTATTTCGTAGGCCCCATCCACATTAGTATGTATTCGAGTCATTTTTGTTGCGGATGCAGTGTTCGTCCACACTAATCCAATGGAAAATGTCTCCAGAGACGGAACGATCTGGTGCTGCCAGCTCCCACGATTTCATCCGAGTACAGATCTGATCCAGCACTGTGTGGACTCCTGAAAACATTGATACACTGAGGAGCTCTAGTTGCCGTCCTTATTGAACCACGTCACTGTGACTTGCGCCTTCCTGATTCGCTGGATTTGTGACATCGAACATGACTCTATTGCAGAAAAGAGTTTAAACAAACCATAGACAAACAGGAAACAGCGTAGCTAGATTGTGGAAACAGAAACGACGTGTCTGGACGCAAATCATGTTTTTTTCTCACTTTAAATTAGTAGTTTATTTTTTTCCAATGTTTACAAAATTGCTTTGTTGGTTGTAAATGTATTTTAAAATGCTAGATTCAGATTTACTGCCTGGTACATATACTTGTAAACATTGTTATTGTAAGCCAAGATATGTCCATATGTAGAGGAAAATGTTCTTTTTTATGTGATCTCTATGCAATTTTATTTTCTTCCACACTTATGGTCTTGGGGTTTATTAATTTGACCATTTCCAAAACCATTTCCAGTGCTCTTTTCTTTTCACTTTCACTTTCACTCTCCTGACAGTTACATCATAGTGTATTCACTCCTGGGCTTTTGGAGTTGTGTTGAAATCCCATACCTGTTTAAACTCTTATAGCAGTAGACATGTTTCAAAAGAATCTCCTCACTGCTGGATACAAAGTCTTTTTTTTTTTTTTTTTTTCACTTCACTTGCGCTCTCTACACAGGATCGAAAGTCAAAAACTGTACGTTACTGGTATGATGCGCCCATAGAGGAAGGCCCGTTGAGATGCATTCGATAAAACACTGTGAGAAAGTAAACACAAAAGCCATGAAATGATCCAATAAGATGCTGGCTCACTACTCTACTGGCAAATACACACTGTAGTGAATGAGCTCCATTAGCATCTGGTTCAATATTAGGCTAAGTGAAAATTCAGAGTGACAACACAATCCTGTACGCCATATGTTCTGCAGTATGGCACTTAACTCGTATATTTGCATGGAGATATAGATCTGACAAAGCCAAGTTTTTACAGTTAAATAAACACCTGAAATTAACTAAATCCAATCTAGTTCCGTTTAATGTGGATAAAACAGCTAAGAGTTAACAATTACTACTCCATAGAAGTGTAATATCCCCTCTTGTTGTGGCAGAGGTTGGGACTGGTAAATCGTGACTAGACTCAAGTCAGACTTGAATCACTATTTTAAGGACTTGAGACATGAGTTGATAAAATAGACAGACTTAGGACTCGACTTGGACTTGAACATCAGTGACTTGTGACTTCACTCAGACTTGAGGCCTGTGACTTGAGAAGACTTGATGCGTTTCCTAAAAAAAAATAAAAATTGTATTTCTCTTTACAGCTGTTACATGTGATGCTTAATTTTACAGGAACAAACTGGAACATGTCCCTCCCAGTTCTCTGTTTGTTACTTTGGATGTAACTGTGATCTGGTGTCCTCAAATGTACTACAGTAATATACATGTAGCCAGGTGAACTATAAAATACTGTTTTTAGAAATAGCTGCAATTCTCTATGTAACCAGTAGGGGGTAGTGTGGTCAGGCTGGGTGATTGAGTAGTTGCTAGAAGAAGCACGTGTGACGTCAACAAAGCACAACAAACTGAGCGCCTCAACAAGAGACTGACATAAAACGGTGTGTATTAGTAAAAATGAACATTTAAATGATTGCTAAACATGGAAATAATCTTAGATATTGTTAGATAATGCTTTAATGAGCCTCATATCTCAAGGTTATTGTTGTTTTAATTTGTAGAATTGAAGATTGATGTAGATTGACTTGCTGTCCTGAAAGGTGTGATCCTGCTGAGTTGCTCACGTAGGGGAAAGGTTGTTCTGCGTGAAGGCATGAGTGTTAAATAAGAATCACATGTAATATAAAGAACTGTTTAGGACTGTTTATGTTCTGTAAATTTAGAGGGGAGAGAGCACTGTCCACGTCCTTCAGAGTGCTGGGTTGGTCTGGTTGGTCAGTCTGTCGGCCATTTTGCGAGTGAGTTCAAGTTGACGTTACACAGTGTTAATGACTAATGTAATTTTATTTTGTGTACTTGCCAATTGAAATGGATACTAAGTGGTGTTTATTCTTTGGTTTATTGTAGGATAAGCCCACTACTGTTGTCTTTTCTCTAGTGTTGTTTTTTATTTTATTGTTGAGAGAACACATTTTTTGTTGGAACAAAGACAAAAAAAAGCCAGATATTGTGAGTCCTGACAGTTGTTAACCATTTAAGTCAACTTCCCCAAAAAAAGCCAAATCAAACCTAAATTAATGCTGCGCTCTTCTGAGGACAGTCGGGAAATTAAAATTACCCACTTTATTACTTTTGGAAGCTGCCTGTGTCTGGTCCATTATTCCTAGTTACATACAACAACATACAGTACAATACAGTAAAACAGAGGGAACTACAAATAACATGATCCTTCCATTTCAGTACAGACCACATGACAAAATAACTATATATTAATTATTAAGCACTTTTAAATCTGAATTCTTTCTATTCTGACTGTAATGATTCGCACTAAGATCTTGAAATTTTAAAAGGAAAAAAAAAAAGCCTTTCTACAACTTTTATATGAATACTCATATACCGTGACTTTTTAAATACAATTTAGTTTAAAATTCATTTAAATTGCTCAAATCTAAGCTATATTTGGTACTTTGGTTTAAAGACGTGAAATGATTTGAAGCTCAAAACAGACAACTTGGACTTGACTTGGATTTATGGGGCAGTGCCTTGAGACTCGACTTGGACTTGCCTCTATTTGACTTGAGACTTGGATTTGAGTTAAAAGACTTGAGACTTACTTGAGACTTGCAAAACAACGACTTGGTCCCACCTCTGCATTGTGGGCAGTGGCTCAGTTTTATTCTCAGTCGCCCACCAACATGAAAGGCCACTGTTCAATCTCAGTTTAGAATATCGCTGTGTCCTTTGGCAAGACACTTCACACAGTTTCAGGAGTGGATTAATGGTGCATTGTGTAACTTTTCTGTTGGAGGGGCAGTTTACTTTATACTTTTCTCCATAGAGATGTTATTGCTTTGTCTTGAAAGTTTCACAGTATGGAATTAAACTTTTCTATCTTCATGGAGACCAAACCAGACCAAGTTACAGGTCAGATCTGTGAATAGGCAACCGTGCTCACAGTGAAAATGTCTGTTTTATGTGTTTTTGAGCTATAAAACCTCATGTAATTGAATAAATGTAACGTAGAACTGTTTAATGCAGGAGTGAATAATTATTTTTCCCATGGGGCCACGAGAAACAGAAAATATTGCGGAGGGCTGGGCCAAAATGCTTAACTCAGTTCTGCTTAATATTAATTGTATTTCTTCATAAAAAGCTGTAAATAGCATAGTTTTGACGCAACTAGTCAGACTGGTAAGAGTTTATGTTATGACTAAGCGATGAAAAAGTGAGGTTGCCTTACAAAAAATGTAAAAAAAAAACAATAAAAAATTTTAAAACACCTCTAAAATAAAAGTAATGCAGCTTTAGTCCATGCATGAGATAAAATGATAAAATATGTTTATTTTGTAATTCCAAATTATCTTAAATGGGCCAGTCAGAGTCAACCAAAGGATTATGTGACTTCGGAGTTGGACAATGGCCAGGTCTGGTTTAATGTCATACTGTGGAACATTTCAGGCAGAGCAATGACAGACCCACAACTAATTGGGCACCTTTAAAATAAAACAAATACACAGATTTCTTCCATATTAATAAGAAACAGAGAGAAGAAATCCCTGTTACTTCCTTCTCCACACAGCACAATCCGCTTTTTGTCCCGAAATCTATAACAGTCACTGCCCCCTGTAGAATCCATGGTATAAAGCAGCTAATTTTAAACTAATCCCGCTTGCGAATTTACCAGGCTTTAGCGGAGTTTCTGTGGGCTAAAGAGAGATTAGCGTTATCCACTCCTCTGCCTTCTCTCCACTGTGCCAAAGATGACCCTGCCCGGCTTCGCTAACCCTTTCTCCCACTTCAAAGACACAACGACCGCGCCCCAAAACAGAAGCGCTTGGGAAGGTTAAAAAGCGCCCGGTTGCCTCGGGGGCCAGAGGTCACAGAAGCCGGCGTTGTAATTGCCGACGCCAGCTAGATCCTCGCGTTGAAGTCAACAGTGTGCGGACCTTGGTTTTCATTAGCCGTGTATTTCATGCCTCCAGGAGCAGAACAAATTGAGTTGGTGTTTCCCTTTTTGCGCGCTAGCTGATTACTCACGAGAGAGATTAAAAAGAGCGTTCTTACATAATGCGGTTGGAGAACGGGTTTGTGTACATGGTTTGATTGAAAGCAGGACACACTGATGTTAAGTCATGAGTGGGAATGAAGGGGGGTTTCGGAAAACATCACAGCAATCTTATTTAATACTAGGGATGTAACGCTATCCAAATCTCGCAGTACGATATTATCACGATATGCATCTCACGGTATGATATTTATTGCAGTATTTTGGAGAGCTTAATATATTTGTAGATCGAACACTTTTTTGCTTTTAAAATACCTTGACAAGATTTTGGTGTGAATTATTTCCATCGTAAACCCAAGAATTCAAGTAAAAAAACATGTTTCTTCATGTTGTCTGCACTGAAATGAATCATGGGATATGTAGTTTTTGAGGTTTATAAGCTGTTGCTACTATAAAACCATGCATTTAAGCAAGGGATCTTGTAATTCGATATATTGTGACAGTCCACGATATAATTGTGAGACTTTTGATGATACGATATCACGATATTTTGGTTATTGTTACATCCCTATTTAATCCAGATTAATACAGGCAGGTAAAAAGTAAATGTTGCTCAGCTGCAGATTTTTGTTGCACTATAGTCTTGGGTCTAGTCAATAATAGAAACGATAGAGTTCCACAATCCGTGTATCATTTGGATCAAAAAAACAAACAAAAAAAAAACGACTATTTTCTTCATTATTTGTCTCCAAAACCAAAATGAAAAAAAAAAAAAAGAAAAGGATAACGATTCGTTCAGGGTTCTCCATCTCTCTCTCTCAAGTCCAAGATTAGCCCTGGTTCAGTCCTGGTTTAGTCCTGGTTCAGTCCTGGTTTAGTCCTGGGATCAGTCTTGGTTTAGTCCTGGTTCAGTCCTGGTCCAGTCCTGGCTTAGTCCTATTTTAGTCCTGTTTCAGTTCTGGTTTAGTCCTATTTTAGTCCTGTTTCAGTACTGGTTTAGTCTTGGTTCAGTCCTGGGTTAGACCTTTTTTAGTCCTGGTTCAGTCCTGGTTTAGTCTTGGTTCAGTCTGCCTGCAGTGCAAAAGTCCAGCATCGCAGTTTAAATCACAGAAACGAGAAACAAATTTGAAAACTGAAAATAACGAACTGCTTTCCGTTTTTTCATTTTGGTTTTGGAGACAAATAATGAAGAAAATTCTTTTTTCATTTTCTTATTTTTGGTTTTATTTTGAAAAAAAAAAAAAAAAAAGGAATGAACGAATGATACACAGTTTTTCCACATGTGGGAATTTACTTTCAATATTTCATGGCAAAGTACAGAGTAATTAAATGGAAAAACTCTCTCTTGACCCCCATCTGGAAGTATGGTATTCTAGTTGTAGCATTTGTTTTCATTGCCATAATTCGATACACTATGAAACAGACAAGAGTGTGAAATACTTGGAGATGAAAAAAAGTGGAGGATAGTTCATGTAATACTTCTACTTCTGACTGCTACTTCTTAAGGGTCTATGTGCTGCTATTTTTTGATCTACAGTATGTTTTAATGTTGTTTCCTCATCAAAAACAGACTTGGATTTGTGTTTTGTTTCATTTAACACACAAACCCTGCAGATTTAGATTAAGTTCTCTCAACTGAAAACTCTCTGTTCCACCTGGTGATGTCATGTGGTACAGGAAGCGCCCCACTGTTTTTTGAACTCAGTACACTTTCACTAGACTCATTAGGATCATTTCAGCTATAGAACTGCTATCTTTATCTCTGAACAAAAAGGTGAAAGCTGTAGTTGTTAACTTGGAAAACTACCACTTGACATGACATCACAAGGTGGAACAGAGCATTTTGAGCTTTGGAAATGTAGACAGACTAATAATACATGATTACTCAAACATGTGTGAATGAAATAAAACACAATTCCGAGGAGGTAACAACATTATAACACGACTTAAAGCTCAAATAAAGAGTCAATTTTGCGTAATATACCATCTTTAAGATCAAATTCTGTTTATTTTAATGGAGAAGTTGAGAAATTATTGTAAAACAACCGGTAAAATATGATAAAAAGATGGCCAGTTTGTGTAAAATGGTCAGTGTTAATGTGTACCAACAAGTCAATGCCCTATTCTCTGGTAAGCTTTAAAATGGCTTTGTAATCCAAATAGAGCATAGAGGTGTTGTGGGCTACACATTTTTTTTTATTTTTTTGTTTCATGTTGAATCAAGCTATTCATATAACTGCACTCTCTCTCCCCTGTGTTTAAGAAGCCTCAGAATTTCTCAGTATGTAATTTAAATCCATCCAGAATTCTTTCTTCCATTTTTATTTTCATCCCCGGGGTTTATTAAGTTGACCATTTCCAAAAACACTCCAGATTTCTCTCCTCACATGCAGCCTTTTCCTTTTATTTCCCTGGGTTTCTGCAGTTATGTAGAAATCTCCTTCTTGTTTAAACTCTTAGAACAGCAGACATGTTTTAGAAGAATCCCCTCACTGTTGGATACCGCATTTTTATTTTCCCCTCCACTTCAGACACTCGTGTGTGCTCCAATGAGCTTTTAATAAGGACAAGAGACATTGCTGCCATGGTAACCAACAATAATCAACATCCTAAAAATCTACTCAAGATGTCATGCAAACTAATGGGAGCAGGACTAAAGTAAATTACAGTGTTTCCTTGAATACTGATAATTGGACCCCATTCAAAAATATGATATGTAGTTTTAAATTGTTTATCACTATGGCAACAGTTCTTACTTTTCATCATACTGAAACTCAAACATCAAATCTCTCTGCTTATGCTGCTTCCTTACATTTGCATCTATCTAGACATGTTCCTCATTATATAGTTGAATTGTTTTCACCGTAGTAATTTCCTGTGCAAGCTGCACCAGAGCAGCATAATGAACACTGGAAAATAATGTTTATTTTTTTATTTATTAGGCATTATTTTTAATTCTACACCATGAAATACTAATTTAAAGGTACTAAAGGCCATGTTTAAATGTCAATAACAACACAAATCATGGGTAATGTGCTGTTTTCAGACTCTGTTTTTATTTTTAAGGTCCGTTCAGACCAGGAGTGTCAAGGCGTCCAGTTTACATGTAAAGTCAATGTGGACATGTGTCTAGGGCATCCTATGTTTTTGTGGTGCGTCTTCAGGTGTCAGCACCGCATGTCTTGAGTGTTCAGGCATCAGAGTTCTGGACATGTATCCAGGGCATCGGCATCAGAAGCAGGAAAATGCTAAACTTTTGGCGTCAGACGCGTCATGTCAACCAATCAGGGATGACTATCCAGTGATGTAGCGATGTTATTATCGGAAAGAAGGTGAAGAAAGAGAAAGACCCGAGAACTGGGGCATGGAGCCACAAACATTAGCGGAGTATGATGGGATTATGTAATAAATACACTAAAGTCACTCTCTCAGCCTAGTCTGCCATTGTTCAGGGAAAGACAGGGCAATGGACACGCATCGGGGGCATCTAAACTCAAATGTAAAGGCGTCCAACTAAAGGCGTCCAGCACGTTTTTTGATGCTCTGGGCTGAACGAACCTTTATATTTTTTGACAAGATGGCCACGGCATTTGCCATGGCAACACAACAAAATTTATTTATTTATTTATTTGGTTTATTTAGCAGGGACAGTTTACATTAATCAACATTTCTGTAAAAGTACCAGAATTTGCCAGAGAGACTATTTTTCATTTGTAGTCCTTAGACAGATGTTAAACATGGTCACCCTAAAATCACAACAAGAATTATACAAAAGTGCATTTGTACTTAACAATTCATTTAAAAAACAATGAAAATACTAACAACCATAACCACAATGTACACAATGAGAAATAACACAATAACCCACACTAGAGCACGGAGCAGGAGACACACACTGGGGTGGGGAGGGCGGCACACTAATGATCGCAGGTTTGATGAGTTATTAGTGAGTTTTTAACATGCTAGAGAGATAACAATCTCTCCAGGCCTTTGTATGACTCATTGGTCTGCTCCATTGTATTAGCATGAGTAGATCTCTATAGTTGTGGACACAGACTCCGCAGAGACACTGATAAAGAAAGTCAGTTCTGTTTTAGCATTATCACATTAATTATGCACATGTATTTACCGAGCGTTAAACTTCATTTCAGCCCATTACTTTGCAAATTGCAGTAATTGCCTTGCCTCTGTGAATTTCAAGCTAAAACAACATCTGTCTCTTTGGCCCACACTGCGGATTGAGACACTTTTGCATTCTATAAAGCGAGATAAAAGATGCATTGTGTAGCTTTTTGTCCGTGGAGGATGTTATTGCTTTGACTGGAATGTTTCACAGCATGGCATTAAATCTTTCCATCTTCATAGAGATCAATCCAAATCAGGTCAGATCTGTGGAGAGGCGACCCCGCTCACAGTCATAATGCCTGTTCTTCTTGGTATTTCTGAGCTATAAAACCAGCTGTAATTGAATAAATGTAGAGCTGTTTAATGTCATACTGTGGAACATTCCAAGGAGAACAATGACACATCTATAGAAACAAGCAGGTGACCCCCAACCAAAATGTTACATACTGCACCTTTAAAAGTGCTGAACTTTATTTTCACACTCTTAAAAATGGTTAAATGGTTTGCATTGGTCCAAAGTTATTCCACATTTACTGTATGCATTTCAAGCATCCTAGTTATTCACCACGATGAGTTTATAAACACTTTTCACAACTTTCAGAAACCACTGTGGGGTTTTGCCGTGACGGTAAAGCTAAAAACAACTAGCATGCTAACAAAGCACACACCTGGGACGACAGTAGCTCAGCTGGTTTGTCCACTGACCTGAAGCTTGGTGGTTCAAATCCCACTCTCGTCATAAACATTGTTGGTAGAGTGGGCAGTGGTCAGATCCCTGGACCCACAGGTTGGTGGTGCTAATCCAGCTGTTCTTGGGCAAAACATTTAACCCACCTTACTTCCAGTGTCTGCGCTCACTGGTGTATGAATGTGTGTGTGTGAATGGGTGAGTGGATCCTTCACGTAAAGCTCTTTGAGTGCTCTGAAGGTGGAAAAGTGCTATATAAAAATGTGACCATTCATCATTTTTTTATAATTTATCTCATTAAACAATAAAACAGATTATAATTAGACATTACACAAAGTAGACAGCACACAGCAGACATATCTTCACCCCAAGAGCCGCTTATAAACTATATTTGTATCTTCAGTACAATGTTCTTTTAGGTTCAGTGTTTTTGTTTTTTAATTGAAATGTGTTTGCTAGACAACCTGCCAACTTGAACCTAAGTTAATCTTAATTATGAAAATCAAATCAGTTTTGTACTTCAGGTATAATTTGTTTTAGTGTTTTCATTCCTTTCTATCTTAAATTGCTATCTTGTTTTTGCGATTAAACAGCAAATTAACTTTATTCTAACTATCTCTTGCCTTTCATTTGTTGTAGAAAACCACATTGTGAAAAGCTCGAAATGCAGTCAAACTGATTTAAACATCTGAACTATGAACACATGTTGGTTCTTAGGGGTCAGCCCTATGTTCCCTCAGCCCTATGTTCCCTCAGCCCTATGTTCCCTCAGCCCTATGTTCCCTCAGCCCTATGTTCCTCAGCCCTATGTTCCCTCAGCCCTATGTTCCCTTATTTCTTAGATTGTTGTTATTTCTAAGATTTTTTTTTTTTTTTTTTTTCAAAATTTTACAAGTCAAGTCATTTTTATTTTATACATCTGTAGTCAAGTACTGCTGTATTATAGGATTGGTGTAATTAATGACCAAATTGGTAGAAATGAGGATTAAATATGATGCAAATTATGATAAAGGAAATGTGGGAATAGAACTGAGGGAACATTGGCACGCTCCCGGTTCTTACATTTGCTGTAAAATTATAATTCTGTTATTTTGAACATTTTCTTTATTTTGATTTCATAATTTTTGAATAATTTAAATTGAACAGGAATTAATTTGGTTGTAACTCAGCGGAAGAGGTACAGGTTAAGTTGGTTGATCAAGTGAATATTTTTTATGATACCAAAATTACCACTGCACCACTCGATTACCTCAATACAAAAACATAAGTCTGTCTCAATATCCACTTATGTACCCCTTCTGTAGTATTTTCATCAAAACTACAGTGACCAGACGTCCCTATTTACCCAGGACAGTCCCAGTTTTGAGCCCTGTGTCCCCTGTCCCAGCAGATTTATACAAAATCATTAATTTGTCCCAGTTTTAAACAAGAAATGTCCCAGGTGTCACTATTTTTGACCAATTTGATTTAAACCTGGACTAAAGTAAGATTAAACCAGGACTGAAACAGGACTATCACAATTTTTGATTAATCTGATCCCAGTAAGGAGGAGCATAAATTGTCTTTTGTTTAGCCAAAATACCTAAAACTGTGTCTGCAAATGATCATAAAGCTACAGAAGCTCCTCAGAATATGACCACTGTTGGGCAAGTTACTTTAAAACTGTAATGCTTTATTTATTATTTATTACTGTCATTTCAAAGTAATTAGTTACATTATAATATTACTGTATTTAAAATGTAAGACATTACATTATTATTGCAGTACTTTTAAGTTACTCTCACCAAATCTTGTAATAATTTTAGACTAGAACTTCGAATCTAGGACTGCCCCTGAGAGAACCCCCGAGTGTGATCGGGTGTCAGCTACGTTTAGCTCCGTGGAGCGTGAAGTTCTACGCTGGTCCTTTCACTCGCGATCATGGTTTTTGCGGGCGCACCTCTGGCGTTTCACCGCTGCTGATATCTCGGTGATTTTAGCGAATTTGTATGAAGAAAAACGAAAAACCCACCGCTTGAATCCAGGTTAAAAAAGCATTGTAATGCACATTACTTACTGACATTTGTACCCAGTAATATATTACCACTTTTTTCTCTGTAATGCCTTACATTACTGCGTTAAAAAGCAACGCATTACAGTAATTTGTTACTTTTATAACGCGTTACTCCCATCACTGACTATGAGTGACATGAGAATGCACTATCTTACTCACTCTTTTCACAGTTTTACTTATACCAACCATCCCAATGCGGGCATGTCTCAGTTTGGAATTTTGAAAATCTAGTCACTGTAATCAAAACATTTTTACAGCTACTTTTTGTACTTTTTTATTCATTATGATAGATGTTCATAGATAATTCATACGTTTCTCATTTCTTGTGCAGATGTGTACCTCCTGACCCTGCCTGAAGACCAGAAGTTGAGCATCACTGTGGCGACAGTGGGCCAGAGTGTGGTCCTGAGCTGTGCCATCAGCGGCGAGCGCAGACCACCCATTCTGTGGAGGAGGAACCAACAGTACCTCAACTCTCTGAACCTGGAGGACATCAATGTGAGTGACACCGATGAGCTCACGGACACGACTGATGCTTTGCACTGACGTCACGCTGGGGGTGTTCTGTATGCATGTCCATTTACACAAAAAACAAAACATATAAAATGGATTTAAACCACACATTTTCAAGAGCTTGTTATGAACACGAGCCTTGTGACTGTAATTTTATGTGTGAGAGACTTGTTTTAGTGCGCAGATCATCTAACCTCTCACCAGTTGTAAATCCAATTAAATCAGCTCTTCAGATTGTGTTAAACTAAAACACAGGTTAAGTCTAACTTGATTAACAAAGCTTCTGACAGAGCAGTGCTGTCAGTTAGCTTCACACCCCCAGATAATGATGATATCAGCTGCAAAGTATCAACACCAGTAAGTTAAGTGGGTCTGTGCAGCGTGGAACATATGGCAGTAGTTTGGCATATTGGTCCACTCATCTTCTTTACAAACTTTATAACAACATTAGATTGCATGGAGAGTGGCATAATGATCGAACCTCTTAGCTACAAAGTCCCACCCTTGTATAGGTCTTTCTGTGTTGAGTTTGCCTACGCCCTGTGTCGGCGCAGTTTGAACTAAAAATAACTACCGTATTTTTCGGACTATAATGCACACTTAAAATTCTTAAATGTTCTCATAAATCGACAGTGTACCTTATAAACCCGTGTATTAATTCTGGTTGTGCTTACTGATATCGAACCGATTTTATGTGATACACGGCACTCAAAAATCTGTCAAAATGTTTTAGTAGGACTTCAGTAAACTACGAAGCCGCACTGCTTGATGGATAGTCAGAAGCCTCATGGAGTAATTCCAAGAGAAGCTGATGCAAATAAGCCAGGTGGTTTTAAGTTTATTTTCTGTAAAACATATATTGACTCCTTCTCGTAGGAAAAAAAAAAAACTTAAATGGTCCACCCACATTCACATTCATAATACGCATTCATCAAGACAGGGAGGCAACGTCGGGTGAATTACATCACGATCTGCCAATGGATCGTGGACGCCTGGGCTAAGGCATCAGTCTCAAGTGTCGTCCATTTGTTTTGCTTAACACACCTTATAATCTGGCGCGCCTTATGTATGAAAGTAGACAAGAGAATTCAACATTGATATTGCACCTTATAGTCTAAAAAATATGTTTACTTATCAAAGTAATGCATTTTAAGATCAGAATGAATGTGTACTGATAAATCTGCTGCAAGTACAAACTACTATATTCTAGATAGAATTTTTTTTGTGTGTGTGTTTTTGTCTTCAATTAGGTAAGGTTACTTTATTTGCCATTTGTACTAAAAAAACAAACAAAAAAAACACACACACATTGGAATACATGTGCAAGAAGCTTAAATTGCACCATGAAACATTAAAATCACTATATAAACAAACTATAGCATATACAACATTAAAGACGACACTGACACTGTGAAATAAACAGCTATAAAAGATTAAATAGCTAAAATATTAAGGTTAGTGTATCAAAATTTAGCAGAGGAAAAGCTGTTGGCATGTCAAAGTCATTTTCAATCTGGTTCTATAAGTCCTGTCTGCAAGAGGAGGAGTTTTAACTTGAAACAGGTTATAGGTCTATTATGGCCTACATCCTTCACCACTGTTAAATTGAAAATGTTGAAATGTTTTGATTTCAAAAGAATGTCCAAATGCCTTCTGAAACCTTTTCCACTTTGAGGGATTACACTGACAGTGGGCACAAATGTGACTTTGAGAAACATTCATATTTTACCTTCTATACACTCTACTCAGTTGGGTAGCAAAACAGAACTATAACTTGAATGATAATCACATACTTAAAGCTCAGTGAACAGATTTCAAAATGAAATCCAGATGTTTTGAAGAGGCACTTTTAGAGCTTCATCTGGTGCAAAATGCAACAAAATTTTAAATTTGCTCATGTTTTATCATCCGATAATTTATAAGGGCTTTTTACCACTAGATTAAGCAATTATCAATATAAATGACTGCCACCCATTTCTAAAAGCTTTGTTAGTTCCAGGCATAAGCTGAATATTTCAAACTAAACAATGTGAAAGTTTTTGCTAGTCTGTATTTCCAGTAAGTAGTACAAGGTTAAATTGCAAAGCATTTCTTAGAAATCAATCCTTCAGTCTTGCATCAGACTGTTTACAAGTTTATATGTATACAGTGTTGCCTGGGAAAAAAAAAAAAAAAAACATAAGCAAAGAGTACACGCTGTTTATGTACATCAAACTTTTTTTAATTTTAAATTTAAATTTTAATGTTAATATAATGTCTGCCAGAATTGACATGGTATTACTTAAAAGGGATGTACCCTATTTTGCCCCAGTATACTGTGTGCTGTTTGCAAAATGTTTTTAGGAATGTTGGTGCACCGTTAGCATGCTACAGCATCACTGTTGTTACTATCATTGCCATGACATTACAACCCTACTCCTGTTTTGAACACATTCATAAACTCATTAACACTGTTAATAGTTTGAGTTCTATGAATGTGTTAAGAAAGTGATAATTAAATCTGGGGAGCTGCAAACAGTTCAAAATAAATATGCTGACATTTTTCAGCGTCACGTTTACAACTTTTAGGCAAAAAATAGACAAGAAAAAAAAAAAGCTGTGAGCGGACTTGCATCTCATGACTCTTACTTGACCTCAAGTAGGGCCACCTTCTGCTTGTCTCTGGGCCGCTCCATGAAAATGTTTTTCCTTTAGCTGTAATATTCCACGGCATGGCATTAAACATATCTAGCTTACTGAAGAAAGCTCTGAAATATGGTTTCAACTTTCTATAACTTTCTATTTCCACTCAATCATACAGTTGAAGTTCCACCACGAGAAAGTTAAGACAGTCAAAATTAGCTTCAGCTCCTTTAAAGTGCATCCAAACAATCTCTCTTCTATCAAATTCCTTTGAAACTGCCTCAGAACACCGCGCACAGGTCTGTCGGTAATCCTGGATGTCAGTTCCTTGTCATCTGCTGTGTGTTTTGAGACTTCCGAGCGACGCTGGCACAAAGCAAACGATGAAGGCTCGAACCAAAGGGCCTGAGCCTTGGAGAAAAGACCTAGTTTCCAACCCGTGGAAAAAAAACGTGGCAGTAAAAAGCTTTTATTTAAGACCTGGACCACCTCACGTCACTTTCAAACACATCAAACTCTCTTCCTGTGAGGCCAGACGCAGCTAACATGTCCACCGCCCCCTCCCTCTCTCCTCCCTGAGCTTGGACACCGCTGTGCATAATTAAGTCAACACTGTCACAGCAGATAAAGGGAGTCCAGCGAAGCCTCTAATGTTATATTAAATGTTGATGACCCTTAAAATGAGGGAGAGGCGGCCAGCTGTCGCCACTCAGCCTTGGCAGCGCCCACTGGCTCTGGACTAAAGCCTGCTCCTCATGTCTGCCACGAACACAGTGAAGTTGGACGGACGGGTGAGGCTTTTTGTGCGTGAGGTTTGAACTTTCAGAAGGCAGTGGCAGTGCTGAGGAATGTGTGATGTGGAGTTCATTTAAGTTTTGTCCGTGCGGTATGATATAAAGATTATTCCAACCTAGATAGACATGGATAAATAAGGGACTAGATTGATCCAAAATTAGCAATGATGTAAGCGTATAGCAAGAAGCAATTCATGTTTGTATGATCTCCCTGTGTCTGCATAGTAGGGCTGCAAGATGAATCGTAATTGAATCGAAATTGCATTTTGAATGGACATAATTAGCAAATCACAAATATTGCAATTTCTGAAATAGGAAATATTGTTCTAATATCATGATCCACTCTGTATCTACTGTGACCAGACCATATGTTTATATAACAGCTTGAATTTATGGATATTTTGGCATTGCTTGAGATGTGTATCCAGACTCTTCCAGAGTTTTACACCACATATAGACACACAGAAACGTTTTACGAGTAGTTAGAACATTTTGCAATTTGAAATTTCCATACTCTTTAAAATGATAAGTTCTCTCTCTCATTTTGAAATTGTTGCATACTCTAAATAAAATGACCAGTGTATAATATTTTACAAGGTCAGGAATCTTTAGGAGCTTGGATTGAATAAAAAGATAATGCGTGTGTTCTAAAAATCAAACTTTATGGATAATTCGCAAAGCTCGTTTCTGTAATATAACGAATGAAGTGGACATTGGTAAGTGTTCCCCCACACTTCAACACAGTATGTGAAAGAAGGGAGAACCAATGAACAGTATAGTACGAAGGCATTTTGATCAAGGTAATATTTACACTTTGTTACATTTTCAATTTGGACACCTTCAATTATAATTGGTAACTCTGTGTTAATCTTGTGATTGCCAAACATCATTGCCTTGGTCTTATTTAAGTTTAATGACAATTTATTAATATCTATCCACTTTTTTAAAAAATTAGTTTAGCTCCTCATTTGGAGTACTTATGAATTCATAATAATTGTGACTGCTATAAAATATGTTGGAGTCATCTGCAAAGAGTGTAAGTTTTAGTGGCTGAGATACAGTACATGTATCATTTATGTATATATTGAACAGTTTTGGTCCCAAAACAGATACCACAAGCAGTGCCAAGTTTTTTTTTTTGTTTTGTTTTGTTTTTTATATTTTCCCATTTGAACATATTGCACCCTTTCTGTAAGATAACTTTTCAACCAGTTCCATTTCAAGTATAAACAAGTATTAACATAATACCATATTGTTCAAGTTTATGTAGTAATATTGAGTGATTGATAGTATCAAAGGCTTTATTAAGGACTTAGACAAACTTTATTGATCCATAAGGGAAATAATTTGGACAATTAAATAAGCAGCAAAAATAACAAAAATAACAAGAGACTGGTGTCAAATACTGCATAATTCTATAAATATATGTACAAGTAAAAATACAAAAACTAAATAAAATTAAATAAATTACTATACCTAAATACTAAAATACCGTAGTAATACAAATTTATCTCACAAATATATCTCACAGGTTTACTTACAGGTGAGTTTTTGTACAGTTGTATGGAGCATGTAAATACCATCATTTCGTCCACAAACAACAATATATTATTCTGCATAAAAAAACTGCTAACCCCCTAGTTTAGATCTGTGCAACCATGTTCTAAAATGTGATTCTTGTATTAGTTTGTCACTTTGTATTTCAGTATTTTTATAAATCTTACTAGATGCACTTGAAATTAGAACTTTGAACAGAATCATATTGTTAAAACACAAATCCAATTGAAAAGCTTGAAGGATGCTTATGAATGTTTTATGTATTTTGGTGACCTAGAAAGAGTTTGATGGTTTTGCTGCTGTCATGTAAGTGAGCAACATGCAAAATACAATTAGAGAGTTTGCAGGTAGCAGATTTTGATTGGCAGTCAGGGAGAAGTGGCAATGTTTCATTAGCAAAATGCAAAATGCTGTTGTGATAGCGCTCTGAAGAACTGTGACATAGCACGAAGAGCAAAGGGAAGGGGGGACTCAGTGTCAAAAATAAAACTGAAACTAATCACACATTGTTATAGGTTTGGCTTAGGCAAATACAGCATTTTCAAAACAATTAAAGGTAACATGGTGATCTACGCAAATGTGACCTTTGTGAGATTTTAGCCAGATTATAATGTTCTTACCGAGACCCGAGGTCTGAATGCCGCATGACTCCAAATTAGACTTTAGCCCGGTGAGGTACTTCCGGTGCGGTAGTGCTCTTTTCTCCCGCAGGCACACGCCAATACACACGCGTACATGCACAGAGCACAGTCTTGTGTATCACGTGATCACTTTGACCAATCAGAGAAAGAGGAGCACAACTGAAGGATTTTGAGAAAAAAAAGAGAAAAAATCTACACAAAATCCGACATTTTTGAAAGTTGTAGGTGCCCTGTCAGACGAACACGAGCAGTTTGTGATTACATTACTCTATGAGAAAAATCCTTTCTCAGCTGGAGTGATTTTTTCTGCTGTAGTACCAGTGAGTGGCCACTACATCAACTGGAGGCAACTACAAGCAGCCACACCCGATGCAGTTATTTTAATAGATCCATGGTTGTTACCCAAGTTACATTTCAGAACTTTAAACCCCGTATAAGCCCTCCCACAGCTTTAGATACTCATGCAGGTCCCTGTGGCTGTTCCAAAGTCCAGACTCCGAACGAAGGCTGATCGAGCCTTTTCAGTCCAGATGCCTCGGCTTTGGAACGACCTGCCTGAGGAGATAAGACTCGCACTATCAGTATCGTCTTTTAAATCACTTCTTAAAGCCCTTTTTATCAGTTGGCCTTCTGGCTTGATTTTATTCCTTAATATTTATTTTATTCTATTTCTGTTTATTTATTATAATTAATTGGATTCTTTGCATCATTGTCTGTTTTGTATGCTTTCTTTTTATACTTTTTGTATTTTTCATTGCTGCTTCTACAGCACTTTGTAAACCTTGTTTTTAAAAGTGCTTTATAAATAAAGATTTATTATTATTACCTCATCAAAAACATACCTTAAGATGAGATTTTGTTTCATCTACACATATTAAAACCATTTATTATTAGTCTCCCCACATCCCCAAAGCTCAAAATGCTCTGGTCCACCTTGTGATGTCAGATAGCAGTAGTTTTCAACTTAACAGCTCCTTTTACCTTTTGTTTATTAGAGATTGGAAATTCCCAGGCTAAAATGATCCATATGATTCTAGTGCAGGTGTATGGAATTTAAAAACAAAGTGGAATGGAGTATTTTCTGTTTGAGAGAAGAACACAGCCAAAATAGGTAGGATTTTTGTGTTTAACATGTGTGAATGAATAAGGAACGTGTGATGAGGTAACAAAATTATAACATAGATCAGAAAATACCATAATATTTAACGATAAGTAAATCTTTGTTGCATAATGTATACATAAATCTAAAAAGAA
This sequence comes from Boleophthalmus pectinirostris, assembly GCF_026225935.1. NCBI lineage: Eukaryota > Metazoa > Chordata > Actinopteri > Gobiiformes > Gobiidae > Boleophthalmus > Boleophthalmus pectinirostris. The sequence goes on along the minus strand of NW_026571207.1, from coordinate 11,603,776 downwards.
ATTGCAGTAAAAGAGTTTATTCAAAAAGTGTCCTGCAAGTATAGACAGAATCACACATTGCGTTAACACATCGTCAGTCGTCGTTACAGAGACGTGTGGATGGAACATAAAAGGCAGCACTGTGTTGCCAGATCCAACGGCGAGGTCCAAGCATCTGGGAGGACGCTTATCGCCTTCTGAGAGATGCAAAAGTGTGATGGACGTGACCCGTGGGCCGAGGCAATTCAATGAGTTTGGCAACATTTTTCTCTCTTTCCTAACACTCAACAATGTCAGCAGATGAGAGCAGATTGCCACTTCAAAACTCAAATGACACAAAATATAAGTTAGGAATACACAAAAACTCCATATGTTCCGGAGATATAGAAGTGTTTACGGAGATTATACAAACAATCAAAAGAGATAAACATTAGGCCATGCACAATCTTATGTAGAGCAGAAATGGCTTTGTTGGGAAAGATGGTTCAACTGCCAGGATTGCTTACGGCACTCATCATTTATGTGTAATTATTTATGATTTCTGAACTTCGTGTAAACGCAGGACACTGATTGGAGGAGTCACTATTCAGATTTCTATATCTCTATCTTCTCAGTGGGTTCTGCTGTCCACAGATCTGGCCTGTAACTTGGTCTGTTACTCTTGAACATACTAAGCAAGGCAATAAGATCTCCACGGTTGAGGCCTAAGTTAGCTCGTGGACATCGTGCGTGTTTCTGTTGATAGCGGTACTAATTACAAATGTGGATTTCTCCTCCCCAAACTAAAAACTGTGGTGGTCATGACACTGTGTTCTTTATGCTTACAATCCACCTATCCGTCTATGTCACAGGTGTCAAACATACGGCCCGGGGGCCAGATCCGGCCCTCCAAGACCTTTAATCTGGCCCTTGGCTGATTTTTTACGAAAATATTTTAATAATATTTTCTATTTAAATATTGGTAATTTTCTGTGGTGTTTATCACAGCAGCATCTCCAGCATCTCAGAGCAACACAAATGAAGACTTGTCTCTTTCCAAACGCTCTTAAAGGACAATCGTTTTGACTGTTGACCGTGACACCCTCATCAGAAAAATGTCCAAAATGAGAAAAGTGGAGCCAAGTGCAGGATTTTCCAAGAAAAACCGACTTATTCCTATTTGCATACAAGTTCATGTTAAGACTTTGTGTTGAAATTGCATTTTTCTTAAAGTTTCAGGTTGTTCCTAATATTATATTTTGTAAAAGAAAGAGTTCATCAATTAAAAAAGATTTCTGTAATAGATTTGTGTTTCTCTGCACAAATATTTGAACTTATTGTTATTTTGGGGTTTATATGACATGAGTTTTCTGATCTGGCCCCTTTGGGATCAAAGTAGGTTGGATACGGCCCCCGGACCAAAATGAGTTTGACACCCCTGATCTATGTTTTCAATATGATGGAAGATAGAGCAAATTGAAAATCGAGACTGATCAATATGGGGGGAAAAAAATATTTTTTTTTTTTTTTTTCATATTGCCCAGCCCTGCCTATCTGTTCCCAGACATGAGCTAAACATGTTCAAATCAACTATAGCTTTATAGCTAACAATTCTAATTTTAGTTACAAAAACATGATGGCCAAGACAATTATCCAGTTTGTCATTTGGGTTGCCACTTTAAATGCTGAAATCCAAAGATGTCTCTCTCTGATCTGAATGGTCACTACCTAAACACAAACAACAAAATATACTGTTATTCTACATAAAAAAAACATCAGTGCAAACATGTTCTGAAATGTGATTCTTGTATTAGTTTGTCACTTCATAGTTCAGTATTTTTGTAAATGTAAAACATAAATTGCAAATCTGATTCCAATTGCAAAGCTTGAAGTAATGCGATGAAGGATGCTTATGAATGTTTTATATTTTCTCTGGTGACCTAGACAATGTGCAGTAGCTTCATTAGCAAAATGCACGCTGTTGTGATAGAGCTCTGAAGGAGTGTGACTTAGCACGGAGAGCAAAGGGATGGGGGACTGAGAGTGCCAAAAACAAAACGGAAACTGATCACACATTGTAATAGGTTAGGCTTAGGCGAATACAACATTTTCAAAACAATTAATTAAAATGTCTCTCTCTGATCTGAATGGTCACTCCCTAAACCCCACCATCTGCAGCCAGTCATGAGTGAGTGCTAGTGCAGCCTCTGCAGCTCAGTGAAGGAATTCTGGAGGTTCTGAGCTTTCACATGACAAACTGTACTTGTCCTCTGTAGGTTTAGGCCGGGAGTCTCCAACCTGTAGCTCTGCCCCTTCCAAGTAGCTCTCCCAAGGACTTTTGAATTATACATATTGCACTGAATAACTCAAATTTGTCTGATTAAATGGCTGTTTTCTTTGGAAATGTATAATTTTTATGCCTAATTTTGTGCACTGATAACTGGATAATGGGTTATGTTTTAGGGCCTGTTTGCACGAGAACGCTTGCGGGTAAAAACGACAAAATATTTTATTGGAAGTGCTTTTCGTTTATACAGTAACAGCGATTTTGGAGCTTAAAAATGCAAAAATCTGAAACCACTCTCCAAAGTGGAAAAGTTGAATACGTTCCACCATAGCGTTTCAGTCTACACTGCCCAAGACGCAAAACTCTGGTCAGATCTGCTCACGTCGTGTACGTGTTTACGTCACGTACATACAGTACACAGAAACCTGGAATGCATACCCAATCGAATTACACACATTTTTGCATCACCGTACGCACACAGGTTTCCTCCCGAAAACGCTCGTCTAAACGTGGAATAAAAAGTGAAGACGCTGCGCCACTTTTGTGTCTTCTGTTCAGACCGTCATCATATAAATGTAGCCTTGCAGACCTCTAACTGTACCTCATTTTCGGCCATTGCTCTTAAATTTCCGGCGACCGCTAAAATTAGTAGCTCTCTGGCATTTTTATTTTACAAAAAGTAGCTCAAAGGAAGAAAAAGGTTGGAGACCCCTGGTTTAGGCACTGTCAGCTCTGTTTCAGTTGTGATTGTGTGAGTGTAAGAGCCCAGGCTACATTCAGTTCCATTGAAGCTACAAAGTTTTAGCCCTAAGCCAGTAATTCTACAACCTTCCCATCTGTTCTAAACCAACAAAAGTACGAACATGTTTGCAACCAGTGCTATCTCAGCATGATGCCTGTAGCCCAATGGAGGATTGACCATACACAGGCTCTAAAGTACAGAGTTTTAACAGGTCAATCCCTCCAATCTGCGCTGATGTAACCGCTGTATATTTCCTATCACTGTCTCCCGGTACTCTTTATAGACTCCACTTTTACGCACTCGTCTCTGTTAGCAGGGTGTGGAGCTGGCTTGTGTTTTATGTGCTGATATCGCCTGCAGCCACACAGCGGAGTTCACTGTCCTGACCCCAAACCGGGCTGCGGTACCTGCATCACTCATCTGTTTCCATGGCAACAGTGTCAGGTGTTACGAAAACTGTATTAAGCGTTTAAATAAGCTTTGACAGGCACATTTCTTTCAAGTGCTACAGAGAAAAGGTGGCATCAACCTGACCAGGGACTGCAGGTGGAGACTAGGGCCCGACCGATATGGATTTTTTTTGCGGCTGATATGATACTGATAAAATGGGAGTTGGAGGTGCAGATAGCCGATGTACAAGCTGATATATTTAGTGAAAATTTACTGTAAATCTGCAATTGATTATAAAACATAGGTCTACCCTGCCTCTTTACAGTCATATTTAAAGGTCGGCCTAATGGCAATTTTGCATCACATTCTAACCAGTAAAGAAAGTAAAAAACTACCGTTATTAGTTTTTAGCAGTAAAAGCATGCATGGTAATTAATTACATGTGTACACCTCACACCTCTATTCACAGCTCTTTTACATATCAATGCAGGTCCAGTAACATGTGCACAGCCACTACAGTCACTTAACAGTAGCACAATGAGAAAACAGACTAAGAGAAAACAGGCTGTTAATGTGTGGGAGCTACAGCAGCTAAGCACTAACCAATGAGAAAGAACAAAACGTAGCTTCAAAACCGACACATTTGTAACACTCCGCACTCACACAGGCACCTCTCAGATCACAAGTCTTCACAAATAAATTTGATTGAAAAAAACAAGCGGCAGTTTTGTTGCTGCACTGGAAAAAACAATATCTAGGCAAGTTAAAATGACTTAAATTAAGAACATTTTACTTTATTGGAGTATATTTAACTTGACAAGTTAAATGATCTACCAATGGAATATGTGTATTTTTCTTAATTTAAGCAATATTAGATTAGTTTCTTATTTTAAGTACAAAAAGTCTTCCATTGGCAGATAATTTTACTTTTCAAGTGAAATTTACTCAAATCATGATAAAACTTTCTTAATTCAAGTCATCTTAACTTGGTTAGATTTAGTTTTTTTGCAGTGTGGCCTAAACTGCGCTGAAGTTCATTTTTATTTATAGTCAGTATCGTGGATCAGACCACAAGAGCATTTAAAGCAGCGCTTCAATGTTGTGCACATGGATCTTGTAAACAAGCGCACGTGAGTGATGTGACTCTGGGGGTGCATTCAGGGGCAGTACGGCGTCACGCACACAGACAAATTACTCCGCAGATAAATATTGACGTGGGGCCACATATTAGGACATATATCTGTCTGTAAATTGGATTAAATGGATGCAATACAGAGAATCAAAGCTTTATAACGAGGTATAACATGCCCACGTGGACTATCGGCCCATAGATTTTGGCCGATAGCTAAAATGTCTCAAAGTGCCCATACTGGCCGATAATATCAGCTAACCGATATATTGGTCAGGCCTTAGTGGAGACTTGAATTTTTGTTCAAACTTGAATTGTCCCTGATCAAATTAATAAATCCTAGTTCAAATTTCAAATTCAAACAGTAGGCAGGAAGATTTGAACATAATGTAGCCTGCATTAGTCACGAGAAGTGGGGCTTAAAGGGACGATATAATGCAAAGTTTGTAGCTTCTAGCCAGCTTACGATGATGTTATGATTTCATTTTCACTCATATCCTGAAAAAAAAAAAAAAAAGGTGGTAATTTCTCAGTCTGGGAAAGACTCCTCCATGTCTTTAAAGTCCATAACATAACAGGTTAAATTGATGAAAATGCTATTCCCAACAAAATACTGTATATCTCAATGCCAACAACAGCTCTTTTTATTTAGAGCTGTTTAAATAGCTCCACTCCATGCACCTTCTACTAGCAACAATGATGTGTTTTATGCACATAAATTTGTGTTAAATTGTCTTGCCTGTTCATCACACATGCCTATATTATTGCCTATATTGTTTTTAATTTAGAAGACATGGAAAGGATTGTTAGAGCCTGATTTTTTGCCTGATTTTTGCCACAAAGTGCTGCTTTTACAATATATTCTTTTGGGGAAAATGTGAAAATGACTCACTCAAAAAGGTCTTCATTAAAGTGCACAATTTAGAAAAAAGACATATTGGGCTGAGGTTCAGCGTTATCTAAAACATACAAAAAGTTGAAAACAATACTTTTCAGAAATGTTATTATAAACTACAGTGTTGTCACATGAAGGCATTTTAAATTGAATCTGCTTCCATTCTAATTCCAGCCTTTTTTCCCCCTTGCCCCTTTCTAGGCTCTTATTTACATTCTCCCATGTGGCAGTAAACCATCAGCATGTAGTTAGCGTCCTTTGCAGCCCATATTCTCTTTGATACATTGCAGATGGAAATGAGGGAGAAATGGCTTCAGTTCACTCCATGCATGTTAATGGACTTTGGTCTCCACCTTATGCTTAAGACTGTCATGGGGAATTAGAGGAGTTATATCTTGAGTTATATGCGAGCAGTTTGGGTGAAAAGTCGGTTCGGTTTCTTCTGGGACAAATCCTGCCTCCTTTGTAAGTGCATTGATATCACCGTGCGGAGGCTACATTTGTCACTTTAGATTTGAAATGGAAACCAACCAAGTCCAAGTGTGTAAATTCTGCTAATACAAGAAATCACAACAGCAAACAGGAGCTATGCAGCTCAATCGTTTTGTGCATTGGTGTGAATGGCAAGTGCATTTTCCATTTATTTCTCCCATAGACTTTGTTAAGATAAAGAGGTTGCTTCACACATCGTATTTCTGAAATCATGTGTGTTGGAGAGAGTGTGCCTAATGCTCATCAAAATCAAAAACAGAAAGAGTCACGCGCCCTGTCTAACTTGCAAAAAGTGAGTTTTATTTACAGTATAGCAACTTTTTGGCAACCAGGCAAATGATTTGGCTGTGAAGTCATTTTAAATAGGTGTGGTTGGAGTGACGCCCATTGGGAATGAAGCACTCAGAATGAAGGGTAAAAAAAAACTAAACAAAAAAAACCACACACATACAATAAACAAGTGGCATATATAGCTGTACAAGATAGCGATAGTTCCAAATGCCCACGAGTATATTCATAACATTATATGTACCTGGAACATGTAAATGGATGTAAATAAAAACGCTTAGGTCTATAAAAAAGACTGTTCAATTGAATTAATCCTTTAGCCCCTTTAGGTGCAAGTATCTGGAGTGTCCTACTTAAAGGTGCACTATGTAACTTTTCTGTTGGAGAAACATCTTTTTGCCTTATGACGATGTTACTGCTTTGCCTGACATGTTACACAGTATGACAGGAAACTGATCTGTCTTGCATTTATTCAATTAGAGATGTTTTAAAGCAAAAAAAAAAAAAAAAAGCCTTCATCAAAGAGTATGGTGAGCCGAGTCAGCTACTGGTCTCCATGGAGATAGGTGCATTTAATGCTGTATCGGTGAACATTCTATAGCAATAGCATCTACATGGAGACAAGCAGGTGACTCTCAACCAGAAAAGTTACAAATTTCAGTATTACAGGTGCTTTAAATTTTAATTAAAGGTACTTTTCTGGTGGAGGATTTGCTACCTACTCGTTTCCATGGAGATGTTCCATGGTATTTGGACTTTAAAAACATCTATATAGCATTTATTTGTTACAGGTGTTTCTATTGCTCAAACATACAATAATTTCTTCTGTGAATAGGGGTGACTCACCACAGATCTGTACTGTAATGTAGCGTAGTGATGAAACCTGCTCGTCTCCCTGGTGATAGATAAATTTAATCTATACTGTGGAACATTCTCGACAAAGTTACTAAACCCACTTGCATTTGTTGACTGCTACTTCAGAACTTCTTACAGACATTTCACATTTTCAAGAACCAAACTTTTCAGCCCGACCTCCTATAGTGCTTGCCCTTGTTCCTACAGACACTTAACAATGTCCCACTTTTGCAACTGCAGCTAGCCCCTGGATTAGCCCCGAACAGCTGGTGGAGAGGGAATCAGCGCACATTCTTGTCAGAAAATGCTTTTAGTCCATGCTGTGCTAGCCACCACACCGCCAGCCCACCGCCACACGATAACTCCGCGCTAATCCGCATTTATTTTGGGCTCTCGGACCTCTAGTCCATCACCGTTGTTATCCCTGAGAGCCGAATGGGTTTTGGCATTCACCTGGCATTCCCAACCACTCATTTTGGCCTAATTTTCCGTTGCTAATTCTGTGCCTATCTTAATTAGAGACACATCAAATTCTTCAGGGAGGCGAGCTGAGTCTCTTCTCTCACGCGAACGCTCATTAAAAACTCAAAATGTTTTAAAATGGTTGAGTAAATTTGTGAATATTAATCATGAAGGACTCTAAATACAGACAAAGAGGATTACTGTAATTCCGTGAAGTTGACAGTTGCAGGCGGTTGCGTCATCGTTGTGTTAAAATGTCACTTCAATCCTGGTTTGGTGGATTACAGTTGGAGACGGAGTGAATGCTGGCAAAAATATAAAAAATACACACGCAAACTGTCACAAGGAGGTCGCGTAAGCAGGATTTAACAAGAAGTTTGTTTTTGAAGAATATGCATTTTGTTGAAAACATTCTGTAGTTCTGAAGTATTCTGTAGTTTTCTGTAGTTCAGGTACTGCAGATGGAAACTAGCTATCTATCTATAGCGTGTTTTTTATTTTTTTATCTTAATGTTTCTGCACATTATCCTTTCAAATAAAGACTAAGGCTATGTTCAGACTGCAGCCTGAAGTGACCCAAATCCAATTTTTTTCAAATGCAACCCAGACCACTTGGATATGTGCTCCTGAAACTGATACATTTCCGATGCTTTTGACACGCGACTTCAGTCTGAATGGTCAAGTCACATTCCTATACATCATCAACAAACCAAAGACGTTTTTTCTCCCGTGAGAGTGGTACAAGTAGGCGCTCACAAATGTACACAAACGTTCTTCACGTCATATGAAAATTGTGTATGAACTCCGTGTGAGTGAAGCACCTAGCAATCCCACCACTCTTGGCTGCGACTCCACCTGCGACACCCACATGTTCCTTTCTACGGACGTTGCTGCCACTGCCCCACAAAACATCATGGCCAAAAACCTTGTCCTTCTCCTTCTCAATCTCCTCCTTAAAACAGATAAGTTCATGTTCTGGTTCCGGTACGAGAGGAACTTTAAAAAGGTGCTCAATGCTCGCGTCCATGTTTGGACAACTTCTGTAAACACTGAGCACACTCGCTGCGGTTGACGTCGTCGTGCCCTCCAATGCACATGCGGGACACTTTTGGGGTGTTTAAAGTTCACACTGGAGATCACATACCAGTCACATTTAATTGGAAATGTGAACGACCTCACAAAAAGAATCGGATTTCACAAAAAAATTTGAATTGAGCATTAATCCCTGCAGTCTGAACGTAGACAAAGATAACTAGTTTTTCCTAAAGCTAGATTCTAGAGTGAATAAATAAAATAAAATATAAATCAGTAAAAAGTAAAGAATAAATAAATACATGTGTAGCTTTTGGTATTTCGTCCTTGTGAACGTTGCATTAGCATATTGTATTTTTACTTCTCTGCCAGGGAATCTGCCAAAAGGTCAGACAGGGATTCTTCTCTATTTTCACAACATCTATTTGCCCTGAAAATCCATCTCTAAAAAAAACAAACAAACCAAAAAAAAAACAACCTTTCATTAACTGTCCTTGTTTTCTTGTTGGTCTTTGTTGGTCTATTGGTCTATTATTATTCATGCTTATGTCACAAACCAGGCAGACGTTTGCAAACATACATGCTCGGTTTGTAGGTCGGTAGTAAGTCTGACCAAATCTAGGAGAAAAATATCCCAGTTTTCTTCATCTAAATGTCATTGTAGCATTCTGTTATGTTCGGGTAATCAACAATTACAATCGTACCTCAGTTTTCATCATTTCCCCACTGACCCACAGCTCAGAGCGCAAAGAAACGAGGGTGATAAATTCAAGATGATTCCAAACAGCACAAATGTATGCAGTCTTCATTTTACATTTACTTCAGTGGGTTTTATCACAATCTGTCGGCAAGCCCAGTGTTGGTATTTACTAGTGGTGTAATGATATCCAAGTCTCACGATACGATATCATCACGTCATGAACCTCACGGTACGATATTTATTGCAATGTCGTGGGAAAGCTCACGATATGGTGGGGAGGCTCACGATTAGGGATTTAAAAATATCCAAATCTCACAGTACGATATTTATTGAGATATTTTGTAGAGGCTGACAAAACTGTTAATATGCATCTCTTAAAATGCCTTGACAAGATTTAATCCAAAGAACTAAGACTTAAAAGTGCTTAGAACTGTTATTTCTTCTTGTAGTCTGCACTGAAATTGAGCAAAGGATCATGGTCTATGCAGTTCCCTCTGTCTTTTTTTTTTAGCTGTTGCTGCACTATAACTCTTCATTTAAGCAAAGAGACTTGTAATTCGATATATTGTGATGGTCCACGATATTATTGTGAGAACTTTGACGATACAATATCACGATATGTGGGTTATTGTTACATCCCTAGTAATTACACCAGAAGATTTTACTGCATGTTTCAAAACATCTTCCTGGTTTGTTGCGTAACATGAATAGAGCCTATTGAGGAAGTAATGCTGATAGGCAATTAAAATGATACTAAACACAATAACGGCAAGCTTCCTTTCAGTTCACTGGTGGGCTTTGTTGAATTGATTTAAAAAGGCAAACAGCAGATACTTGAATGAATGTTATGAACCAAACGTTAGATCCCACAGCCCATTATTCCATTTTCCATAGATTTTTCCATGTGTTGAATGTAAGCACAGACCTATTTAACTTCTGTAGCTCTGAAGAGTGTGGAGATCATTTGTGCAAGTATTTCCAATGTGTGAAACGTGTTTTGTTAGACGATAATGAAGAATTCTGTCACTTTTTTTCCTCTCTCCAAACAGATCCCGTCACAGGTAGGTTTTCTCTACACTGAATGATTCTTCTCATGGTTATGCATCATCCATATAATTGCTTCAACGTTTATAATGTTGATGAATTATTGTTGTTATGGTAACACTTTATAATAACTACAGTTTACTTAGCTTCAATAAAGCATGAAGGTGTAGGTGTAGTTATTATAAGTTACATGTTACCAAAATTATGTACAGTTTATTTTTGAAAGTTATGCCATGCATGTGTGTATTTACAGTTAGGACTTGGTTTTCTTTTCTTGCCCGTACCATATTTAAAGCACCACATAACTTTTTGTTTAGTTTGTTGTATGTTGTATGTTGTTTTTGTGTTTGTTTCTTTTTTTCACTTTGAAAATGATTGCTCTGAAAAACATGTAAAAACTTTCATTCATTGTGAGTGGGCTTGCATTTCCACGATAGAATGTATAAAGAAGTGGAGTAAGTGAGTGTGACGTCACCCCTAGCTTTTGACTGCAGTTAAATGAAGCTCACCGAGGGCGGAAGTAATGGGGCAAATTTGGAGCCAAGTTCCATATTAGGAATAGGAGTTGATTGAGCCGAAAGACAAAGCTCTTGATTTATCAGTCAATCTACTTTCCTACCCTCACCTATGGTCATGAGCTCTGTAGTCGAAAAGTAGTCGAAATGAGTTTCCTTTGCAGAGTGGCTGGGTGCTCCCTTAGAGATCAGGTGAGCAGCTCAGTCACACGGAAGGAGCTTGGAGTAGAGCTGCTGCTCCTTCTGGATGCCTCCCTGGAGAAGTGTTCCGGGCATGTCCCACTGGAAGGAGGCCCCGGGGAAGACCCAGGACACACTGGAGGGATGTCTCTTGGCTGACCTGGGAATGCCTTGGGATCCCCCCGGAAGAGCTATAGAGGAAGTGTGTGTGGAGAGGGAAATCTGGACGTCCTTACTCAGACTGCTGCCCCAGTGACCCGGCCCCAGATAAAGTGGAATAAAATGGATGGATGAATTGATTTACAGCCAAAATAGTGAAATAGAAACACCAGGATCATTTACGGTGGGTTACACAAACATTTTAAGACCAAAATAAGGAACCTGACAGCAGCAGTTACAGAGAGGGGTGATATTGTTACAAAGTGAATTGGAGCAGGAGTTAATGGAGCCGGAAGTGCGCCCATGCTCACTTCCTAAATGGAACAGCAGCTATGTCCATTTATATATGCAGTCCACGATTTTTCCACAAACCTGAATCATATGTGGCCTGAACCAACACATCCTTGTGCTTGTTTCCATGAAAATGTTGTTTCGTTTGGCTATAATATTCCACAAACTGGCATAAAATGTATTTCTATTTCCCTGGCGAAAGTTACACAGTATAATTTTAACCTGCCACGGACTAAACCTGGACTAAACCTGGACTATGATCCTAGTGGTGTTAAAAAGTAGCATTTGCGCAATAACACTTAAAATTGGCCTAATCCAATATTATTGCTATGTCCATATTAAATAAATGCATGAATAAATACAATAAATAAAAGAGCATTACATTCCTATAGGGCAGCCACATTACAAACGTCAAACTGCCTCATCACCGCTCTTTAATGTCCAGCAGAGGTCACCGTTGTTGACAGCATTATTAATTATAGTTCCTTTGAAAGCTCCTGCATTGGTATAAACCCTCCTTTAGCTTTGCCCTTGCCCTTCCGGTAAAACGGTCCCAAGTCGGGGTCCATATAAGCTCTGAGAGGGGATTCGGACAGCCCTTCGATGTGTCCCCTCCGATCAATTTTTCATAGAAGCAGGTGACGCCATCTTGCTGTGAGCTGTGGGTGCCAGGTAGAGTCATCGATTTCCTCTCAACAGACACTGGACCAGAAGAGAACCAGAGCAGAGGGCTAGATCACCACACCGCCACACTGCTGAGAACAACACTTGTAAACAACATGGATGAATCGGTTCACAAGGACAGCAAGGATTTTTATTTTTTTTTGGTATAGAAAGTGCTATTTTAAAGTGCCTGTCCCTGGTTTTAAAGTGCTCATATTACACTATTTTCTGATCTATGTTATAATGTAAACAACACAACATACATACATAACACAATGCATATATTGCTACATTCTCTTTACTAGGGGAGAAGGGAAGCCACAATAAAAACCAAGATGTTTATTATTTTACAGTGTAGGAAAGAAAAAATAAATAAAGAAATGTAATGGTGAAATAAAGGGATTTAACCAAAAAGCAATTTCCAAACTATAAACCCTTTAACTAACCTTGCTTTTGATTATCCTTCCAAAACGGTTTTCCGAGGAAGTTGCCTAGTGCCACGCATAACACACCCCTTTTTCTTGGACGGAGTGACTCGGATCTCTGTGGCGGAAAAAGTAGACCGAGCAAGGATTTTGAGTCAGAAGCCAAGATGGCTGCGCCCACTGTGACGTGTAAACCTGAACTGTTTCCATTGTATTTAGACATTTTGGTGGTTTAAATGACAATTTCAGTTACTTGTATCACTGCCTGTGGGTTTGGTAGTAGGTGATGTGGTGAGGCTACACGCTACTCCAAGTCCGACACGTGAAACATAATATTATGCTTCAAGCTCAGACGTGATACCAAATCCGAGGTCCAAGTGGGAGTCGGAAGATAAGTGAACACAGGGTAAGTACAACAACAACAAAAAACCAAAGTGTCTAAATCGAACATCAAATAACAAAAGGCACCAGCCGACATAATCAACGAAAAATGAAACACAACAGAATGAAACAATCAAATAGAAATGGCGAGCTGTAACAGACGGAAGAGGGTCCCTTTTGTAGTCCGTGTCCCCACAGTTGGCCTCCGTGGATTGGTGGGGACGGAAGGGTGCCTGGCCAATCCAGTGAGCGATCAGATGCCCAGCCTTCACCAGGTGGTCTGAGCTCCCGCGAGACCAAATTGCACACACACACAAAAACAAAAGAAGCAATGGGAGTACGGATTATCAAATACCAAAAGGGCCAAGGCCTGTAACAGTATACACAAACATACCTGGAGTTGTGTTTTGTTTCGTTAACACATGTTTAACACACAAATCCTGCATATTTAGGCTGAGTTCTCTCAAACAGAACACACTGTCTGCCCCCTTGTGATGTCATGGGGTAATACAGGAAGTGCTCTACTGTGTTTTCATAATCCATACATTTTCACTAGAATCATTTGGATTATTTCAGCCATGAAATCACCAATCTCTACCAAACCAAAAGGTAGAAGAGAGCATTTGGAGCTTTGGAGATGCAGAAGCACTTTTTAAGCAGTCTAGACAGTCATGGGGTGAACATTTAAAAAAAAAGTACTGTAGGAGTTAATATTAGTTGCTCGCTTTTGCTTGAGCCCTGAATAATGAAGGTACAGTGTCTGACAGGCCTATTCATTTGTAAAGAGCACAGTGAAAGCCATTATAAAGACATAAGGCCCAGCTATTGTTTTCAAAAGAACACCCTGATCACTGCCTTTTAGACTTGGCTAAGTCAGGTTGTAAATGTAATGAGCAGTAGGAATGACTTGACAAAAGATGCACTGCCAGGTGGAGGAAAATGAAGTGAGATTTAGTATGTTTTACAGATCTTATAGTGCCAAAATTTGTACCTCATCAAAAACCTACCCGAAGTTGTGGTTTGTTTCATTCGCATGTTTGAGTAATCTTGGTTTATTAGTCTGTCTACATCTCCAAAGCTCAAAATGGTCTGTTCCACGTTGTGATGTCATGAAGTGGTAGTTTCTAAGTTATATATGTGTCCTTTATTTAACCAGGAGGTCCTATTGAGATTCAGAATAATTTTCAAGAGAGATCTGGCGAAAGGAAGCAGCTGACACGATCAATACAAAACAGTAAAATCACAGAGTATCGCATTATAAAACTATTGTCATCTCAAGAAAAACATACACATGTCTTGGTCACTGCACTAAGGCAAGGCAAGTTTATTTGTATAGCACAATTCGTACACAAAGTAATTCAAAGTGCTTTACAGAATAAGAAATACATTAAAATCATAATAAAAACAAATCAAAACATAAATAATCATGAAGATTAAAATTAAAAAAGAGAGACATAAATTGGAGAGAAGAGTGCGGAATGAAAACCTTTCAGTTATATGCACAGTTAAACAGAAATGTTTTGAGCCTGGATTTAAACAGCGTCACAGAAGAGTCTGTCTCACATGTTCAGGAAGACTGTTCCAGGTTTTAGCTGCATGAACCTGAAACGCTGACTCCCCTTGTTTAGTCGTGACTCTGGGCACCAGCAGGAGGCCGGTCCCTGAGGTCCTCAGAGTGCGAGATGGTTCATATGACACTAACATGTCACAGATGTACTTTGGTGCTCGGCCATGGAGAGACTTGTACACAAGCAGAGCTGCTTTAAAGTCTATTCTCTGAGGCACAGGAAGCCAGTGCAGAGACCTGAGCACAGGACTTATGTGCTCGTACTTCCTAGTTCGAGTAAGGACCCGAGCTGCAGCGTTCTGGATGTTCTGCAGCGTCTCACAGCTCGTTTGGAGAGACCAGTGAGCAGACCATTACAGTAGTCTAACCTACTGGAGACAAACGCATGGATAAGTTTCTCCAAGTCTGATTTAGACAGTAAACCTTTGATTTTTGCTATGTTTTTTAGATGGTTAAAAGGCTGCAGATGTTATTGATTTGATGTGGCTGTTAAAGTTCAAGTCTGAGTCCATTATTACCCCTAGATTTCTTGCCTGATTTGAAGGTTTTAGAGAGAGAGACTGGAGGTGACTGCTGACACTGTCCCTTTGTTTCTGTGGACCAAACACTATGACTTCAGTCTTGTCACTAACATTTAACATTTTCTTGAACTTAGCAAGTGATGCCATAGATTCCAATGTAAGACTTTTCTGTAAATGTTTCCAAGGCCATGGTGCTGCGTAAGTAAAGTTAAACGCTACCTTATTCTAGTGAAGCACTTGTTTTGTTATCACATGACATCACAAGGTGGAACAGAGTGTTTTCAGTTTGAGAGAGAAACGCAGCCTAAATATGCAGAGTTTGTGTGTTAAACATGTGTGGATAAAAACAAAAAAACAAAAAAAAACTCCACGTATGTTTGTGATGTGGAAACATTATAATAGCGAGATAGTGTAATATAGGCCCTTTAAAAATAATTTATTCGAATAGACACATAAAAATGCAAATTATGATATTAAAACACACAACAACTACAACACACAACAACACACAACAACAACAACACAAAAACCATAACACACAATAACCACAACACACAACAAGAACAACAACACACAACAACAAACAACAACAACAACACAACACAGAAGAACAACCACAACTATAACACACAACAACCACAAAACACAACAACAACAAACAACAACACATAACAACTAGAAAAGCACTCAGAGAGCGCAGACCTCCGCCAAGGACTACCCCCATTTTTTATATAAATTGCAATAAAATCAGTCTTCTGGATCAGATCCGGATCAGCCTTTGGAATATGAAAGAGGATCCCATTGTCCATCCCTGAGTCAAATTTCATGGGGTTTGGTCAATAATTAACCGAGATATTGAGAAACAAAATTTTTGGCCCCATTTACCACAATGTTAACTAAAATTTCAAAGTGATCCAGGATCCAGGATTTCTTCCGGATCACCCCCAAAATGAAATCAGTTCTTCCTTTTCACATTTCCAACAAATCCTGAAAATTTCATCAAAATCGGTCCATAACTTTTTGAGTTATGTTGCTAACAGACAAACAAACAAACAAACAAAAACAACAAACGCTGGCAAAAACATAACCTCCTTGGCGGAGGTAATAACAACACTCAACAACAACAACATACAACAACTACAACATACAACCCCACACATAATAACAACAACACACAACAACTACAACACGCAACAGGAACAACACACAACCACAAAAGCAACAACATAAAATGGTTAAAATAGTCAAAATGCATTATGTCTTAGTAGAGTCTGTTGGGTAAAACATCACTTTTACAAACTTTGTCAAGGTTTCACCAACTGCTTGTCTTCATGAACATGTGATTGCCTGGAGGGTTCAGTATGGCATAACCTATCTCCATGGAGACAAGACGTGATGCCACCAGGTCATGATACAGGTCAGATCTGTGGCGATGCAAGCCCACTCACAATCAGTTTTTCAAGGTATTTGTTTTAGCACAAAAAAAACAACAACATGTACCTGAATAAATGCAGGATAGATATGTTTAATGCCATACTGCTGAACATTCCAGAGAAGATAATAACATCTCCATGGAGACAAGCTGACATTTGCATAGTGCACCTTTAACTTTTTTTTTTTTTTTTTTTTTGCTATGAGCCCCACAGTAGATTAATTAAAGCAAAATGGAAATTTAATGATCCTGCAAAAAGCTCAAAACTTCTAATACTGTAATTTCCAATTCTAAACCCAAACTCTGACCTATTCCTGTCAAAACTGCACTTAGATATTAGCTTGTCCCTGCAGGGCTTCCGTAGGTGTGCACCAGAACCATTTAGACATCCAATCCGACCTGCCATTCTGTGACAAGCGAACGCCAAGGGGCTACACATCGCACCTTTAAAACTTATATAATCCAAGTTAGCTAGACTTTTGCACCTTTGCCTTGTCACTTACTTATTTAATAAAAGTAGAACATTTGCATTAAAGTGTATAAGACAGGTCAGACTACACAACTTGCTAAAGATTTTACCTAGGCTTTTCTTAATTTGAGCATTTCGGTAAAGTTTATAAGCATATAACTGTTTCCTACAGCAACCATAATCTTAACAAAGGCCAGAGGTGGTTAAATTAGCCAAAACGACCCTCAAGTAAGACGTTTCTTCACAACAATATTACTCAAATATTACACAAAGTAGTGGTCCATGAAATTACTCAAGTAAAAAAGTATCTGAGAAAACTACTACTAGTAAGAATAACTGTCTGGGTGTAACATCTGATAACCTTTATAATTTGAAGTCATTGTAAGATGAAGGACAAAACTTTAAATCATTTCATATTGTCAACATAAATTTTGTATCACTTGTAGACTTAATCACAGTGGGAAGAGGAACTAAAACTTTTACTCAGGAGTAGAGATGGGCATGATTAGTTGAGTAATCGATAATTGATCATTAAGAATTTCAGACTGAATGTAGGTAGCTGTGCGTAGCATAAGGAGATGAGGCTGCGTCTGACAGAGCAAACACTGGAGTCTTGGCCTCACAGTCCCACGTTTTGGCTCTGGCACCTCCTTGGAGACACTGCACCAGTCAGTGAGTGTGTTTACATGCACATCACTGTTCCAGGTATGATTGGGTTTTTTGAGTATCCCAGTTTCATCACGGTGCGCAGTATATGCAGTATCCCAACATAAAGTTGAGTTGTATGCGTCCAAAAGACAAACACTTTTCAGTCTTTTCATCACAACAGTAGTCAAAATAAAGTGACTAACATAAATAAAGTGAGTGAAATGACTGTTAAATAAAGAGCTGAGCTAAACCTGCACACGTATGAACCATCTACGACACACACACACAGCACCGACTCATTATCATCATCATTAACATCCCTCTGTCCCAGAAAGAACACTCATATTCCTCTGAGTCGTGTCCTTTAGTCCACATCAGCGCACAAGCAAAGAGCTGTTTTTTTTTTTTCAGCGCTTATAGTTTACACAAATGAGCCATGTGGTTTTAAGTTTCTTTTCTGTAAAACATAAACAAATGTGACAAAGCTGCATTAAACACATTATAATCTCAAATGGGCTGATGTGACTCTATAGTTGTTATGGTTTATATGTTGTAAAGTTGAGTTTATTTATGCAGATTAGTATTAATAATAAAATGATTATAATTTGAATATAAAAATGTTAATGATTAATCGAAAATGTATCGTTAATCCTCTCAACGATCAATTAAGACATTTAATCGAATGCCCATCCCTACTCAAGAGTACTGTTACTTCAATAAAAATATCACTCAAGTAGGTATAAAAGTATGCTGTAAGAAAAGTACTCTGAAAAGTACAATTTCTTTAAAAAGTTACTCAAGTAAATGTAACAGAGTACAACCCACCTCAACCTACCACCTTTCTAAATGACTAAGATTTTAATACTAAAGAAGAAAGACTCGATTTTGCAAATTTTAAAGCTTTTTTAGTCAATTTTGTAATTTTTAACACAAATGTACTAGGTCAGTTAAAACTCAAGACCAAAACTGTTCACGAAAGGTCAAATTCTTTCCCGTTTTCATTTATTTCAGTATCAATACTTGCTAGAAGTAGATCTAATTTCAGTACCTTTAAGTACTTTCAATACATTTGACAGCCCTACTTCCTCGTCACCTAAACTGCTCAGTCCTTAAAAAATCTATCTAATCTATAGCCGTACTTTTCCACATGGATTCCTTACACTACACAATTGTTAGCCTTAGCTTGTCTGACGCAACTGAATTATTTATTTTCTTTGGGTCTGGCGCCTCATCCCTCCGCCGCCGTTTATTATTGTGTGTTTACCCGACTAATAATCACAGCACGCCAGGAATTAATGATATTTTTCTTGGCTCGGCGAGGGCTGCTTTCTAATTGACGCTTTTGTTGACGTCCGTTGCCGTGACGTTGGAATGCTGGATGGTTATTGGGATTGTATGGCGCGGCAGTGAAGCACGCCGTGAAGAATTATTGTCACATTTGGCATAAGAATCGCACACATGCTGTTTCTGTTTGGGTATGTGTCTTGCGCATTGTAATGTGTCAGTTTACAGCATTTACAGCAAAACCACTTTTATTTATTGTTTTGGCCATATGTGATTTTGTAATAGAAATGTGTGCACAGTTTTGTTATGATTTGGAATGTATTGCGTTTCAGTTTATGTGCATGTTGAGGCAATGTCAATCATGATTTTTCGGTTTTATGAAACTGACTTTGCCGTTATGTTACTGAAGTGTACTGTGTGTTCTGTTCGTAGGATTTCGGAGATGACGGCTCGCTGTACATAACCAAGGTGACCACCAGCCACATGGGGAACTACACGTGTCATGCGGATGGGTTTGACCGGCTCTACCAGATCCACACTCTGCAAGTTAACGGTAAGATTAAATCGACTTTTCAAAGCTTTTAACCGTGCTGAAGTTGTTTCCTCTTCTTATTTACCCTCTCAAAGTTGTATTTGGTTGTATTAAAGTTGTATTAAAAATGCTATATTTAGGGTGACCAGATCTTTTTTTTTTTTTTTTTTCACATATATAATATAACAATAATAAAAAGAATACACACTAGATAAAAAAAAAAAAGAAGGTGTTGGAAGAAGAAGCAAAAACCCCAAAAGGGCTTATGTTAAAACCTCCACCTTATGAATACATTAAAAATGGAACATTACAGCTGTGCATTAATTAAAAAAAATACATTAACTCACCTTGGATTAAATTAATTTGATTCAAACATGGACTAAAATACAATGAAACTTCCACAATTATCATGAAATATTTCCTCAAACTCTTCTTAAACAACACCTCTGATATGCTACCACTAATCAGATGTGAAAAGTGGCTCCACAATTTACAGCCTCTGCATCGTAGCAAAACTGAGCTCTACATGTGACACATTTTGGAACGTGAAAATTACGATTTTGACGAGTATTGTATCCATGAATCTCTGCATTGGTTTTAAAGTAAATGTGAAATGTTTGGTGATGTAGTTGTATTGTAAATAATGTCATACATAAAAATACAATTAGATAAATATTCATCTCATAAATATTAAGAATGTTATGTTTGATTAATAAATTCGCAGGTGATGTTAGTGGCATGGAATGAGTTGCAATTCGAACAAAACGTTTTTGCACCAATTATATTTTGTTGAGAAAGTGCTTACCCAGACTATATTACAATATGACAGATAGGGATAAATTAAACTATAGTGTAATGTAAGTATAGATTTTGAGTCTACCCGGGACAGTCCCAGTTTTGAGCCCTGTGTCCCCTGTTCAGGCATATTTGTCCCAGTTTTGTACAAGAAATTTCCCTTATTTGTGTCCTTATTTTTGACCAATTTGATCCCTGCCAACAGTGAAAAGAGTCATCAGTTGTCTTTTGTTTAGCCCAAAAAACAGAAAAAGTGCTTAAAAATTACCAAAACAAAAAGAAAATGTGATTACTGACTCACATGTTAGTCACGAATGGGCCAAACACAGAACTATTTTGTTTAATTATTCACTCCTTTCACAATTTTATTATTAACAACCACCCCAAACCAGGAGTGTCCCAGTTTTTGCCGTAAAAAATCTGGTCACCACTGCCATATTGCCGATCCCACTTTCTCCACCTCTGGTACACACCCATTTCTCTGTTCTTACATTGTTGTTCAATTTTATTTTCTTAATTAATGATATATGTAGGATTTGGCAGCGTCCCATAGTGATTTTGGTACAAATGAAAAAAAAATTAAAAATCTATTACGCCATTACTGTCCATTAAAAGGGTTGACGGCTACATGGCTCTTTGTTGTGATGATGTTTAAGGTGACATCAGCTGGTACTGGTCACCAGTTTTCTAACACAGAAGTCAGAAGAAAAGGACTTGCTTCTTTTATTAATTTGAATATTGCTATTTAAAATGTGCAAATAATGTCATAATTTGCATTTCCACGGGCGTTGTAGATAATAACTGGACAGCAGACAAGCACAATTTCTCTTCTTTAAAGCTATTCCAATGAGTGCACACTATACCAGTTTTGGTTGCCTTTGATTCAGAATGGTTCTTTCAGTATGTTTATACAGAAGATGTCATCACTCAGTGTCTTATGCCACTGTCATGTGGTGTCAGATAAATCATAGGTATGACTTTTCAAGTGGAATTTGCACATGAGCACTGCACCAAGTCATTTGCTAAATTACTCATGTCCCTGATTCAATCAAGTCAATAATGCCCATCTGAACTCAGGAAAATACAACCAGAATCCAGACTAAACATCTTATAGTATAGTTGTTGTTTGTTTGTTTGTTTTTTAATAATAATTGGTCAAATCAAAAACAGGTTCTTCATATTTAACATATATTATTTTTAATACTAGTAATTTTACTGAAGTCATCTAAGTACTTTTTACTGCAAGGTTAAAATTTTCTACTATTTTTACCCCAATCAAAAACATTCTGGTGTGAATCAAGCCTGAAATAAAGCTTCCAAGTTGGCATAAAAACTTTTTTTTTCAGTGATTCTCCCCAAAAATATGAAAATATGAACCTCGATGAAAAAAGTTTGGACACCCCAGTTCTAATGGCTGAGTGTCTCCTGGTAAGAAACTGAAAAGTCAAGACAAGTGGATTATTTTTCCTCTAGTGCTTGTGTGCCCATTTTTATTATTTTTATTCTAAAATCATACCCATCAAAATATTGTACTTAAAAGTCTCAGATTACACCATTTTCAGATCTATGTTATAATGTTGTTTCCTCATCACAAAGGGGTCAGCCTGATGTTCCTTCAGTCTTATGTTCCCTTATTTCTAAGACTTTTCTTTTTTCTAAGATTTTTCTCAAAATTAAACTCTAAGTCAAGTTATTTTTATTTTTATACCACATTTAAAGGGATGATTTAGAGTCATTTCAACCTATGGTCCTTTGCACCATCACCTCTACATTACATCTGTAGTCAACTGTTGCTGGATAATAGGTTGGGAAAACTGACGACCAAATTGGGAGAAATGGGGAGAAATTCTGATGCAAACGGATGATAAAGGAAATGTGGGAACATAGGGTCTAATTTTGGAAAAATTAGAAATGAGGGTACATTCCCATTGCAAACAGACCTGGAGTTGAGTTTTGTTTCTTTCACACATTTAACACACAAACCCTGCATATTTTCAGTTTGAGTTTTTCACTCAAACAGAAAACACTGTGTTCCACCTTGTGACGTCGTGGTAATACAGGAAGTGCTACACTGTGTTTTTAAACTCCATACACCTTCACAAGAATCATTTAGATAATTTAATGACCAAAACATAAGACGTTAACTTGGAAAAACTGCTGCTTGCTGACATCACAAGAGCATTCTGAGCTTTGGAAATGCAGAACGACTAAAACGCAGCATTACTCAAACATGTGAATGAAACAAAACACAAGTCCGGGTATGTTTTTAACGAGGGATCAACATCACATCGCTAAAAAACAAGAAAAACACAATCAGTTTAACGTAATATTGGACCTTTAACTTTTTCGCTGAGCCAATCCAATCCACCTCTCCGCTCTGCACGCTGAGTGAAAAGTCAGTCGCGAGCTGGCTTGTGCCTGGCTGTAACCGGAGGCGCGTCCTTGTGAGTGACATTGGCTGTTGTCACGGTGGCGCGCTTACACAGATGGAGCCCTGTGATTGTTAATCTGCCTGCAGTCATGCTCTTGTTGTGGGGCCCATCCACACACTCTCTGTCAATAGTGGCAGACATTTGTTTAAACAGACGAGATAAAGAGCCAGTTTAAAGTATTGTTCCAGAATCTGTGCCTTTAGCTTGCCACTTGTTTGATAGAGATATTTGTAAAGAGTGGTGAGAGATGTTATAATCGGCGTGAGCTGTGCCAGAACATGAGTGGAGTCTTATTGTCTTAACACGCTGTTTTTTTGTCGTACACTTGCGTTAGCTGGGACCTATCCAGACAGGCTTAATCACTTACTGTCAGAATTACTGGTGATTAAGATGGGGCATTAAAGGAGACATATTACAGTATGTACAGCTGACTTTAACATAAGAGCTTTTAATAATGTTATGACTGCAGTGGTGGATAAAGTAAAAGTAGATACAAAGGTAAAAAGTGACTCAAGTAAAAGTAAAAGTCCAATGAGGTTAATTTGGTCTTCTGATAATTTGAGGTATTAGGTTCTTTTTTCAGACCATGAGTTTGTTTTCATACCTGACAGTTTCATCTTCCTCAGAGTGGTCATGTGATGTTGCTGTGACTTAAAAGAGGCAATTTGAATACAGAAACATGCCCATGGGACTATAAACCGGGACGAGGGAGCTTTTTTACTCTCACCCACCTGGGATACTGTCCTGAGGAAGTCGGACTGCAGATGATGCTGTCGTCCTGCCTCCACCGGTAGGAAGACTGCGTTAAAACCTGTTTAAATCAGCTGACTGGACAGATCGCAGCAACATCACTTGACCACTCTGAGGAAGATCGCTAGTAAGCAGTCGAAACGGTCAGGTATGAAAAACCTATTAACATGAAAGTAAAAGTATCACATTCAAAATCTACTTAAGTAAAAGTGATTTAAAAATGTACTTCAAGAGAAAAAGTTAAAGTATTTTGCAGAGATTTTTAGAACAGTTAAGGGATGAAATGCAGTGATTCTGAAAAGTAATTTAGCAGAATTTGATTCAATTGATTTCTTCATTTTTCTAGTCACTTTTGTGTATTTTGGTTTGCTCAAAGTTGTGATGACACAAATAAAGTGTCTGCCATTTCAGCAAGTCTCAAACCATAAAGAAAAGTACTTTATATTTTCCCGTCCACATCGAAAATGCAGTGGAGTAGAAAGTACAGATACACGTTCTCAAATGTAGTGAAGTAAGAGTAAAACGTATCTATTGTAAAATTTAAGATACCTAAAATTTGTACTTAAGTATTGTACTTTTGTTACCTTTCACCACTGTATAACTGTTTTCCCTTCTTATTATTCTCCTGCATTCAAGACACCATCGCTCCGGTCCACCCCGTTTACTATTGTAGCCACAGCTGCCCTGAGGCAGACTGACAGAAGCAAGGCTGCCTACAAGCACCTCAAACAATCACACAACAGTGTTTTTGCCACTCACGTCCCAGTGTGGCATCTGGTTTTCCCAGCGGTCTCCCAGTCAAGTATTAACCAGGCCCAGGCTTAGGGTCTGAGATTTGACAAAATCAGGCTTTGATAAGTATATTGAATCAATTATAAGTGACTAGACCCCTAGAACTCACTGTAATACAACAGACGTCTGCATCAGTTTTGCCTGCCCACATGTATTAAATGTTATTGGACTATAGAATATTGACATCATCTAAACCCAGCAATTGTATGTACACTATATTCAAAGACAAGAGTCCCATATGCATTGCCTTTTTTATATAATATAAAAGAAGGACCCTCTTACCCACCACTCCACAGCACAGTGCTGCACCAATGAGGTATTAGACAGGGAGGGCACTCTGTACTGAATGACATGATATGAAGAAATAAATAAACTGATCAGGGTTAGCTATCTGTAGAAGAGTATGAAAAAACATCATTTCGAAAAGCTAACCCAAGTAAACACATTACATTGTACTGCAGATTCCATTCATCGAGAGCTGTTTAAGCCTTGAGAGGGATCACTTGATTTTGTATTTCTGTTTGGCTGAGCTGGAGGTCATGGCGTCCTTCAGTCCCTTATCTGCTATATGCTGAAATTATATGAAACATTTGTTTAAAAAGAGGCTGTAACCTTGTTTATAGACACCTGGAGGACAGTGAACTATCCACGTTAAGCAATAATACATTTTGAAACATTTTTGTTAGGAGTGTTTTTTTTTTTTTTAAGATTTACAAGGTTATACTATTGAAAACTGCAGTCTTATAGCACATGGGTCCCCAAACTCTTCAGACCGTATGCTGCCGGCGACCCCCGCTACACCCACATTACCCCCAACACTCATACATGCCGTCTCCTTCCCAGTAACACCATATTGAAGAACGCATTTGCTCACACATGGCTCACATAGAAGTGAGGCCAAATGTGATGCATTTATTGTTGGATTTTATCTCGGGTTGCAAGGGGCAGGTCATAAGAAAAAGCTGAACCGAGCAACGCTACTGGGCACTGTACACCAGCGCAGGTGCAAACACTATGAGTCACATAGATCGCACATACAACACTCAGGTTTTAACATAGTCCATGTGTCCAAACAAAGCACAATGTGTCTTCTTACCAGTAAAACAGAAAAGCTGAAGAAACAGTATCTAGAGATTTGTTGTGCGTAATAATAAATCCACATCCATCTGCCTTTAATATAAAGTACACATATGAGGAAAGTGAAGCGCGTGTAGGTCTACGTGAGGGTCAGCTGTGCGGCTCTGGTTCATTTGTTTGCATATTGGTCTTTAGTTATAACTGGAGAGATGACTTATAGTCACATAGGCTAGTACACTTTTTAAAATAGAAATTAACATTATTGTGCGAGTGTGTGCGATACTGAAGGAGCACATGTCGTCTGTATGTCTCTGCTCCAGACTGGCCAGATCCACCTGCAGGGAAATCTGGGCTCAGACCCAGACAGTTTATTGTCTGTTCATTTCACATTACTTTACACATTTTACACATTACGTTTACTTACATTATTATTACAGTCATATATTTAACATATTAACTAAAGTTAAAGAAATAAATGTATTAACATATTTTAGAAAAAATATCTCTGGAAATTATCTTGCGACCCCCCAGCCCCTTCCCCGCGACCCCCACTTTGGGAACCACTGTTAACTAAATTGTTGATTCAACTGACTTAAAGGTGCACTGTGTAAATTTTCTGGAGGGGGTCTGCAACCTGTTTGTCTCCATGGAGATGTTGATGCTTTATTTTAAATTGTCCACAGAACGGTATTAAACTAATCTGTTTTTATTGCTCAAAATATCGTAAAAAGCATTCATTCTTACTGTGAGTGGGGTCGCCTCTCCACAAATCTGACCTGCAATTTGTCAAGTCTCCGTCGAGATTCATATAATTATGGCCAGACTGTGTAACATTGTAGACACATCTCTATGGAGACAAGCAGGTGACGGCAGACAAGTTATACAGTACCCCGTTAAAAGAGAAAAGTGCAATCTTTCTATCTATTTCAGTCTAATGGGGTGTTCCACAAGGTAATGTTTTGGACCCATTTTTGTTTAAATAAGTAGTCTCATATTTAACTTAGAGTATTCTTCTCTACTTAAAACACATCATTTTAGCGCTGACAATATATTTCAACGTATAGGTCTATGAGAAAAAAAAAACTTTTAAATCAATCATTGTTTTGTTTTGTTTTTTTCACATTGCTGTACTCCACTACATTTTTAAACAGGACAGAACAGTGAAAGTAAGGCTAAGTTTTTTTTTTTTTAACATGTTCATCATTTGAGCAAACAAAAATATACAAATTAAAAAAGCAAGGAAAAAAAAAACAATGGATTCAGTTGTTTCTTTTGAACAAAATGTTTATCAAAATCACTACATTTGAAGCTTTATTCGATCTCAGACTTCGTGAAAAATACTTTTTAGTTTTAAGTACATTTTTAAACTACTTAAAGTACTTAAGACTTACTCAAGTAGTTTTTTCATGTGATACTTTCACTATTACTTGAATTTATTTCTGCCAGTATCTGTGTTTTTACTTCAGTAACAAAATCTAGTATTTCTTCAACCCTGTTCTGCTTCTGTCCTGATTCTTGTATTGGTTCAGTATAAAAATGCATAAAAGAAAAAGACTCGGTTCTTTTTAAAAAATTCATCTAACCGTACACATGAAGGAAGTGTTGAAAAATAACTGACTCCTTCACTAACGTCACATCACTAAGAAAAATGTGACTTAACAAAATTTTCAATTAGCAGACCATCCTAATTGCTAATGAATCTTGCTTTATGAAGATTACTCTACTGTTTTTTAATGACTGACTTAAAAAAATGACCGAACACTATTCTCTTCCAGTGTCGCATTCATTAGCATTCCTGGACAAGTTCACGTGGAGGTTAATTACAATGATATAGACTGCTTTACGAGCTTTTCTGCACTAACCCCAGCAGGCTTTTTAAACCCACTATTCTGTTTATGGAAATAGTGAACCTCTTGGGTGCGGGGTCTACTGGTAATTGATATAGAAGCTCCAGTCTGACCTTTTTACCACAGAATATGAATTTTCCATTTAAAGTCTGGCTCATGTCTCTGGAGAGCAGCCATCACTCTGGCATAGCAAGTCCTCAAACTCAATTAGGGCCAACAGGACGAATGGAGATTTTAGCTTCTGTGAAAATGTATTTGTGCTATAGATGTATGAGCACAAATTAAAAATGGAAAATGTTTGCGAAATGTGGCATGTAACTAAAAGAAAAGAGAAAAAAAGTTGTGTTGTTTTGGTGTAGAGACTGCAGCCGTTGATGTTGTATACACTATAAGCATTAAAGGTGCATTGTGTAACTTTTCTAGAGGAGGGTTCTTTAAATCTTTCATAAATTCAATGAAAGTTTTGGAAAAGTCATGGAATTTTAGTATTTCTTTCACGCAACTACAGCGTTCTGTTAAGTTATCATTAGGCTATTATGATTATTTCTGAAGGTTCGCGCCTTTTGTCTAAAAGAGACGACAATAAATGCTCTGACAGAATTTTGAATGTTAAAAAATTATAATTCCAAACCATAATGTGAGTGGAAAGGATTAACGTTTCATATTTAGCCCTAAAAATCTGATCAATTCTAAACCCTAAAGTCATGGAAAATTCACTTAAGGTCATGAACAAGTCATGGAAAAGTGTGAAATTTTGTCAGTGAAAAAGAGTGGGAACCCTGGGTATTAAACCTTTCCAACTTCATGGAGACCAAACCGGACCAAGTTACAGGTCAGATCTGTGGAGAGGTGATCCCGCTCACAGTCAGAATACTGTTTTTCTGGGTATTTTTGAACTATAAACCTATTTATATAAGGTGAAGCTGTTTAATCCCATACTGTGGAACATTCCAGGCAGAGCAGTGACATATCTGTAGAAACAAGCAGGCGCTACATAGTGTACCTTTACGCAATATTGGTTTAGACAAAGCAACGCAAGTTTATTTCTATAGCATAATTTGTACAACGGAGTAATTCAAAGTGTGTTATAGAATAGAAAAGCTGGTTTGTCTTCATGGAGATGTTAATGCTTTGGTTTAATTGTCCACAGTACGGCATTAAATTAATCTGTCTTGCATTTACAGTATTCAACTACAGATTATTGCTCAAAAATATCATAAAAAAATATTCTTACAGTGAGTGGGGTCGCCTCTCCACAGATCTAACCTGTAATTTGGCTTGCACATCTCCAAGGAGATTCTTAAGTGTATACTGTGGAACACTGGTGAATGGGTGACAGACACAGTGCATCATTAAAAGAGAAAAGGGCAGTTTTTCTATTTGAATCTAGTGGGGTGTTCCACAAGGCAATGTTTTGGGCCCATTTTTGTTTGTACAAGCTAGTCACTGAACTGAATATCCTTCTTTACATCTTAAAAACTTAAAAAATGTGAGTGTATTATTTGGATAAAAATGAAAATATGATTAATTTTCAGTTTAATTTCATAATACACATTTATTAAACAGTTTTATTTGTGATCAGAAGTCCTATCCACTGACACGATATGTTCTGTAACAAAAAAACAAAACAATACCAACTCATTGTTTTTCTTTCTTTTTTCCCTAAATATTTATTAGCTGTGTATTTTCTTATTTGTCAATATTTTACGGCTGCAGCTACAATCAATAGCATCCAATTTACACCGTAGTCCACTCCACTTCCCACTTCAGCTCTGAACAAATTGCTGTCTGGGTTAAATTAATGAAAGCTTGAGTTTAATCATCAAAGAACAAGAAGCTATTTTGTATCTGGGAAAACATATTTAGCTTTCTGCGCAGGAAAGACTCTGCTCATTTCGAGAATCTCATTTGAGTTACAAGTGATTCTAAATCTCAATCTATTGGTGAAGCGGGGTTGATGCTAATCTCGTGTTAGGATGTAGAGGCAGCTGCAACTCTTCAGGCAAAACTGATAGCGGATTTTGATAAGAGTTCGAGGACGTGGTTTAACTGGCTCATGGAAGTTCTTGGGTATGAAATTAAATTAATCAGAGCAGGCTTGGAGAATACGAGAATTTGGCATTGTCAGTTACAATTTTGGGTTCATCAGCCTTAGTCATTTTGTCTGCTGAAATCTGAATAATTGTTGGCATCTGTTTTCCTTTTTTTCTACTCTTGTGTTGCAATATTGGTCACACATTTTAGCACATTTCAGCATTTTAAAGTTTTAACGAGGTTTTGTTTTTTTCCAATGTTGTAAAGAAAAGAGTTTTGGCTAGAAGTTAGGAATGCTGGAATGAGACATCAGCGCTGAGATTCAACAAAAGTTGCATTGTACGCCTTTAAGTATCCAGTTTTAATTTAAAGTTTCTTGATATTTTGCAACATCAGCATTCCCTGGGGGTGTGACGCTAACAGGAAACGCTAATCTGTTAAAAGTTCTGTTAATTAGGGCTTTATTTTAACACAATTTGAGCAGAAAGAGCTGACTTGGTTGGAGCTACAATAGGTGATTTTTTTTCTTCTTCTTCTGTATTTCAATACATGCTACAAATTTTCTCACATTGCAGAATTAAGCTTTAACTATTTTATTTTTTCCAGTGTTGTCAACAATAGATTTTTTTGGCAAGCCTTTCCATTTTGATTAGGGATGCTGGTATTGGATATTAGTTAGACTTAATCTGAGATCTGTTTTTCTAGGTATTTTTGAGCTATAAAAGCACTTGTAATTGAGTAAATGTAAGGTAGAGCTGTTTAATGGTCACATTTTTATGTAGCACTTTCCCACCTTCAAGGCACTCAAAGCGCTTTACAACAAGGAACCACTCACCCATTCACACATTCATTCATACACCAGTGTACGTAGACACTAGGTGCAAGGTGGGATAAGTGTCTTGCCCAAGGACACAACAACAACATTCATCTGTGGGAGCTAGAATCGCACCAGCCAACCTGTGGGTTAGCGGATGTGATCGCTCAACCAGTAATGTTTATGTCAAGAGTGGGATTCAAACCACGATTCTTCGGATCAGTGGACAAACGCTCTACCAGCTGAGTTACATGTATTATCATCATCATCATCTTCATCTTCATTATTTGTCCCAAAACCAAAATGAAAAAAACGGATAAAGATTAGTTTTTTCAGTTTTCGACTTTCTGTTTAAATGAAAAATGGAGAAAAAAACTGACCTGGTTTAGTTCTGGTTTAGACCTGGTTTAGACCTGGTTCGGTCCTGGTTCAGTCCTGGTTCAGTCCTGGTTTAGTCCTCCTAGTTCAGTTTTGGAATCAATCTTGGTTCAGTCCGTATGTGGCGTAAAAGTCCAGCATCACAGTTTAAGTCATAGAAACGGGAAACGGGTTTTGGTGAAAAAATAATGAAGAAAATATTTTTTTTATTTTATTTTATTTATTTATTTATTTTTTTCTTATTTTTGGTTTTATTTTGAGAAACTAATGAACTAATGGCACACAGATTCTACTGTTGCCCCAATTTAATGTCATACTGTGGTACACTTTGGGCAGAGCAAAGAATTTGATGGACCCTCCACCATAAAAGTTCCACTGTGAACCACCTGCCGTTTATAATATAGTGCTGCTTTTATGACTCAGAATATGACTAATGTATAGTTAATGTCTTGAGTGCTGATTATAATGGTGCCTGATAATGGACTCTGATTGATGTTTCACCTGAGTAGTGCCACTTTAGTTGTTGATTCTACCAGTTATAACTAGACACTTGAACACATCGCATTAGACTTGGCATACATTTGACCTATTTGTTAAAGAAAATACATGTACAAAATGAACTTTGAGCTTTTACACTTAGTAACTGG
Organism: Boleophthalmus pectinirostris; assembly: GCF_026225935.1. Classification (NCBI taxonomy): domain Eukaryota; kingdom Metazoa; phylum Chordata; class Actinopteri; order Gobiiformes; family Gobiidae; genus Boleophthalmus; species Boleophthalmus pectinirostris. The sequence goes on along the minus strand of NW_026571207.1, from coordinate 11,572,869 downwards.
GAACACATAACATATTTAGATCATCATGTTACCATTTGTTGTTTTGAAAAGGCTATATTCACCAAACAAAATACTGTATATAAAAATATAGTTTGGCAAAAGGTGAAATTTAGTTTGTCAGCTGGACAAAAGTTTATTTGGTCGAATATGTTTGGCAGCTCATCCAAGCTGCTTCTTCAGTTCTGGTCAGACGCTGGTGGACACTACATTATATTTACCTGAAGGGAGGAGCTAACTACACTGAAACTACTCTGAAACTAACACACCTACTTGTTTACAGTTTCTGTCAATTAGCTAGGCCTATTGAACTGTACTATGTGTGGGGTTATATTAGCATAATCATTCAGTACCAATTTGGAGGTTTCACTCCTCTGGGCCTGACTTGGCTATCTCTGTTGTTCTTTGTTTGTTTTGATTTAGGTTTGTGGATGGAGTTATAAATAGGAGATAGATGGTGTTTAGAAACAGAGGACTCAGACAAGATTCAGACCCATTTCTAGAAATGGAGGACTGTAAACAAGTGTGTGTGTTAGTTTCATAGTAGTTTCAGTGTAGTTAGCTCCTCCCTTTAGACAGATATAAGGAAGTATCCATCAGCATTTTGACCAGAACTGAAGAAGCAGCTTAGCCTGATTCATCAGCCGTCTGACCTCGCATCCTTATATTTTGTTCGCTCAACAGTATTCGGGTACTTTTTTATTTAACCAATCGCTGCTATTTGGTCGTAACATATGTAATGAGCACTTAACGAGGCTAACCGGTATATTAAGCTTTTCTCAAATCCCATAGGAAAAAGGACATTAACATCTTTCCCCCTGAGGAAATTTACCAAACATTCTCTTTATTCCGGCTTTAAATCCTCAATCTTGGGAATCGTTAACAACACAAAATGTATGGCTCTTTTTTGATTGGCTGGTGCCCGAACTTGCACTTCCGGGGTTTTTGCGAACTAGAAGCAGCTTGGATGAGCTGCGAAACATATTTGACCAAATAAACTTTTGTCCAGTTGACAAACCGAATTCCTCCTTTTGCCATGGATTCTACCTGGACGACTGAGGGGTTTTACACACAAAAATGGAGTTTGTCTTTGGATTTGACACCGTTCACTGTGGTGCTTCCTGGTTACGTTGGCTGTGGGCGGAGTTGTGGAGAAGATGTTTGGTCTCTTAAATCTAACACAAAGAAGGATTTGAATAGTGGCCATGAGAAATTGCAAGAATGTTCACAAACAATTCAGAAAACCACTTCATGTGTTTTTGATGAGGCAACAACGTTATAACGGTAGAAAGCTCCAACATGTCGATTTAGCATAATACCCTCTTTAAAGGTACATTGCTTAACATTTCTTGTGGAGGGCCGCCACCTGCTTGCCTTCATGAAGATGGTGTTGCTTTGTCTAGAATGTTCCTCAGTAAAAATTATCAAAGGATGTCAACTACAGGCTACATTACAGGTCAGATCTGTGGAGAGGCAACCAACAAATTCACAGAGAGACTGACAGTATGAAACATTCCAGGCAAAGCAATAACACCTCCATAGAGACAAGCAGGTGACAGACTCTCCACCAGAAAAGTTATGCAGTGCACCTTTAAGCCTATTATAATATTGTTCCCTCATTTATTTATCTTCATTTACACTTGTTTCATTAATCCAGTTTACAAGCCTCAGAAAACACTCCTCAGATTGTGACGTCAGAGGTAGAAATCTTTGCACGTTTTTTAGTCCATAAATCATTGCCAGACTCGTTCTGAGCACTTCTGTCACTAAATTGTGTTCATTACAACAGCGTCAGCATTAGCAGACCAGACCATGTTGCATAATGGATGGTTTTTGGCTATTTTCCCCATGGTAAATCCCTCTGTTGCCAGTAAATTGGTTCCAGCAAATACAAATGAAAGCAAGAAGAGCATTATAGTTTAAAGGTGCATTGTGTAACTTTTCTGGTGGAGGTTCTGTTTCCATAGCGATTTTAATGCTCAGGGTTCCCAGGGTCAGAAATCCTGGAAAAGTCATGGAAATTGAAAATGTCATTTTCCAGACCGGGAAAAGTCATAGAAATTTGTAAATTCAATGAAAGTTTTGGAAAAGTCTTTCACACAGTTACAGTGTTCTGCTAAGTTCTCATTAGGCTTTTACGATTATTTCCAAATGTATGCGCCTTTTGTTTAAAAGAGACGATAATAAATGCACTGATAGTATTTAGAATGTTAAAAAACTATAATACCAAACCATAAGGTGAGTGGAAAGGGTTAAAATATTCATATTTAGCCCTAAAAGTATGATCAATTCTACACATGTAGGTGCCGTAAAGTCGTGGAAAATTCACTTTTCCATGACAAAATTTCACAAAGTTTTGAAATTTTGTCAGTGAAAAAGAGTGGGAACCCTAAATGCTTTGTGTGAAATGTTCCGCTGTAGCATAATTTATTTTTATTTTTTTAATCTTGCAATTATTCAATTTTATTGCTTAAAAAACATGAGCAGGTTTTGCTTTTCCACAGATCTGATGTGTAACTTGACTTGGTGGTGTCACTTCTTTGACTCCGTGGATATACTGTAGGCTACATTTACACTGCAGGCCAAATCTGATTTTTTAAACCCCCTGATCAGACTTTTTAAAGTCAGTGTGAACCTTATTTGTATGCAGTCATAAATCCGCTCTGTATCCAATCTGAACATTCATGTCACATTCATGTGATCGACACGTCATCCACAGTGTTGTAGCACCTGTTGTGAGCCAGCACAGCCCAATAGTACACGCCCACAGACGATATGTTTTCATGTGCTGTCCGGATGCCCTCCCACGCTCTCGCTCTCCGCGGCACAGGGCAGCCGTCGCCCACTCCCTGTATCGGCTCAACGCTGCTCTACATTACAGTTTGATCTGTATCTCTACAAAAGAATATCCACAGGAGGCTGTTTACTGCACAGTCCTGATGTGTGTTTTCTTACCCTGTCTGCTGTCCTAATGCTGTGAATGCTTTGTGTCACCGACTACATTTCATTTCGTGACAAAAATAATCCGATTGTGCCGCTTTGGTTAGTTTATAAAGTTAGTGGCCAGTACTATCAGAGGTACCGCTCTAAACGGAGACATGGAGCAGGAGAGACGGGGAGCGGGAGACACGGAGGCAGTAGCGCTAAGTTAGACCCACGCTTTGATTATGAGCTTGGGGCTGGGACAGATAACATATAACTTAAAAAAGCCACAATTGTACCAGCACCGAGACGACTCTGGGCTGGGGAAATGTTCAAATGTTCTCAAAACACAGCATGTTGCGTGTGGTGCTGTGTCTTTGGTGCGCATGTGGGTTGCTTTTTCCATCTGAAAAGTTCCACAAAGATGCCAAAGCAAGTTTTATGGCAAGTAACAATACAAAGAATGCATAGTATGTGTCCTTTGAAATATCTTTACCTATTACTAAAGAAAAAAAAAACTTGCAATACCATTTTATCTCCCCTTCTCTCCATCCTTTTGTCCAAATCTCCCTCATGGCTCTTTCCCCCCACTGAGTCGTGGAGAACGTATTATTCCTTCTTTTTCCAGCCAAACTCCACTTCTGCACACTCCACCAATGTGCATGTGCAAACTCAATTCCGGCGTGAAAATCAGCATTTCCTCTGGTCCCGCACGGTGAAAATGAAAGGAGAAAGGGAGAGATAGAGAGAGAAAGAGAGAAAGAAAGCGTGGGCTGTCAGTCCTCTCCTCTCCAAAAACTCATTTCAGTGATGTGATGTGAGGAGCGCTGCGTTCTTGGACCACAGTGAAGGCTGACAGCTCCATACTGGTCCCCTCTCAGTCGTCAATCACTCAAAATGACTCCCTTAGAGCAGACAGAAGGTGGTACACAAGTACAGGGGTGCCTATCCAATGAATGTATTATTACTTCAAAATAATATTACTCAAGTAAACACAAGCACCAAGAAAAGAAGAAAATGGTGGAAACTACACAAAGAAACTACTACTTTTTTTGATTTGTATGTTTGTGTGTTTTGATTTTAGTTCTGGTTTAGACCTGGTTTTAGTCCTGATTTTACTCCCGGTTTAGTCCTGGTTTTAGTCCTGATTTTAGTCCTGGTTTAGACCTGATTTAGTCCCCCCAGGGGAGGTAAGGATCTCCTATTGAAAACCTCTGTCCTACAGTATGTTATTAATCTTATCTATCTCCATGTAGACAAGATTAGACAGAGTTACAGGTCAGATCTGTGGAAAGGAGATCTTGCTTATAGAAGGAATGTTTTTTTGGTTTTTTTTACCCCAAGGTATTTTTGAGCAATCAGTTTAATGCCATAGTTGTGAACATTCCAGGTAGAGCAATAACATCACCATGGAGACAGACACTCCATCAAAGAAGTTACCCAGTGTACCTTTAAAGATCATGCATCAAAATATTTCCCTCTTTGTAAAAATCTGTTTTGTAAGAACAAAAGTGACATTTGTGTCGTATTACGAACTATTTTACCAGAAACTCGTGCTCGGTATGTTTGGGGGACCCTCCTCAAGTTACATTGTGCAGCTTTAAGTATCCAATTTTAATTTATATTTTATTGAGTAAAAAGGACAAACACATTTAAGGAAACTGTATTTGGCTGTGTCCACTTTTTTAAAATAATGTGTCTCTTAACCAAGGACACTTGCCTCATCAGCCAGTCCTTTCTACATTCTGTTTGAATCCAGAAGGGACTGGAACCAGAGCCTAGAGCATGAAAAACCTCCAAAACCTCCAAACCTCCAAACTTGAAACGATCCAACCACAGCTGCCAGTTTGTTACCCGTGTCCCTCAAATGTGGAAGACATCTCCTCTCCTAAATTCTTATAACACTCAGAACAAAATATGCAATTTCTTTTACCTGAGATAAGTTTGATGCTTAGATTTTTGATTCTGCAAATATCTGCACTGTTTCTCAGCTCTTTATGTAGATTTTTCTCCTTTCAGCCATGTTTGTTTTTGACAAACAACTGAGAATGCATCTATTTGATTGGTTAATCCGCCTGTCAATTATGCCCTCTGAAATCAAGGAGACAGGACATGGCTCCAGATCCACTCGTCTTTGTAAAGTTTTTTCAAAGTGTGTCGTTCTGGCTCGTCGGGTAACAAGGACACAGAAATAAGAGAAACTGCAGTGTTACGCACAGAAAAAGAGGAGAAGAGAAATTTTGAATTGAAGCAGAAATACAAACTCAAACTAGATTGTAAAAATAGAATCTGCACAACACTGCTTTTGCTTGGACAGGAATGGAACTGACAACCATCTGCTTTCGAGACAAACTCTTATACCAAACTCTTATAAGCCCTTCTGCCCTTACTGTTTAAAAAGTTTCTCAAAATATATTGTCCAAATCCTGTCAACAAAACCTGGACAGCCACACATCACCTCCCCAGCTCTGGTCAGGAAGATTTAGCACTAAGCCAAGAAGCAGCGGCTACAACTCTTCAATCAAACAGGAGTCGGGATGGAAACAGGCGAGAAAGAGAAAAAAAAGTAAGTTGTATTCCTCAATGATTGGCCCGTAAGAAGGAACAGAAAGGCGCCTAGAGAAAACTGAAATAGAACATGTGTGGGCCCTGACACACTCTCAGGTACAAACAGCGGGAGGTAGAACATTGTCATTGTCAATGCAAGATCACCTGGTGTCTGATTCAATACTGACAGCCTCCAGCGAGACAAACTATAGTCCTGTTCTACATAGCCTCTGATATCTGAAGAATAACTGTGAAAAATGGCTAGTATAACAGATGTATTTGACCAATTCAATCTAAAACAAGCAGGATTATAGGCAAAATCCTCCAGCTAGGTACTCCTGACTGAGCTCATGAACTGGAGATGGGTCTTCTGGCGCTACATGCATTGTGGTTAGCTGTTGCTCCTTTAAATAATGGGTCAAATGCATATGACATATTTCTCTTACAGTATATTTTAAAGGGGACTTATGCAAACATATCATCATAAGCATTTAACAATATTTAAATAGTAGAGCTAAAGCTAGAGTGAAAGTGAACTTTATTGTCAATTCCACCGTGTAACAGACATTACATTACAAAAAAAAAAAAAAGTTTTCCCTGAACTCCAATGTGCAGTTAAAAAACTTAACACACACACACATAACACACACAGACATGAAATGTACGTAGATATCAATAATAAATAAAATAAACACAATATACAGACAGACAGACAAGGATATATACATTTCCACAAGAAGAATGAGGTAGTTATTTCTGATGTATATGAAGGTGCAATATCTAAAGTGCAGAGTTCTGGTATATATGAATGTATTAGGTTCTTATGGATATAGTGATTTTCATGTTCATGGAGTTTTCTTGAGTGCACTGATTAGCCTGGGGGCCTGTGGGAAGAAGCTGTTGCTGAGTCTAGTTGTGTTGCACCACATGCTGCGATAACGTATACCGGATGGTGGGAGGGAAAACGGACGGTTTAACTTCATGGAAACCGCCTGACCTCGCAGCATTAGGATTCATTCGCTCGATGGTAGGCAGGTCCTTTTTTTATTTAACCAATCACTGCTTTTTGGTCGAGACGTATGTAATGCGGCAGAATGTTCAGTGGTGTTCAAGTAATTGTCGGCTTCACAGCTCTTCCCTGATTGGCCGGTGCACAGGGTTCTTGCAAACCGTCTAGTGTATTCCGATTTCTGACCTAGTCGCTGGAGAGAATTTTATTATTATTTTTTTTTTTACATTGGACGATAAAGATTTCAATAGATTTTAATCAACGTCAGAGCAGAGAGCGCTTGTCTTTCAAACAGGGGAAACTCTTTACATTTTCATTCTTATCATGCTATTATTTAAGATATTGTAAGCTGCTTTTGATTATATTTGAAAATATAACTGTGATTGCACAATAACTGTGCTTTGCAAGTAAGAAAGTCAGGGGTAAACTCATAACAATTCGTCACAAACCAGGAAGACGTTTGGAAAGATACGATTACAACTTCCCAAGCCCACTTTTCTTCATCGACATGCCATTGTAGAGTTCCGTTATGTTCAGCTAATCAACAATTACAACCGTACGTCAGTGTTCATCATTTCCTCACTGACACACAACTCCGAGCGCACCGGGTACATGTGATTAGAAGAGATAAAGGTGCCAAATTCAAGATTTTTCCAAACAGCACATACGTATGCAGTTTTCATTTTACCGCTTATCACATTTACTTCAATGGGTTTTATCACAGTCGATTTTAACAGATCCATATTAGACAAGCCCATTGTCGGTAACTACACTGGAAGTTGTCATCACACGTTTCCAAATGTCTTCCTGGTTTGTGACGTAATGTGAATAGAGCTTACAGTGTTAGTCATATTTCAACTGATTCATATATGTCTGAGCAATCCTGTATTGACCTGGATTCAAGGTTTGAGTGTTCAGAAAACTGTTGTTTTGTAGAGTTTGAAAACCATATTTCAACAATAAAAACGCAAATGTAAGTCTACTGCTTGCTAAGATGAAATTTCACAGACCAATATTATGCTTTCTGACGAACAAAATTTCAAATAATGATCAATGTGTGTTATCATTTCCATAATCTACCCCAAAAGCACAATATTTCTTCTTCTTCACCTCAATTGAAATAGACTTAATGCATTCTGGACTTTTTAATTTTGACTCATCTAGTGACGCATTGGACACTTTAAATATCTGAATCCTTTCCTTATTTCAAGCCCATTATTGTTTCTTCAGGTCATCTTGTTTGAGAGAGGTGGCTGAGATGTGCTGGATTTTACCTCGTGGGTGAAGTCTGAAAGGTCTTGTCATGATCAAACGTACAAGCCGCAGAGTATCTACATTCGCAGTTCTTACATTGTTGAGTCTTCTTCTTTTCTGAGTTCCGAGTTTGTGGCATTCAGGCAAAAAGCTTTATCCATTGCGATTGCCAAAGATCAATTCAAGACTGCCCGTTTCTGAATTCAGATCTTTCTAGTGCACAAATGGGGCATCCAATGTCTTCAATCTTGCAATAAAATCTTGCATCTTTTACTGTTTAAACTGTAACTGTTTTTTGAATTCTCTCTCCAGTAAAAAAATCTGTTAATATTTTAGAAGAAAAAAAATCCACCATTTCAGTCCATTCTGATTGGATTTATAATTAGCTAAGTCTCATGGGCAATGTGATGACCAATTATGTGTTCAAATTAATCTTCAATTAATCTGGAGGTTGTGACTTGGGAAAATAGAAAGGCTAATATCAAGAGATAAAAAAGAGATTTCTGAAACCTTCATTGAAATAAAAGCAAACACTAGGCCCATTTGAATGAATCATATTTTTGCATCAGTATATGTGTGTTATTTAAGGTAATGTACCAGATTTAACTTAAGAACAGGACAGAAAAATAGCAGGTTTATTATAAATGTTTTGCAGTGGTCCAAAGTTATTCTACTTTATGCATTCTGACATTCATAAGCTTCACCACCATGAGACCAAAGTGGAGTTTCACCATGATGGTGAAGCTAACAACAACTACTGTATTTTTTGGACTATAACATGCACTGGATTATAACGTGTAATATCAATAATGTTGAATTCTCTCGTATATTTTCATACATAACTTGCACTGGATTATAAGGCGCCTTAAGCGAAACAAACGGACGACACTTGAGACTCGTGGTGTAACTCACCTAGTGTTGCCTCCCTGTCTTGGTGAATGTGTATTATGAATGTGAATGTGGGTGGATCATTAAAATATACATTGAGTAATAATGTGTTTATATTTATATATAAATATTTACTTATTCATAATATAAATGCATTTATTTATAATGAGTATGATGTCTGTAAAGTAAGGCAATATGTTAAGTAAATGCTGCTTCCCCCACCCCACCCCATCCCACCTCCTTTTGTCTGTTTTGTCTTACTATAAATTAAAAATGAAATATATGGGAAAAATGGGGTACATAATTGAAGACATAATGCAAAGTTGAGTTTGTTGAGCTTTCTGCCATGTTATACTGTTGTTCTCTCATCAAACACATGCCTGAAGAGCTTTTATGTGTCATCCGTGCATGTTTGAGTACTCTTGTGATCTCTCCCGGATCCTCTATATGGTTAGATGTACGAGCCTGTACACGACACCCCTGCTCCAGCAAGGCAATATAAATATTCAAAAGCAAGATAGAAAACAATGCACTACAACTTCACAAACCCGATGCGATGTGCAGTAGTTTCATTCTATCATTACATTTTTTTAACCTTGAATCATTTGTAATAAATTATTTGTCCTTTATGAATTAAGCCTTTAAGTCTTTATGCTTTGTTAAATTTACCTACATTTAACATATTATAGTATTGCCACACTTAACTTCCACTCTCTTCATTTCATTATTATAAACTTTCGTAATTATCTCCCAGTTCACCTTGGGACCACATAAACCATTTTAATTGTCCACCGCAGTCCGCATTCACCACAACACTGTTCAATGGGGCCATTCACAACATGCACTGGACTGGGAATAAAAATCACAATGAGCTGCTTCTCCACCAATTGACCTTAACTAAGTAATGACCTTGTATCGAGTTGTGTGGTGACCAATGGGAATAACTAGAGGATTTGTTGTTACAAGTCCCTGTATACGAAGCATCCTCCTTGAAGTGGGTGGCATTTGAAGTCAGATTGGTCCCGTGGAGATGGGTGGATATTTAAAGCTGACAGACAGATCGAAGCGAGCTAATACTATGCAAATGGCTGTAATGGTGTTCGGATTGGAAGAAATCAGATAAGTGGTCCAATCTGCGTCATTGTCCAGGGCAGAGGTTTAAGAAAGAGATGTGTAGGTGTGCATAGGAGATGTGTGAGAGCTAATCAGTTTATGGTATTTGTTGTTTGAATTTTATGTTCCTGTAACTGACTGTTTAGCTGAAAAATAGACTAACATAAAGTGAAGTGTTTTTATTGCACTAAAAAACATGCTTTCTTATTGTGAGCAGGCTTGCATCTCCACAAACCTGATTCTTATTTGATCTGTAGAAGCTTGTTTCTGCTTGTGTCGTTTGTTTGACTACAATAATCCACAGTTTGGCATAAAACGTATCTATCTCCATGGAGAAGGCTCTGAAGTATGGTCTTTGTATTTCTTTTGAAGCATGTAGGTGACAAGCAACTTTTTTTTTTTTTAGATGTTTACAATTCAACAGGAGGAAAAAAAATGTGCCCTCCAAGATCAATGAATTGGTGGTGGACTGGTAATTCTTCTGCACTGACCCATGTTGACCCATTGCTCTCCTGTGCCAGTATTATATTTGAAAATGAAAGAACCCATCTATTTATTTTAGGACAGTTTCCAGCGTTGCCAGTTTCATTGCTCAAACCTAAAAATGATCTGAATGGTCACTACCTAAACCCCAGCACCTTCAGCCAGTCATGAGTCAGTGCTAGTTCAGCCTCTGCAGCTCAGTGAGGAAATCCTGGAGGTTTTGCGCTTTCACATGAGACCTGTCCATTTACTGACACTGAGACAAACTTGTATGTGTCCTCCTATGTGCAGGTTAAGACACTGGCAACCCAGGTCAGTTTGTGATAGTAGGTAACCTTGCTCAGATGGATTCTAGCAATATTTATGAGGTCACAAACTCATCAGAATACCTCTTGGCAGGCTCCCGTTGGTGCAGTAGGGCTTGGCCACTGGTGGGCTGGAGACTGGACCAATGACAGAGCAGCATTGTGGTTTGGGTGCAAGCCAAAGGCGAAGCTCCCAAGTGAACTGAAACAAATTTGGCGACGCTGACTTATGTATTTTGGGCTATTTTTTGTTTGTGAAAACCTGCAGAGCGAGGCACTTTGTACATTTGAGGACAGGGAAGATGTCCGTGCTTTTTTATCGACTTAATTTAAGAAAAGTTAGATTTTTAGGTTTGTTGTAGACTGCAGGATTCATTTGAACGTCCTGATAGGGGCTAATTACTTTCAGTGAAAGTCACCCTAGATTAATCATGTTTACAACTCAGTCCAGAGAGCTACACACATATTAATCTGGCATGACCAAGTAAGATTGTAGTATCTTTTACAACAAAAAAATAAATCTATAATAGTACAGGCTGTATACAGTTGTTTTTAATACTTTTTGAATCCAAAACCCAGGAGGAGGGGATGTATACGGCTCACTCACCCACAGTCACCGGCACGGCTGAGGAGAGGCTCTGCTCAAGTGTAAAGCAGTCTGCTCCTGCCTGCTCCTGTCTGCTCCTGTCTGTGTCATCTTCAGCAACCAATAAAGAGGACAAAGCTGTGCAGGGCCACCTAGCCAACAGGGAGTCACACATGGCTGGATTTTTGCTCTCAGTGTCAGTCAGAGATATAAAAGGAGGTACTCTTCTGAACGCTTTATAATAGGGACCTTACATTGATTTACATTCATTTCCTGGATCCTAACCTGTCAACTTTTTTTTTTGCTACTAAACTCTGTATATCATTTTAGCTTTAATACCGCTGTCTACTTTTTTCCCAGTCCCTTTATGGCAAGTTTTTAGTCAAAGCAGTTAAAAAGTGAGTGTGCTGCCTCCATTGGCCACTGCAGTTTCAAGTACTACGTGACATTACACAGGACTGTCCTGCCCTGCAAATCACACTGTTCCTTAATCCGTGTATCATTCGTTCATTCATTTTTCAGTATAAAACCAAAAATAAGAAAATGAAAAAACAACAGTTTTCTTCATTATAAACCAAAACAAAAAAATGGAAAACGATTTGTTTTTTCAGTTTTCGATTTTGTGTTTAAATGAAGAATGGAAAAAATGGATAACGGCCGTTTCCACGACTTCCATGACTGCGATGTCGGACTTTTGTGCCACATACGGACTGAATCAGGACTAAAACTGGACTAAAACTGGACTAAACCAGTACTAAACCGTTTTCAGTCCTGGTCTGGTCCCGGTCTCAGTCAGGGTCTGGTCCCCGTCTCAGTTCTGGTCCTGTTCCCGGTCTCAATCCTGGTCTCAGTCCTGGTCTGATCCCGGACCTGGTTTAGTCCTGATTCAGTCCGTGTGCAGCGCAAAAGTCCGTCATCACAGTCACAAAAGTCGTGGGAAACGGGAAACGGCCGTTAATCATTTTTTCCATTATTCACTTAAACACAAAATCGAAAATCGTTTTGATTTTGAAGACAAATAATGAAGAAAACACTTGTTACTTCATTTTCTTATTTTTGGTTTTATACTGAAAAACGAACAAACAAATGAACGAACAAATGATACACAGATTTTCCTTATACCTCCAAACCCTGCATCCTCTCACTCTCTTCTTTGGTCCTCCAGGTACGGGACAGTTTATCAGCTCTATTTGACATGTGGTTGTGGGTGGAGTTTAGCCATTAGTCCCACTTTAATTGTGTAGAACTTGTTAGTTTTGTTTAAAAAAAATCAAAGCATGTCTTATCAAAAAGTGAAAATATTGGTGGATTTTAAAATACTAATTGTTTTGAGTGAGCTTTCAAAGTTTGTCTCCTTAAATCATAGTTAAAGTTTTCTCTTTCTTATTCCTCGACATTATTCACATCCAGTCTTTTGATATTTTTCACATTTGTAGGAGCGGGACTCAAAACAAGTTAGCCCCTGGCACTAAAATAAAACTAGAAAATTCGGAGCCAATGCATAAATACATATGATTATTCTATTTGTGTTATTGATTTATGCCGGCGTTCAGACTTGTAGACCTGTTTTGGTTTGTTTTTCTTGAGGGCAGACTGACGGAGTGGCAATCTGGGGTGACACTGATAGCCACAATATGAATTCATTACAAAACACTGCAAACATTTAACATGGGTTGAATTCAGAATGTTAATCCTGTTTATGGAGGATATTTTTACACTTGAAGTTGCACTTTGTACGTTTTCTGGTTGAAGGCGTCCCACATTTGTCTTCAAGGAGATGGAATATATATATTATATTATATGAAGAATGAGATGGTGTGTTTGTATTAGAGCCTGACGGATATGGATTTTTTTGCGGCCGATATGATACTGATGAAATGGGAATTGGAGGTGCAGATAATGGTATAAAAGCTGATATATTTAGTGATGTAAAAAATCACTATAAATCTTCAAGTGATTATAAAACTTAGGTCTGGCTTTACTGGATTTTATATTGAGTTTGTTTAGGCTAAATTTATTGTTACTCTGCCTCTTTACAGTTATATTTAAAGACAGTAGGTTGGCCTTATGGCATTTTTGCATCACATTCTAGCCAGTAAAGTAAGTAAACTACCACTATCAGCCTTTAGTGGTAAATGCGTGTGTGCCGCGGTTATCAATTACATGTGTAAATGCCAATAATGCACACGTCAATTCACAGCTCACTGACATATCAATGCAGGTCCAGTAACATGTGTACAGCCTCTAATGTCACCTTACACTAGGCCAATGTAAGAGAAAACAGGCTGTTTATGTGTGGGAGCTTACAGCAGCTAATCACTAACCAATGAGAAAGAACCAAAAGCAGCTTCAAAACCGACACATTTGTAACACTCACTGCCCACACAGGCTCCTCTCAGATCACAAGTCTTCACAGATAAGTGTCCTTTTAATCGTGACTCAAAAGGATCATCCATGAATATAAATATAATCCAGCATGTTGACAGCAGCGGCATGTGTGTGACATGACTCTGTGGGTGCGTTCAGGGGCAGCACGGCGTCATAGACACAGACAAATTACTCCGCAGATAAATATTGATGCGGGGCCACATATTAGGACATTTATCTCTCTGTAAATTGGATTAAATGGACATAATATAGAGAGTCTAAACCTTATAATGAGGTATAACATGCCCGTGTGGACTATCAGACTATTTAGACCGATTGCCGATATGTCTCCAAGTGCCCATATCGATCGGTAATATCAGCCAACCAATATACCGGTCGGGCCTAGTCTGTATCTCCATGGAGACTAGCAGATGATACCACCAGGCTAAGTTATAGGTCAGATCTGTGGAAAGGTGACTTCACTCAAGTGATAATGCATGATTTTCAAGGCATTTGAATACTTGAAATGGAATAAATGTAAGACAAGCATGTTAAAGGTGTGAAACATTCTATGCAGCAGTGGCGTAACCTCCACCAGAAAAGTACAGTGGGCCAACAGTCGCTCAGTTGGTAGAGTGTTTACCCAGTGATCTGAAGGTTGGCGGTTTGAATCCTATTCTCAACATAAGCATCACTGGGGGAGCAGTCAGATCCACTGATCCACAGGTTGGCGGCGCAATTCCAGTTTGAGCGATGCGATTATAGTTCATGGTTCATACTTTTTCTGTAACATATTTTTAGCTATAAAGTGGTACCACATTTTTCGTTTTTGCTGTGAAATAATGACATTTACTTCGTTTTTCCATGTTTGACTGTCTGTATCCTGTGTTTTCATCTGCAGCCAGACAAAAGGTTACATAAAATCAATGCATAACCAAGACCGATCGATAGTGTCCGAGCGGAGGTTCTGGCCTATATTTATCTGTTGTTTGACATGCAGCTTTAGCCTTAACCAACGCACTCACGGCTAAAAATACTCTGCTAGCCTTTTGACACTTACAACTTGGCTAAGTGCTCAAATCTGTAGTCCAGTCAAGTCATCAACTGTTGCGCAGTGTTTTATTGTACAATTTTGTTGGTGCAATCACAAATCATAATGCTGAAAATATACTAAAAAATCATACTTTGGCATCAATGTTTAAATGTGAATCCAGTAAATAGGCTACTTTTTGTAATCTTTTGTAACCTCCGCAACGCCAACACTACCTCGGGCGAATGAAAAAATTTGACTCTCTTCATTGATGCTGTTTAAGTTTCCATAATGACAGAGAAAATAGCTGTGTGTTAAAACAATTTTGTTAGCTGTCACATCTTACAGCAGGGGTGTCAAACTCATTTTGGTCCGGGGGCCGTATCCAACCTATTTTGATCCCAAAGGGGCCGGATCAGAAAACTCACAGCATATATACCCCAAAAATAGCAATAAGTTCAAAGATTTGTGCAGAGGAACCCAAATCTATTACAGAAATCTTTTTATAATTGATTAACTATTTCTCTCTAACAAAATATTATAATATTATGAACAACCTGAAACTTTAAGAAAAATACAATTTCAACACAATGTTTTAACATGAACTTGTATGCAAACAGGAATAAGTCCATTTTTCTTGTAAAATCCTGCACTCGACTCCCCTTTTCTCATTTTTGACATTTTTCTGATGAGGGTGTCACGGTCAACAGTCAAAATGATCGTCCTTTAAGAGCGTTTGGAAAGAGGCAAGTCTTCATATGTGCTGCTCTGGTGGGAGGGGCCACGCACAGAGACGCTGCTATGATAAACATCACAGAAAATTACCAATATTTTAATAGAAAATATAATTAAAATATTTTAGTAGAAAATCACCCGAGGGCCACATTAAAGGTCTTGGAGGGCCGGATCTGGCCCCCGGGCCGTATGTTTGACACCTGTGTCTTACAGCAAAAAGGTTCTTGGTTCAATTTCTGGGTTGCGGTTGCCTGGGCCTTGCATTTTGTATGGTTCTCCCTGTGTTTGGGTGGTTTCCTCAGGTTTTCCCCATTAAAATAAAGCATGCAGAGGTTATATATATTATATAATATATAATATATATATATATATATATATATATATATATATATTTATATATATTTTTTTTTTTCTGTACATTCTGGTGATATAGCGATTATACAACAGAGGGTTCTCCAAACCTGTATATCAGGAGCTACTGGTAGCTCTCCACCGCCTTCCAAGTAGCTCACCAAGGCATTTCTGAACTAGTAAAATCTGATTGATTAAACGTTTAGTACCATTCTTCATGTATCATTTTGATTTCTAACTTTGTACACTGATAAATGGATAATGGTTTATGTTTTATAGGCATCTAACTGTATTTCATCTAAGGCTTGCTGTGGCTTTTATATTTACTCAGTTTCTTGCTATCTCTCTCTGGTATTTTTGTTTTGTAAAAGTAGCCCACCAGAGGAAAAAGGTTGGAGACCCCTGATATAATGATTATATAAAACATCCCACAAGAGATTATTGTCTACCCTTTTTATCACAGTAAATTATATTATTGTTTCTTGTCCCATCCCTAGTTCCTTCAGTACTTTACTTTAAGTTATTTATATACCGCTCTATATTTATTGTTCTAAATATTGCTGTGTGCATTGTTTCCCCCTGTGGTTTCAGCGTCAAACCTCCCATGCCCATTTTCCTGCCATGTTTTAACTCCCGTCTTTTGCTCTTTCTCTGTGTGTTGTGCAGTCCCTCCAGTGATCCGGGTGTACCCAGAGAGCCAGGCCAGAGAACCAGGCGTCACAGCCAGTCTGAGGTGCCACGCTGAGGGCATCCCCAGCCCACAGCTCTCCTGGCTCAAGAACGGCATGGACATCTCCTCCAAGCTCTCCAAACAGCTCACCCTGCAAGGTACTCAGTCCACTGACCCACAGTTAGAAACAAGGACTAGCACTAAAATGGGACTTCAAACCATTGCACCTGATTTTTTCTGTCTTTGAAAAGTCTTCATTGTTTCCATCTATTTTTCCTAAAATGTCTGATTAAAATGATTCTCAATCCATACTCAATCTGTTCCTGAACCCTTTGAAGCACAGACAAATGGCTCTGTAGTTTTGCCGTCTGATCTACTCTACATTTTAAGTGGGGACAAGCTCTACACAGAGGAAAGTCAGATTTCAAATTCCACCTGATTTATTTGGGGTAAATATAAGAATATAGCTGGTGTCCCTGGGGATGATCTGAGAGACAGCAGTTTGAGCTTTTGTTGGGGCTTGACAATTCCCAAGTCAAAGCTGAAGCGGATCTTACTAAACAAGAAATTTAGAGACTTGTAATGAGGCAAAAAAAAAAAAAAAAAAAAAAAATCCAGGTTGAATTTATATAAAATTCCTATATTTTTGGGGGAGGTAGTAATTTTTTATTCGCAAGTTTAGAGTATAAACTGGTCCAGTCTGAAAATAAATGTATTACAGATTTCCATTAATGAGAAAGTACAGGTTTTAAAATATTTAAAACAAAACTAGTAGTTCATTTTAAATACTTTGAAGTGGTCCAAAGTTATTCCTCACTTAACTTATGCATTCAGAGCATCCTAATTATTCACTGCAATGCACTTTTCATAACTCTCGGAGACCAACTAGCAGGCTAACGCACACTTCCTAATTATCAACACTGGAATAGCTGTAGACAACATGCAGTGACATATTTTGACCCAAAGAGCTGCTTCTACAATCTATCTGTAGTGGGGCAAGATAAATGAGAAAAACACGGGTCTTGAATAGCCATTGCATTGATCTGGATGGTTTCAGATTCTAGAAAAGTGTAACTTTTCTGTTTGAACAGTCGCGTGTGAGATAAATACGTTTAATTACATACCTTTGAAAATTTGAGAGAAACAGTAACATCTCTATGGAGACAAGATTACGGTCTTTCAAGGAGATATTATATAATGCACCTTGAATTATTTATTTACTTTAATTATAGTGTATTGAACCAATCAAATCTTTCGAGAAGCATGGTTATCCCGCACAAATCCTACTCATTTTACAACAAATCAATGTTGTTAAAAAGGTTAAAGTGAAGAATAAGCACAAGGTAAAATAAGGATGCTCACTAGTATCAACTTTAGTCCTGTGAAGGTGTACTTATTTTAAAGGTGCACTATGTAACTTTTTGCTTGGGGGTCCGTCACCTGCTTGTTTTTATGGATATGTCATTGTCTCTGGAGTCTGGAATGTTCCACAGTATGAGATTTAACAGCTCTACCTTACATTTATTCAATTACAAGTGGTTTTATAGCTCAAAAACACAAAAGGCACAAAAGGAATTCTGACTGTGGGCAGGGCTCCCTCTCCACAGATCTGACCTGTAACTTGGTCTAGTCTGGTCTCCATGAAGATAAACTTTAGACTTCATAAGCATGACCTAACTGTGTGTTAAGATAAAAAAAAAATTGTACCTTTTTAAAAACTGTAAATCTACATACATTTACTTTAACAACACAGAGAAGTATGTGATAATGAAAGTAATGAAGGTATTTATTCCACAAGTTATTTCAAAGTTAGAAATCTCAATTAAGCTGAAAAAGTCAAATAAGCTGAATATAAATCATTTAAAAGTGCATTGTGTAACTTTTCTGGTGGAAGGTCCGTCAAACGCTTTTCTCCATGGAGATGTTATTCCTTTGCCTTTCTATCTTCATGGAGACCAAACCAGACCAAGTTTCTCGGTATTTTTGAGCTATAAAACCTATAATTAATGTCGTACTGTGGAACATTCCAGGCAGAACAATGACATATCCATAGAAAAAAGAACATGACAGGCCCCCAAACAAAAAGTGAATTGCTTGATCGAAATCCGAGCAATAGTGTGCTTTGTCCAGGTCTTTGCTAAAAGTGAACAACATCGATGGAATTTTTCAAAACTAATGTAATGGTGTCTCCTTTTATGGCCATATCTATTGCAGAACACCACTGAAACTGCTGCCCAGATTGTACTGCTAATTACCACTTATGCAATTACTGAAATATCCTTCGATTATCACCTCCCACTAAAGAAGTTCAAAGTGGATTCTTAAAAGCATTATTATATTTCTTTCTTTCTTTAGTCCTGCTTTTCAGGAGTTCTTTGACTTGAGAGTATGTTTTATTTTTATACATAAGTGCATAAGACTCATTTCAATAAAACATCATCGTCAACAGCAAATCTGGCCTATTTTAAGTTTCAAATTTTACTTAAGCTTTTGATGAACCCTCCTCCAGAATAGTTACACGATGCAACTCTGAGCCTAATTTGTATTTTGTTTTATTTTGCAGCCAATGGAAGTGAAGTGCACATCAGTAACGTTCATTTCGAGGACACAGGAGCGTACACGTGCATCGCGAAAAACTCGGCTGGAGTGGACGAGGACATCTCTTCTTTGTTTGTAGAGGACTCAGCGCGGAAGACACGTATGTATAAATCAGATATAAGCGCTCAGTCTTATGTATGTGTAAGCTGCACTATAACAGAGCTGGGCAAACGGAGGGTGTGTATGGGAGCTGAAGCAGACTGTTGTGAATAGTTGATGTGATTCAAGAGCCTCTGCACGGACAATAAGAGATACTAGTGTGTGTGTAGTGTCATTTATCTTTTTTTCTTGTTGATGTACAAAATGGATGGATGAAATATGAATTACAAAGATTATATTTTAAGCTTTTCTGGTGGAGGGTCGACCTGCTTGTCTGTAGCTTACCACAGTTTGGCAAGAAGGTTCTGGGTTCAACTCCTGGGCCTTTCTGTGCAGTTTCTTTGCATGTTTCGCTGTTTGTTTGGGTGGTTTCTTTAGGTTTTCTACATCAAACCAAAACATGCACAATAGTTCAAATCCTCCAGCTCTGGTAGTCCTGACGAGACCTAGCAATAGATAGATAATGGAGATGGGTTCCCAGCGCTCATTGCTCCTGACAGTTTGCTCCAGTGGCATTTAAGGATGGGTCAAATGCAGAGGACATATTTCCCCACGGAGACAGTGAAGTGTACCTCAAAGTATGGCATTAAACATATTCATCTCCCTGGAGGAGTCTGTGGCTTTGGGTTATAAAAACACCTGTAATGGAATAAATGCAAGACAGATTTAATGTCATACTGTGCAAGATTCCATCAAAGCAATTCTATCTTGATGGAGAAGCAGTTGGCGTATCCTCCAACAGAAAGGCTATATTTCTATAAACAGCCTCACAATGAACGTACAAGAACATAAAGGCGTAAATCATTATATGTAAGAAATATTGAAAAGCTTTGAATCTCAACGTGTGTTGTTTCAGCTCTGACAGACGCATGGGTGGTGCAGTTTCTATGTGGTGAACTTCCTGGCTAAAGGCTGAAGTTGGTGGTGCAAGGGTCTAGTCCAGTGGTCACATTCTCCCACTTAAGTACCATATTTTTCGGATTATAAAGCGCAATATCAATAATGTTGAATTCTCTCGTCTATTTTCACACATAAGGCACACCGATAAGTGAAACAAACGGATGACACTTGAGACTGATCCCTTGGTCCAGGCATTCACAATCTTTTGGCAGATCGTGGCTCCGTGTTGGCTCCCTGTCCTGGTGAATGTGTATTACTCCGCGAGGCTCCTGACTTCAGTAGCCGTAATGCTCAGACAATCCATCAACCAGTGCAGTTTCGTAGTAGAGCCCTGCACTCCTGCGGGACCCGGCACAGAACAATGCTGCACGGGACACATTTTGAAAGCTCATTGCGGGGGCGGGCGGGTGGTATGATAAAATGCAGTCTCACAAACTAAATATGAGTGTAAACTGGCTGGGCATCTCTGGTACTGCACTAAACTGGTTCAAGTCCGATGTAGAAGACAGGAAGTATTTTGTTGAAATTGGAAACTATGTCTCAAATCACATGGCCCTGACCTGTGGGGTGCCCCAGGGGTCGATCTTGGACCCCCTTTTGTTCAATCTCTCCATGCTGTCGTTAGGCCAGTTAATACGCAGCAATAATGTGTCCTACCACAATTATGCAGATGACACTCAGATCTATGTCTCACTGGCAGCAGGGGACTATGGACCAGTGGACTCACCCTGCCACTGCATCCAACAGATCAGTGTGTGGATGTGGGGAAGGGAATGAAAATTACAATTCTTTGCAGGTGCGGGCAGGAGCAGGACTGAAAATTCTATCCCGCGCAGACCTCTACTTACCAAAGTCATGCTAAAACATTTTGACAGATTTTTTAGCGCAGTTTTTAGCGCCGTGACCACATAAAATCAGTTCAAGGTCAATAAGCACAACCAGAATAAGGCGCACCAGATTATAAAGCGCACTGTCAATTTTTGAGAAAATTAAAGGATTTTAGGTGTGCCTTATCGTCCAAAAAATACGGTAGTTTATTCTTGTTTCTATGTTTTATATGTCATGGCTTTGAGTAAACACATTTACATACACTGGATCATTGTTCATGGATAATTTATTTTATTTTAATTAAATGCATTAAAGTAAGCAAACACCAGTTCCATGATAGGAAATCACTTTTTTGGCAGTAAAGGTATGAAATTTGTGTGCAATTATATTTGATTATTTTTGTTCCTTTCTCGAACTAGCTGTGAATCATTAGCAGCCAACAGATGCTTACTGCTGAAAAAAAAAACAAAAAAAAACTTGTACTTAAGAGCATAAGGCAGTGTTATTTTCTAACATTTGTTTTAGGTGATTAAAAGTTTCCTTCCATTTTGTGAAAACTAAGTGGTGCAACGCGGGGTTCCTATAGCCAAAGTGAAGAAAAATATGATTAAGTCGGCACAAACAATGCTAGCATCAACACAGTGCTGCTAATTAGAACTGACCTTTTCATGGGTGCCAGAAAGTGCCTTCAAAAATCTGACTTTTTTCTGAGATAATTAAGTCTTGTATACCAACAGAGATGAACTCGCCACCGGGTCGGAGGAACTGGTAATGTTGACATCCAGTTTTGTTTTGATTAAGGCTTGGTTTGGTCCCAGTTTGGCCCCAGTTTAGTCTTGATAGTTCTGGTTTAGTTTTGCATACATATTTCACTTTTTTTTTTTTTTTTTAATATAGCTCTAAGCCTAAAGACAATCACTTTTTCCCCATCCACTCCCATTGGTCAGCTTCTGTAAGGCGCTGAGTGAGTGACAGGTAAATTAACCAATCACAGTGAAGCGTGAACTTTTTGAAAAAGCAGAAGTCAAAATAAACTGTTTACATGAGTCGTGATACAATTGAAATCATGATATGGCTATAAATAAATCATAATAATAATACTTTTTGGAATATTATGTTTGTGTGTGAACACAGCCTATAAAACGGTTTAGTTTCATTCAGATTGATTCAAGTTTTTCTTTTTACTTTTTGTCCATTGTTAAATCTGAATTTGATTCATTGGCAGCCAACAGGTAGCCAGGCTGGCGCCACCTAGTGCCTGCACTCAAATTCATTTCTCTCCAGTGACTAGGTCAGGAATCGAAACACACTAGACAGTTTGCAAGAACCCCGGAAGTTGTAGACCACACACCAGCCAATCAGCAAAGAGGTGTGAAGCCATGATGTCAAACTCAAGAGCCTGTTTTGGTCCCTTTTGTGGTACAGCACAACAGTAAACAAAGCGGTCGAGATGGATGTACAAAAAGTCATACATTCTGTGTTGGCAATGATTCCCGAGATCGAGGATTTAAAGCCAGAACAAAGAGAATGTTTGGTGAATTTTATCAAGGGGAAAGATATTATTATCCTTCTTCCTACAGCATTTGGGAAAAGCGTATTATACTAATTAGCCCTATTAGTGGCGCATTACATACGTAAATATAAATTTAAAATGTTTCCCGCCTATCGTCCAGTGACTGAATCCTAATGCTGCGAGGTCAGACGGTTTCCATGAAGTGAAACCGGCTGATGAATCAGGGTAACCAACAGGTGCTTACTGATTTAAAAAAAAGTAAATAAATAAAAAAAAAATAATAATAATAATGATCTTGTACTTGAGAGCATAAGGCATTGTTCTTTTCTGACATTTGTTTTAGGTGATTAAAAGTTTTCTTCCATTGTGTGAAAACTAAGTGGTGCCAAAGTGATTGAAAATATGATTAAGCCGGCACAAACAATGCTAGCATCAACACAGCACTTAGTTTCTGTCGAGACTGGCTCAAGTTTTTGTTTTTACCTTTTGTCCAGTGTTCAATTTGAATTAATTAATCCAATAAAAATACAAGATATGACGCAGACATGTTCAAATCAGCTTTTACTGATGCCAACTGTAATACTAATTTATTATTCATTACAAAATGGTTGGACATGTTGGCTAAATGTTTTATGTTAATATTTGGTCTTTTGGTTCCAAGACAATCATGCAATCAGAAAACAAAATTAGCCTCACACGAGTCTCATTTGGGTTGCCAGTTTCAGTGTTAAAATCCAGTTGGTTTAAACTGAAAATGCCTCTCTCTGATTTGAATGGTCACTACCTAAACCCCAGCACCTCCACCCAGTCATGAAGCAGTGCTAGTGCGGCCTCTGCAGCTCAGGGAGGGAATTCTGGAGGTTCTGAGCTTTCATATGAGACCTGTCCATGTACTGAGAATGAGAAAAACTTGTATGTGTCCTACAGTGTATGTGCAGGTTAAGACACTGGCAACCCAGGTTCAGCTGTACTTGTAATACCTTTTCCAAACTGTAAGAGCGCAGACTACATACAGTACCTTTAAAGAAAGTTTTGTCAAGTAACTCTTCTTAATAATACATCCTTTTTTACTCAAACATGATATTTAATTTAAAAAATATCTAAATACCAGACTAGTTTCGTTTTGATGTGGTGCGTGGAAGTGTGAATACAGTATTTTATTTTATTTATTTTTTATTACCCACATTTTTTTTTCTTTTTTTATCAGCCAAAATACAACAATAAAGACAATACCAAGATATATTAGATGACCAAGTTTCTTCTACCAATAACTCGGAAATGCTCACACAGATGCTCCGATCGTCTCCCTGTGTCCGTCTCTCTCGGCTGGATCAAACTTCACCGGGTCAGTGGTAGGTCTGGTGCTCTCTGGTGCTTTGAAGCTGTACCTCCGGCCACAAACGCTAAGAGAAGTTGGATATCGCTGAGGCTTTGCCAAACCCCATCGGACGCTAGTTCAAAGCCAAGTCAGAAGCTT
Organism: Boleophthalmus pectinirostris; assembly: GCF_026225935.1. Lineage (NCBI taxonomy): Eukaryota > Metazoa > Chordata > Actinopteri > Gobiiformes > Gobiidae > Boleophthalmus > Boleophthalmus pectinirostris. Next base: position 11,549,197 of record NW_026571207.1, on the reverse strand, counting down.
GGAAAACTCAGACGCAGACGGACAGACACGCTAGACTTCCCCATTAGCCCGAGGTTGTGGGTTCACTTTGTCTGGCCGGGCTAAATGAGTGACCTGGTTTGCTGTGCCAGGGAGAATGTGGAACTAAAAATGTATTCTGAGGAAATGAGGTGGGGGGGATATATACTGGATAAAATGGAAAATGTTGAACCGAACAAAGTTGATACAGACGCTGCTTTTATAATAGAGAATTTTAAGCTTCAAATGTTTTTATATAGTTTCCACTTTGTTCATTTACTTGTATATTTATAGAGATTTATTTTCAGTATTAAAAACAACAAACAATAAAAAATAAGTACACTGTTATTTCCCATGCAGCAGTTAAAAGAATAAGTAAAAATAAAAAAATATGACGGTGTGGAAGCCAGTTCAAAATAGTGCATAATGCCGTTGTGTCCATGAGCACAGGATTTAACCTGCATTCTACAACTTTATGGACCTTTCTACAGAGAGCATCTTCTGTAATCATTTGTGAAATAGCAGTATTTTACTGTGTTCACCTTGATTTTTTACAAATGTAGTATGGAATGGCAAAAACTACTGTAAAGGTGTTTAAAGGGCCCATATTACTGTATTTTTTGGATTATAAGGCGCACTTAAAATCCTTTAGTTTTCTCAAAAATCGACAGTGCGCCTTATAATCTGGTGTGCCTTATGTGTTCATTCTGTTTGTGCTTACTGACCTCAAATCGATTTTATGTGGTACACAGTGCTCAAAAATCAGTCAAAATATTTTGGTGCGACTTTAGTAAACTACGAAGTCGCACCGCTTGATGGATTGTCGGAGCATTATGGCTTCCGTAGTCTGAAGCCTCGCGGAGTTTTGTTCTTTAGTCCAACAAAAGCTGAACCGAATCAGGGCACAAGGAGCAAGCTGTTTTTTTCAGCACTTATAGTTTATACAAATTAGTCATGTGGTTTTAAGTTTTGTTTCTGTAAAAAGTAAACAAATTAAAACACATTATTACACAATGTATATTTGAGTGCTCCTCGTAGGAAATAAACAACAAACTTAAATTATCCACCCACATTCATAATACACATTCACCAATTACTTACCATTCACCATTCATTTTGATCCCACCTACACGTCAGGCCCGGAGTCTAGTCAGTGAAGGGAAAGCCAGGGCAGTGAGTTAATTCATATTTGGGGGGGATCGCTGTATTCAAGCCAAATTAGAGGGGTGTTATTGGAACCAGGCATTTGTTGAAATGATTACCAAAGAAATGCCCAAGCGCAGCCACAGGAGGTCCTGGCTACAGTGTCAACGAAAAATAAAGAGCCTGTGAGCCAAATATAAAGAGGCTAAAGACTCAAACAAACAAAGTAGGTGTGGACGTGTAACCTATCCATTTTATGAAGAACTGGACTGTATTTTGAGATTCAAGCTCAGCATTTAGGCTACTTCTGTAAACAGTGAGCACGCTTACTGCCTGTGACATTCGCTATGTTCTACAATGCACATGCAGGACACTTTTGGAGCGTTTAAAATTCACACTGGAGATCACATACACGTCATTTAATTGGTTGTAAACGACCTTGCCAAAAAAATTGAGCATTGAGCATTAAGCCCAGCAGTCTGAACGTAGTCTAAGTTACACAAGTCAGACTTCTGCTCTAAACTTTGGTCTATGAAGTATGTCTGGGCCTTATGTAAGTAGCCTACATTCACTGATCAGCCATAACAATAAAACAGCCTAGTACTAGTAATTACAAAAGTGTATTTTGTCCAGGCATTGTATGAGCATCTGACCAAACGTTTTATACCGAACCATACAATACTTCTGTTATTAGTTTTTCTCTTATTATTGCTACCACCAGTGAATACTTTGTGAGCTGAATGACTGCACTTTTCACTTGTATTCCCCACAGTGATATTTTGCAAAGAAAACATGTTCAAGTAGGCTAGCTTTGGTCGTGGTTCAAAGCCTTAAACCCCACATTTACAAAACAATAGCGGCATAAGTAGATAAATCAGTATTACCCTTTATTACATCACATTAGCCTGTTTTGGTTGACAGCTTTGGTTCCTGGTCCTCTCCGCTGTGAAGTTGTTTTTGTTGTGAACTCTTTAGTTTGATCACAAGGATTTCTGTTCCTCGGAGTCTTTTTCTTCCAAGGAGCCTGTTTCAGATGTGTCAGATGAAGTCTTGATTACACTGCTGAAGTACAAGGCTAATTAGTGCCAAGTAGTGCAGAGAGGAGTGACTTTATCCTATTTCCTAACAATATGCTGCCTCCAAATGTTCAGATTTTCACCATCTTACAAGTCTGGGATTTGACATTCAGCATATGCTTTCATTTTTGCATTGTTTTTAATATTGTTTGTGATTTCCAGATGCATTCTGCTGTTTATGCCATTTCATTTAATGAGCAAAAACAAATATTTAATATTACAAAAATACATTAAAGAAAGACTTTTACTTATCTCATTGTGTAGCTGTGTTGTTAGTGTCATATTTATAAGATAGGAACAAAAATAACTTCATTGCCTATTTTTAGCTTTGTAAGTCTTGAAGAAAAGATTGGTTTAAAAAGTCTCAAAAATGTCTTAATATCACATAACAAGCAGAATAATTCCTTTAAGGGGCTGTCACACCTTGATGGTTTAGTCAGCGTATGCCGACGTATGAAAAATTTGGCAAATATGCCGGCGTACGTCAGATAAGTTATAGTTAAGTTTTGTATACGTTATGAGCACACTGAAGCACACTGGCATACGTCAACATATGGCAAGGGCGTTGAAAAATTTTGCTGAAATGACTCATGAATCATGCTGAAAATTTGTCGTTTTTTTGTCATTTGAACGTTTGTCTGCGTATGCTTATACATCCTGCATACGTGGGCCATAAGTTGTAAGTAAGTTGAGCAATCATTGACACATGTTCACAAATGTTAATTTTAATTTAGTCATAAGTCCAAATAAGTTAAGATAATGTCTAGCGTACCCATAACTTATGAGTAACATGCTCTGAACCTGCGTGTAACTTATATCAACTTACCTCTAAGGCATATTGACCTATGCAGACGTATTTGACATGTTCCACCAACCACAGAACTTACTGAACATGTTTCTAACTTAGAGTTTCTGTATAATGGTGTATTGGCAGCGTGTAGGGAAATTGGTTTATAAAAATGCGGAAACCGTCAGTACTGCTCCAGACCCCGTGGTACCACCCACTACACATATCACCCGAGAGATGGAGGATCCGGCAAGACTGAGACAAGAACACATACTAGCTGTCCTCCAACATCAGCATGATCTCACTGATTTGTCACTGTACCAGTTGCATGCAAATAGAGCCAAGAGAAGAAGAGATCACGCTGTTGCTTCTGTGATGTTTAGTGCAGTTATGAGTCGTCGATCTGCAGCCTTTTTATAGGCGATGCTGCCGTGCACTTTGCATAAGTTTGATGTCGTTGAGCATAATTTGTGGACGCTGGCAACACATTAAGCATTAGTTGGTATAAGTTATCTTTAACTTATCAAAACGTTCTATATAAATTACTAATACGTTAAGTATACGTCCAACTCGTTACAAATACGCTATGTATTTAGCCAAAATTGAAAAAAAAAACATCGATAGTTCAGCGTATGCCAGCATTTTAGGGAAATTCTGGTACATTGGCATACGTTGCCTAAATTGTCCAGCTGTGACAGGGCCATTAGATAATTCCTTTTGATTATTTGTACAGAATATTTTGACCATTTTAAAACTGTAATATATTAAGACTTGTCCTAATAAATCTCACATTTTGCAAATAAGACAGTGTGCAGGATTTTTCTCTATGTTCTTGGGCTGCTCCCTCTCCTCCACTGCACCCGTTTCAAGAAATTGATGTGCGAAGTTCTCATTCTTTTATAAAATATAAATACACAACATATGCTTATCTGGTGTCAGTTTTTAATGTCACTTGATGTGATATTTTGGTGCACGCTACTGCTCCATAGTGTTTTAGTTCAATTTGTAAAAACCCATGCATTTCTTATATTCAGTTTAAAAGTTTTTGTGTACTTGAAAAACACTGCTTTTCTCAGTAATTTTTAGTTTTGAGCCCCACTTAATACATAACATGGGAATCATTTACTTTTTATTTCAGTTATCGTTTTATGATCAAACGTAAATGCTGTTTTTACTTGCGTTTATTCATTTATAGACAGGCTTGTCAAAATGTTGACATCGAACTGCAAAAAATAGTATCAGTATTACTACTATCATTCAAGAAAACTGAAAAACAAAAAAACAAAAAAATCCCAGCTTTCTTTACTTACCAAAGTTAGTAGTAGGATGCTGTCACACCTTCCACCTAAAGCAAACCATCCTTGTCTGCACAATCTTTTACATATTCATTTCATTTAGCATTCGTTTACCTCTTCAGTCAAAACTTTATAAACTAACTTAATTATAACTTCTTTGGCCTGGGTTATTACATTTCATCATTTAGTATTCCACTGTTGATATCCGCTTCTATACACAGCCGAAGTGTGTGATTAAGACCATGTTTTACTTACGCTGAGCACCTGACAGCTGAACCAAATGGACCAGAGCCATACATGAAATTAATTAAAACACTTAGATCCGTGCCAGATCCAGTTGGTTAAAATACACCCGGGCTGGCCACTGAAGACCTCAGTGTAAAAATAAATTGGAAATGGAATCCAGGACTGGTATTTGGAACATCTGCATGGCCCCTTTAGCGGCGTATCTGTCCAGAGAGCAGGGAGGGGCAGGCAGGCAGGAGCAGGCACGAGTACAGACAGAAGTATAGGTAGGAGCAGACAGGGGCAGACAGAAGCAGGCAGAAACAGACAGGCGCAGGGAGGAGTAGACTTGAGCAGGCAGGGGCAGATACAAGGAGAGAACGGGCAGGAGCAGGCAGGAATATAGTTAAAAGCAGGCAGAAGCAGATAGGAGAAAGCAGGAGTAGACCAACGCAGACAGGAGCATGAAGGAGGAGACAGGAGCAGACAGGAGGAGGGGAGGAGAGGAGAGAGGAGCAGGCAGGAGCAGAAGGAGCATGGGGGAGGAGAGAGGAGGAGACAGGAGCATGGAGGAGGAGACAGGAGCAGGAGACAGGAGCATGGAGGAGGAGACAGGAGGAGACAGGAGCATGGAGGAGGAGGAGGCAGGAGATGGAGAGGAGACAGGAGCAGGCAGGAGCATGGGGGAAGAGGCAGGAGCATGGAGGAGGAGGAGGAGACAGGAGCAGGCAGGAGCAGGGAGGAGGAGGACAGGAGCAGGGACAGGAGGACAGGAGCAGGAGGAGCATGGAGGAGGGGGAGGAGGACAGGAGGCAGGAGCATGGAGGAGACAGGAGGAGACAGGAGCATGGAGGAGGAGACTGGAGCAGGCAGGAGCATGGGGAGGAGACAGGAGCAGACAGGAGCATGGAGGAGGAGGGAGGAGGAGACAGGAGCAGGCAGGAGCATGGGGGAGGAGGCAGGAGGAGGAGACAGGAGCATAGAGGAGGAGAGAGGATCAGACAGGAGCTTGGAGGAGGAGAGAGCAGCATGGAGGAGGAGACTGGAGCAGGCAGGAGCATGGGGGAGGAGACAGGAGCTTGGAGGAGGAGAGAGCAGCAGCAGCAGAGAGGAGAAGGCAGGAGCACACAGGACCAGCAGGAGCAGGCAGTAGCCCACTAGAGCAGGAGTGGAGTGTACGGCCTCTCCATACGGCACGTTGATTTGGTCGGAGGGCAGTGCATCATCTGGCCAGTTAACTTTATGGACTTTGTTGTAAAAGTCTGACAAGCTCATCATGGCTGCTAACAGTTAACAGTTATTTATTTACGGCCAGTCAAACAGTAGGATCACGAAGCGCTGGATTTAAATAGCACCTTTCAAGTCTCCCAAAGTGCTTTACGTTGCATTATTCAGTAATTTCTTTGGAGGTCTTAAGTTACCATTGTAGCCACAGCTGCCCTGGGTCAGAGCAATTGAAGTGAGGCAACCTTCCAACCACCACCATCAACACTCACACACAAACCACATTCAGACTAGTCACTGTGGCACCTGGTACTGCTGGCTCCGAGGGTTTAGTCACTGATGGAAATGATCAGGTTCAACATCTGTGAATTTACCTCTTGGATATTTATTGCCAATCGTAAACTTCATCAGTTCTTTCAATAGGCTACATGAATTTGACTTAATTTGACTTAAGTTTAGTTCTGCAGCGACTCAGCGCACACTGCCACCGTCACCTTGTCGCTGTCGTTTTTGATTTATGGATCGAGGTTTATGCACCATGAATAGTAATTCACTGTCAAGTTCAACATAAACCATCTCCAACATGATAAAAGCACAGAACAGACTCACCATCATCAGCACATCCTCTGAAACAAAAAAAAAAACAAAAAAACACATGTTCCACTGAGTCATGTCCTTTAGCATCACATCAGCACACAAGGAGTGAGCTGTTATTTTATTTTATTTTATTTTTTCAATGCTAATATTTTATGCAAATGAGCCATGTGGGTGTCTGTAAAACGTAAACAAATATGTGCAAAGCTGCATTAAACACATTATTACTAAGTGTATATTGAAAGAAAGGAAATCGGAGTACAGGAAATGTATGTAGAGCGGTGTTAGAGAGGACCAATCACAGCCCTTATTGTCTGTGTCACTTCCTTTGCTGTCTGCATCATTTCAACACATAGTTACAAAATGTCGCGGGTGCACGTCGGTCGACGCAGATGCTCTGGATATTACTCTAAAAATCTTAATCTAAACTTCTATTGTCATTGTGTCCATGAGCAAGACATTTAAAGGTGCACTATATAACTTTTTGGGTTGGATTAATGGATGTGTCATTGCTTTGCCTGGAATGTTCCACAGTATGAGATTAAACAGCTCTACCTTACACTTATTCATTTACAGGTGGTTTTACTGTATAACAAAATACTTAGAAAAAAGGGGTTTTCTGACTGTGAGTGTGGTCGCCTGTCCACGGATCTGACTTGGTCTGGTTTTGTCTCTACTAGGGGTGTGCAAAAAAATGTAAATATCGATATATCGTCTCATTTAATGTGAGGATACAGTATCGATATCATTGGCCTCTGTATCAATATATGTCAAAGAGTATTTTTGGTGTGTTTTACTAGGTTATTTTGCGCTACAGTTTTGTTGCTTGTTCAGAGGAAGGAAACTTGTTTATGCAACACATTTGACATTTTCACAGTTTTTATGAATGAAGTGGGTGTGTTTCATATGAACTTTGCACAAGAAGTGGTTTAACAAAGACTTTTAGTTTCACAGCCTTTGTTTTTTATTGAACCATACAGAATCAATTTGAAATATATCATACTGAATCAAACTTGTATCAAATCAAAATCTCTCTGTATCGAGGTATGTATCGTATTGGCAACTTCTGAATGATACCCAGCCCTAGTCTCAAAGACAGAAAGGTTAATACCATACTGTGAAATATTCCTGACAAAGCAATAACATCAACTTGAAGAAAAGCTTCTGATGAACCCTCAAGAAAAATTACACAATTCACCTTTACATCGTAGTAAATGTAACTGGAACAATATCCGACCAGACACTACGTTCTCTGCACTACTTCAGGATAACAATCTCGTCTGAGCACAGGAGAAGTGCCTGGTTGCCATGTCTCACTCATTTCTCCTCCATTTCTCCTCTAATTTGAACAGTCAGACATTTGTGTGACTTTTCCTGATTATTGTGTGAGCAGTTTTTCCAGCAGTGACTTTGTGGGAATAATGATCTCTTGTGTTTATAGCCCGCCCCAGGCACCCCAAACTCACTCGAACAAGCCAACAGCAGCCGCGCGCTAACTAAGCCACTCGTATGCAGCATATCGTCTGGCAAACAGAGGAGTCGAGTGGGATCCTTATGAGAGAAGTCGGCAGCTTGAAGGTCAAAACGTTTCATCGCAGAAATGGAGGAGGGTGGAATAGGCTGAAGTGCGCTACCGGTCAAAAGTTTGGACATACATTTTATGTACCGTATTTTTCGGACTATAAGTCACTCTGGAGTATAAGTCGCACTCGTCCAAAAGTGCATAATGAAGAAGAAAAAAACAAACGTGTAAGTCGCACCGGACTGTAAGTTGCACTTTTGGGGGGAAATTTCTTTTATAAAATCAGAGACCAGGACCGACATTTATCTTGAAAGGCAAGTTATAGTAATAACAATAGAACAGAGAACAACAGACTGTTAGTCACATATGAACAGTTCTTCAGATAAACTATAGCATAAACAACAGAACAGAACAAGTTTACTAAACTCTCCATCTCACTCTAAATCACTAAATTCATTGAATTCTTCATCCTTGGTGTCACTGAGCAACTCCATGACCTCTGGAGGTAAACTTAGCACCGCTTCCTCTTCTGTGTAGCTGTCGTCAGACTCAGCATCAGTTCCAGTTAGAATTATTCTGGCCTTTCTGAATCCCGACAGGTTTCTGTTGTCACTGAAGTCCAGACTAGCAATCCATCCATTGACTTCTCAGAAAGTTGCATGGTGCACCCTCCTGGTGTCACAAGTTTCTCGCTCACTTTCTTTCTGCTGCTCGATTACTGTTTTCGGCTGCATATTTCACTATTCACAGATTTTAATCTTTTTGGAGTCATTTGTGTTCAGTCTTCTCAGTTGTCTTTATAAGTTTGTTAAAACTTAAAATTTTCAGTGGTACAGAAGTAATGGTGTGATTGACTGACATGATACAGACAGGACAGAGGCTCTTTCTATAGGAGACATGCGCAGTAGAGTGAAGTGACAGTGGTACAAGAGTAATAGGAGTAGCAGATACCAACACACAAGCCTACAGTGCCCTCAGTGTGAAAATTTTACGATGTAAGTCGCACATATAAGTCAGTATATGTATAAGTATAAGTCACAGGACCACCCAAACCATGAAAAAAGTACAACGTATAGTCAGAAAAATACAGTATGTTTCTTCTTTATTTATTGAGTTGACTTTTTTTTCCTTTGCTACATAATTCCATATATCTTGCACCATATATATGAGATCTGCCATGCATATAACATTTAGAAAATAGTTAACATAAAAAAAAAGAAGAATTTATGGGATGGTTGACTAAGAGAGCGTGTTCAAACTTTTGACGGATAGTGTTTGTTTTGGAGACAAACTTTCAGACATTATTACAGTGCTGTCCATTGCAGTCTAGTGCACTCCAATCTGGCAATGCTTCTGTTGTAGGGATTATTATACCTCTCATGATGTAAGTCAAGATCACAAGAGCTTGCTGGCAGTGAGTGTCCTTGGTACAGCCAAGTGCGGTTTCTCAGATATCCCTCTGTATAAAAGACACAGAGAGATATCAATCTGAATCAAGACTTTGCTTAAAAAAATTAAAATAAAAAAAAGTAAAAATCAACAAGAAAATGTCAACACTTAATATAAAAAACATATTTAGACACATTTAGAATTATTTGAGAACAACAAATCCACACATTTCAGCATAAAACCTTCTTCAGATCACTGTTATTTTTATATTGTCCCTTTTGGTTTTTGTGCTTTCCAAAATTTGATTAATTATGCATGTTTTAGTGTTTTTTTTCGTCTTGTCTTTCTCTCGTTTGACTGCACCAGAAATTCCCTGTACAAGTTTGATCTATTTCCAATTGTGACTATGCAGAAACATGATCTGACAAACTGGTTCAGCATTGCAGTTCCAAATGTGCTCCTTAAAGTCCAGCTTGTGTTTGGAGGTCAGAGCGGCTCCTCCACTGCTTGTGTCGTCTCAAAGTGAATTGTTTTTCCGTGCGATCTCTCTAAGTGCTTCACTCCTCAGCGCGCCAGAGACAACCTGGACAGTCAGTGTGGAGCGCTGGCTTTAACAGGCTCTGTCAGCAGACCCAGCCACCCAATCCATCTCTGACACTCCCCACCTAAACTGGCATAAACACCTGCCCTTCTCCACACGGCGTTGTTTTCTGCCATATCAGAAGCTCACATCTTGTTTAGTAGAGCTGCAAGATTAAGGAAAATGTATTATGCTTTTTTCTAGTACTTTTTCCAATATTTTTTTGCTATGTTATAATGTTGTTTCCTCACCAAAAACATACCTGGAGTTTTGTTTTGTTTCATTCACACTGGGGATGTAAGAAAAAATCTATTCAGTCGATCGATACTACATTGCACACTTCTTGAATTGATTTAAAATGTGTCAGAATCAATTTTTTTAAAATCATATATTTCACACAAAAAAAAAAAATCACATTTACTGTTCTCATGATTTAAAATGCTGGAGGGACTATGTCTCTGGGCTGGCCTGGGAATGCCTTGGGGTCCCCTCGGAGGAGCTGGAGGACGTGTCTGGGGTGAAGGGAGTCTGGGAGTCCCAGCTTAGACTGTTGCCCCTGTGACCTGACCTCAGATAAGCGGAAGACATGGCTATAATATTACTAAATACTATATATTATTATAAGCAATTATTGAGAAATCACAATATATTGTCCTATGATTCAGTATCGGGACATATCGAGATATATTGTATCATGACATGCATAGCGTAATACGTATTGAATCGCAAAACTCATGGCATTACACAACCCTAATTCCACTATTTAATGTGTGATGTCATGTGATAATACAGGAAGTGCTCCACTGTGTTTTAAATAAACACAAGTTAGCATGCAGGATTACTGACGTGATTCAAACATAATTTCAAGTAAACAATGGTACAACACTGTTATACCATTGTTAAAAACTCATAACTGTTGATTTTGCCAAATAAGTCCTTTTTAGTTGCAGTTAAATCATTATTGCAATTTCAATGGATGCAGTTGGCAAATGTCAAAGACTGCAGTTTACAAGTACAATCATTTGTTCCACAAATACTCTGCATACAAACTGCTAACATTACAGTTTAATCTGGATGTGTGTGGTTAGTATGCCAGTTGCTGTTAGTTTACTGTCATGGCAAAACTCCACGCTGGTCTCTGAGAGATGAGAGAAAAAAAGGAAAAAAACTAATTGCAGTGAATAACTTTGATGAATAACTTTATGAGGTAAGAGAGGAATAACTTTGGACCACTGCAAACCATTTAAAATGATTTAGTTCTGGTTTTCAAGTTTTTAGTATCAGGTACGGCACATTTAAGATATATTTTTTAAGGAAATAAAGATTGCATTATGGTGACTGAATGCCCGAAGAATACCCATAAAAAGCGTATTGTGTGTGATTATCAGAAATAGTTGATTCTTTCTTCTCATCATGTTTCTGTGTTGCCTTGTTTGCACTGCTCATGCGTTTTATCTTCAGACTATTTGTTGACATATTACGTGCCACTTCCTGTCCCATATCACAGAGTTCCGGCAAATGAATCTGGCGTGGGGCTCCCTGTGGATCAATTGCCCTTGCAGAATGACATGGAGATTGGTGATGTTTCTGTTTTTGGCATTACAGGGAATTCCCAATATACTCAAATGTGCTTTGCTCAGTGTTCTGTGGTTCAACTAAGGACATGTACGGCACCCACTGTTAGGTTTGTGAGCAAGAGATTTTACCTTGTTGCACCAGCATATTTTTAGTGCAAAACTATAGATAGATGTTTGTAATGTATATAATTTCTATAGTTTATGTTTACTTGTACATATACTTTTATATAATTATGCCTTATTTGACACCAGTCTCTTGCTACTTATTTTTTTGAATGTATTATTACCATTTATATTGCTGCTATTTGTTATTTTAATATCTACTGAACTAAAGATAAAGGGGAGCTGTTAACTTGAAAACTACATGGAACGGAGCATTTTTAGCTTTTATGATGTAGACAGACTAATAATATAGACTCAACAGATGTTAATGAACCAAAACACATCTCCAGGTATGTTTTTGATGACGCAACAACGTTATAACTTCACTTAAAGTTCACAAGAATCCATTTTGTGTACAGTATTTTTTGGACTATAAGTTGCTCCGGAGTATAAGTCACACTTTTTGGGGAATGTAGCATAAACATAACAAGTTTACCAAACTCTCGATCTCACTCTAAATCACTAAATTCATTGAATGCTTCATCCTCTGTGTCACTTCTGCGTGACCTCCAGAGGTAAACCATAGATCCATGATGTAAACGGAGCACCACTTCCTCTTCTGTGTAGCTGTCGTCAGACTCAGCATCAGTTCCAGTTAGAATTATTCTGGCCTTTCTGAATCTCGACAGGATGGTTTCAGACCACGCTTTGTCAATCACTCCAATGACTTCCAGGAAAGTTGCACTGCGGACCCTCCCGATTACCGTGAAGCCGTACTCTCCATCCTTGCTTTCCGCCAGTCCCTCACAAGTTTCTTGCTCACTCGAAACTTTCTGTCTGCTGCTCGGTTGCCATTTTTGGTTGCATATTCCACTACTGGCAGCAGATCAGCGGCTTTTTCTGTAGGAGACATGTGCAGTAGAGGGCGAAGTGACAGTGGTACAGGAGTAACAGGAGCAGCAGATACTGACACACAAGCCTAGAGCGCCCTCTTGAGGCTGTCAGTGTGAAAATTTTTATATATAAGTCGCACTGGAATATAAGTCACAGGACCACCCAAAACCATGAAAAAAAGTGAGACTTATAGTCCAAAAAATACGGTAATACTGGACCTTTCTAGTTTTGTCATTTTAGTTGTAGAACATAGTTATAGAAATTTTAGTTGTAGAAGTTCATTCTACAACTTCACACATTCCACAAAGTTTCAATATAACCTTGGAATCTCTCTCACATTTGCCAAGTCTTCACTTGTACACCCCACTGTTACATATGTGTTGATTAGCAATATGTGAGTTATAGGCTCTACTTCGTATACCCTTGGTTTCACCATGGGAACGCACACCTTCAGACAGAGCTGTAGTGTGAACCAGGCCTTAGGTGATTCATTACACGAAGACTGCTCTGAGATACTGTTTGTTTTCTATTCTTCTGACAGGGACAAGTTCTTCTCACAGAATTAATGAGCGACAAAGCACAGGCATAGTGGAGTGATGTAATAATACGCTGGCCTCTTTATGCTGCCGTCTTCTAGGGCTGTCAAAAGTATCGGAAATCAGACATTAGTCGATACTGAAACAAGTATCAAAACTAGGTATTCATTTGAGCAGGTATCAATACTAAAAAAAGTCACATTCACCGGACAGAAATGAACCTTTCCTGAATAGATTTAGAATGATTTTGAGCTTTATCAGAATCACATAGACTAGTATACGCACATGGACCACTATGGACGACAGATATAAAACCACATGTAATTTAAAGTACTTCGATGTAATATTGACATGTCATCACAGTCATCAAGTGTTTGCTATTATCATCGTGGTTCGCAGAATTGCTGAGTATCGAGTCTGTTCCTTAGTACTGAAATCGAGTTTGAATTTTCAGTATCGTAACACTAACATTACTGTCGTCTCTGAATGTCAGTTTAAGCCGTGGCTGCTCTGGGGAGGCCTTATGCAAAATGATGTTTTTGGGGAACTAGTTTAGCAATACTGTATGTGTACTAAATGAGTGGTTAAATTTAACAATTAAGTCCAACTGATTTGTATTCATAAAGCTGCCAGTGGATTGTAAAAGGTTACTCAGTTTCCTTAAAGCAGACATGTCAAACTCAAGCCCGGGAGCCAAACTGGACCTGCGATATAATTATATTTGGCCTGCAAGATCATATCTTATATATCTAATATTAGAACTGGTCCGCTGGCTATAGTGACATTATTTATTTAAAATGTTGTTATTATTTTATATTATACTTGTTCTGGATTCAGTTTTTAAGCAAAACTATTATTAAACATTTATTTTAATAAGAAAAGGTTTAACATTACATATCTCGAAAGAAGAGAAAACATGCAGCTGTTGTTGAAATCAGTAAATATTTAGTTTGGCCCACGACTTAGTCCCAGGTTTTAAGTTTGCACCCCTGCCTTAAAGGACCCGTGTTTTGCCCTGGTACAGAAACTATGTAAGCAGCTCTTGTGGTCAAAATATGTCCACTGTGTGCTATCTGCATCTAATTAGAAACAGTTTTATTTGATTAGAGTCTGATAATCAGGAAGTGTGCTTTAGCATGTTCATTGTTGTTAACCGAGAGTTGTGAAAAGCACTTATAAATATTTGGAGTGCGTTATGAAAATGAGGAAATGTTGAGAACGGCAATGTTTAAAATGAACTGGTTCTGTTTTTCACGGTTTAAAAACGGTAAAAATCAGGCCTCATGCCTTTAACTAACTTTGAGTTTTCTGACACCATGGAGGAAGATTGTTATAAAAGCTTTATTAACTCTTCATATTTTGAGAAAGAAAATAGAAGAAATTTGAGATGAATGTTGACAGTTTATAAGATTTGAAAAAAAAAAAAAGTTTCTTATGATACTATATTGTTGGTTGTATTGTTTTTCAGTTTGTTGTTCAGAATTACCTGTTTATAATTGTATGTCTGGCATATCTCTGTCATTGTGTTGATGAGCGAAATGGGCAATACTTTTCTTTTCATGGTAATTTGAGTGCATTTTGAGTAGCCTTTGAGTAGTAGTAACCAAAACAGTAAAAGGGAACGCAGTGATCTAAGTATGTAAAATGTTAGCGTTTAATACCCCATAGAAGTGTAATACCCTGTCTTTAAAGGTCATACACTACCGGTCAAAAGTTTTAGAACACCACACTTTTTCCATTTTTTTATTTTTTATTTGTACTGTTTACTGTTGACTAAAACATATTCTAAACTTTTGATTCATGAAAGTGTCCACCTTTGGCAGATATAACAGCTGAACACACTCGTTTTTAACAATAGAAATCAAATATTCTTCAGAAAGTTCTTCCCAATCTGTTGCAGAGGTTCCCATAAATGTGTGGCACTTGTAGGTTGCTTGACTTTCACTCTTCTGTGCAGTTCATTCTATGGGGTTTAAGTCTGGACACTATGCTGGACACTCCATGTTTTCAAGATCACCATCTTGTTCTTTTTTCCTGAGGTAGTTTTGGCAGAGCTTGGACTTGTGTTTTGCATTTTTTATCTTTTTTTTTTTTTACCTCTGGCTGTTCAGTTCTTACCTTTGTACCATTTCAAGCTCTTCATTGGACTCGCACGACTTGAATTGCAACAACTGGAAAAATAGGGTGTTCTAAATCTTTTGACCAGTAGTGTATATTAGGCATAATTGACCCGTGTGAGCTTTAGGATATGTTAGAATGTTGTTACTTCATCAAAAACATGTTGTATTTTCTTTCATTTGAGTAACACTTTTATTATTATTAGTTTGTCGACATCTCCAAAGCTCAAAATTCTCTGTTCCGTCTTGTGATGTCATGAAGTGGTAGTTTTCAAGTTAACAGCTCCTTTTTCCTTTCGTAGGCAAGTCCGGGGTAGAAATCATCCAAATGATTCTCGTGTAGGTGTATGAGTTTAAAAACGCAGTGCAGTATTTCCTGTATTACCTCTTGACTTCACAACACAGAGTTTAAGAGAAGAACTCAGCCTAAATATGCAGGATTTTTGTGTCTTCATCATGTATGAATGAAACAATATGAGAACACAGATCACGGGCGCTTTGAATCATTTCAGTTTTTGTGATTTGCTAATAAATTTCGATTTGATTGCGATTAATCTTGCAGCCTTAGTGCCTGCTTATATCTTTGTAGAAACAGCCCTGGCTTTGCTCCCCACTGCTCTGCTCCCTCCATGGACCCTTTATGTAACGGCTGACCTTTCTCTAGTACCGCAGCAGCACCAGTGTTTGCTATAGCTCGTCCGAAAAGGCGTGTGGGCATCTGACTGAAAACCAACTCCCACACATGAGTCATTAACGGATACTTAAAAGTTCGGGGGATGTCAGACCACTCCGAGAAGCCTATGGAATGACTTAATGCTTACGAGATTCCTACACGATTTCAGAAATAAGTTGTGTTTACGGAGAGGGTGAGGGCAGATGCAAATTAGAGCGCGAGATTTCACTGCTGCAAGATAAGCTCTGTTTTGTAGCTTTACAATGCAATTATGAATACTTTGTTTACACGAGAACACTTGCGGGTAAAAACGACAAAATATTTTATTGGAAGTGCCTTTCATTTAGACGGTGACGGCGTTTTTTGGGCTCAAAAACGTAAAAATCTGAAACCAGCCTCCAGAGTGGAAAAGTTGAATACGCTCCGTTTTAGCTTTTCCGTCTACACTGCCCAGATCTGCTCACGTCGCATACGCGTTTACGTCACATACATCACCCCCTAGCGTCACCACTGAGCCGCCTGGCATGCATACCTGATAGAATTCCACACACTTTTGCGTCACTGTATGCACGCAGCTTTCCTCCTGAAAATGCTCGTCTAAACGCAGAATAAAAAGTGAAGACGTGACACCATTTTTGCGTCTTCTGTTCAGACCGTCATCATATAAACGTAGACTTAAAGGTGTATTGTGTATCTTTTCTGGTGGAGGGTCCGTCAAATGCTTTTCTTCGTGGAGATGTTATTGCTTTGTCTGTAATGTTTCACAGTATGGCATTAAACCTTTCTATCTTTCTATCTTCATGGAGATAAAACCAGACCAAGTCAGTGGAGACAGAATGTTTTTTTTGTTTTGTTTTGTTTTTTTTGAGCAGTAAAACCACCTGTAATTGAATAAATGTTTGGTAGAGCTGTTTAATGTCACACTGTTGAACATTCCAGGCACAGCGATGACATCTCCATAGAAACAAACACTAGATAAGTTACACAATGCACCTTTAATCACCCCATGGAGATGTTACTGGATAGTAATAGGCTACGTTCAGACTGCAGGCTGAAGTGACCCAAATCCGATTTTTTTGGCCCCTATTTGTGACCTGTATCTGATCTTTTAATGACAGTCTGAACGACACAGATCCGATTTTTTCAAATGCGACCCAGGCCACTTGGATATGTGCTCCTAAAACTGATACATATCTGATCTTTTGACATGCGACTTCAGCCTGAACAGCCAAAACGCATTCATCCGACCTACACGTCATCATCAAGCCACAAACGTCACTATTCTGCGCTGACGTAGGTGAAAATTGTTAATGAACTCCGTATTACTGAAGCGAAGCACATCTCCACTCACCACTCTTGGCTACGTCTCCGCATCCACACGTTCCTTTCAACAGACGTTGCTGCCGCTGTCCAACAAAACGCCACTGCCAAAAATCTTGTTCTTCTCCTTCTCAATCTCCTCTTTAAAACAAGTAAGTTGTTCATGTTCTGGCTTCGGTACGAGAGGAACTTTAAAATCGCCAGGTGCTCAATGCTCGTGTCCATGTTTGGACAACTTCTGTAAACACAGAGCACGCTCGCTGCGGTTGACGTCATCGTGTCTCCAGTGCGCATGCTGGACACTTTTGGGCCATTTACTGTTCACACTGGTGATCACATACAAGTCACATTTAATTGGAAATGTGAACAACCTCGCAAAAACATTGGATTTCACACAAAAAAAAAAATCAGAATTAAAAGTTAAGCCCTGGTGTCTGAACGTAGCCTTAAACTTATCTATCTTGTATTTATTCAGTTGCAGTTATCTATTTTAAGGGAAACAACTATAGACTACATTACAGGTCAGCTCTGTGGAGATGCAAGCCTGTTCACTGAGAGAATTATTGAATATTTGAGCAATATAAACACAAAATAATAATTAAATGGTACATGGATGTGTTAATGTTATACCATGGAACATTCCAGGCAAAGCAATAACATCTCCATGGAGACAAGCAGGTGACGGAGCCTTTAAGATTTTATCTGCTTTTGTACATTTGGCGAACTTTGTAATTGTATGTCTTGTTGGACACGGGCAGCAGATATGACATAGGCCTACACAGAAGTAATTTCATAACTGTTACCTAGCAACCATAATGTTAGCGAGGGCCAAATAGGCACAATAGTCCTGATTTAACTAATACAAATTCCATCCCAGGTATTCCGTTTTAGAGCTCATCACTACTTTGTGTATTTTTGTACTTTTGGTTTCCCTCTCCTGTCTCGCAGATTTCTGAACCAAAGACCGGTCGCCACGGAAACCTTGGCTTTTCTTAAATATTTAGTAACATTATATATTTTGTAAGTGATTATACTGGCTTATTTCAATAAAAAAGAAAGTTAGTAGCTAAGTTCTGCTTTTAAAAAAAATGAAAATGAGCAAGTTCGCTTCTCCACAGATCTGCTTTGTAACCTGCTTTGTGCTAGACAATGTGATGGAAATTTATATTGTGGAAAGATTTATCTCAATTTCAATTCCAAAAACTCACCAGGCTTTGCAAATGGATTAATTATTTATCTCCAAGAGACAACAAAACAAGAAAAATCTCCATTGGGGACAAGCAGGAATCTTTTTAACCAGAAAAGAAAAAAAAAAAAAAGAGTGTGTGAATGTGTATACATGCACATCAGTATCCCGGTTATTAGCCATATCCCGGTTATGTCAGTATTCGGGATACTGCGCTCTGAGAAACTGGGATACTCATATCCCTGTATACATGATCAAATGGAGTATCCCGATTTCTTGACATAATCTTACAAATGCAGAAGCGCAAAATTTAATTTAACTTTATTTAATTTAATAAACCAGGAACAATACAAACAACCATGAGCTCCTTGACCACAGGAAGCTCAGGAGGTTCTAACGAGCGGTACGGAGCTATGAGCCGTCCCACAATCCACTGCGCAGATCAAACCAAACACTGCAGCAGATTTTTAATTAAAATCTTCTGCATAAATACACTCAACTTTACAACATATAAACCATAACCACATCAGCCTGTTTGATAATATAATTCATCTTTGCCATATTTGTTTACGTTTTACAGAAACGAAACTTAAAACCGCATAGCTAATTTGCAAAGACTGTTAGCGCTGATAAAAACAACCAAAACAGCTCGCTCTTTGTGCTGCTGATGCGGTTCATCTTCTGTCAGATTAAAGGACGCACCTCAGTGGAATACGTGTGTTTTGTTTTTTTTCTATGACAGAGGATGTGTTGATGATGGTGAGTCTGTTCTGTGCGTATATCATAGGAGATATTTCATGTTTAAGTTTTTAGCAGTCAAACCGTGTGCAGGTCATATGAGTGCAGATTCGTGTGCAGGTTTAGCACAGTCATTTCACTCATTTTATTTATGTTGGCTACTGTTGTGGTGAAAAGACTGGAAAGTGTGCACATGCACACTCAACTTTATGTTGCAGTAACCAGGATACTGCGTATACATGCCACAATATCCCGGTTACTATCGGAATATACCAGTTACAGTATCCCGGTTTCTCATATCCAGGATACTGTCTTATTCAGGATACTGAAACCAGGATACTGCATATACATGCATCATGAAGAAACTGGGATACTCAAAAAATCTGATCATAACCGTGACACTAATGTGCATGTATACACACTCATTGACTTTATTCATATTTAAGGTTATATGTCATTTAAGTAGCATAGCTTCTCTTAAAACACATTTCTGAATATATGGTTTTCTTATTATTTCCCTATTTGTGCTATTTGTTTTGACTAAATCTTCCCTAGGGACACAACAACGCAAGGTTTGAACCACAGATTGTCTGGTTGGTTGGCAAATGCTTGACCCACTTCACAATCTACTTGAAATGAAGACTTTCTAATAATAAACTGTAAATTCCATTAGTTCCCATGCAACATTTATATATTGACCCATTTGGCATCCACATATCTTAAGAATACCAATAAAAAACAGAAAATGGTACAGGATGTATGTGATAACGGCGTGTGTGACTCGAGTCATGTTCATGGTAAATGCATGATTCATATACAGCAGAGGGTGTAAATCAAAGAGAACAAGATGCATAAATTTACCAGGGTCAGAAAACGCATTGCTTATATTATGTTTATATATGTTTATATGCCCGTGCAAGTACAGTGTCTATATTTATCTGTAAAAATATATATAAATCCGGAGATCATAAAACGTGATTCTTTTGTACCTTTTTTCAAACTGGAAAACTGGTAAAACTTTAAAATAACTACAGTATTTGCATTTGTCTTAATAAAATACGAAAAAAGAACAAATAGTTTATTAGGCCCGAGGTAACAGTTATGAAATTATTTACTACAAAGTTCACCAAATTTACAAAGGTAGATAAAACTACAACCTTTAGTAAAATCTTAAAGGTGCATTGTGCAACATTTCTGGTGGAGGCTCTGTCATCTGCTTGTCTCTATGAAGATGTTGCTTTGTCTGGAATGTTCCACGGTATGACATTAAATAATAATCTAGCATTTAATCATTATTTTGTTTTTATGTTGCTCAGAAAGTCAATAATTCTCTCTGTGAATAGGGTTGCATCTCCACAGATCTGACCTAATGTAGTCTATAGTTGTTTTTCTTGAGATAGATGTTTAATCTCTACCATGGAACATGATTGAAGTCTGATGATAATCAAATAAAAACAAAGAGAACAACAGGGATAGGCGGGTCAGGGCCAGGCAGTTCAGTAAGAGAAACTGTAAACAAGTAGGGTGTAGTTTCAGAGTAGTTTCAGTGTAGTTAGGTCCTCCCTTAAGGCAGATATAAAGGAAGTGTCCACCGCGTCTAACTAGAACTGAAGAAGCAGTTTCAATGAGCTGTAAAACATATTTGACCAAAATAAACTTTTGTCCAGTTGACAAATTGAATTCCTTCTTGGCTTTGGATTCTAACTGAACAAGCGATGGATTATACACAATTTAAAAACTGTGAAAATGTGACCGTGGCTCAAAAGACGACAACGACAACGACAACAACTTGGTATAAAAATAGCTCACATCATGACAGGTAAAAAACATATTATGACTCCACCCTAAATCCAACAGGAAGTCAGCCATATTAAGAGGAACCCTATTTTTGCTAAATCATATTTGTCATACTTTGAATATCTCCACCTTGTATTTTCATTGAAAAGGCTTAAAAATTGGTCAAAATAAATAAGACCCTTATATGATTAAATATTATTGTTTAGATTTTTGACGCATTTTTAAATGTGGGTGTGGCCAGCCCGCAAACGGTGATCATTTTGAAAAGCGTAAAAACATATGCATTTCTCACAGGTAATATTGTATTGACTCAGAAGCAGTGGAACATTTGTGTCCAGTGATGACCTGAAAACAATGATGTACAATATATAGAGCCATGATATAAAACTGCTCTACAGCGCCCCCTTGGAAATTTGAATGCTGCCAAAAGAATAAGTTTTAGGCAATTTAGATTTGGAATAGACATCCTTCTTACCACACTGAGCAAAGAAGTCAATGAGGACATACATTTGGAAAGAATGGAGAAGCACATATATGCACTGATTTTGGAGGGTGGGGAATGGAAGCGTGGACGAGAGGGAGGATCTTCACGGTGGCATGTGCCCCGCGGTTGCAAGGGTTGGCGAGGGTCTAAAACGCCACCAGCAGCTTTAATTAACAATTATTCTTACTCACTACTTAATTAAGAGTCTTGCGTTAGGGTATTAATTAAAGGTGCACCGTTTAGCTTTTCTGGTTTATGGGTCCCCCACCTGCTTGTCTCCACGGCGATACTATTACTTTGCTTGATATTATCCACAGCATGACATTAAAATATCTTTTACTCGTTCAGTTAGGTGTATTTGTTGCTGAAAGATACATGCATTCTTATTAAGAGTGGGGGTCACCTTCCCACAGATCTGACCTGTAACTTTGCCTTCTGGTGTTGCCTACTTGTCTCCATGGAGAAGTTCAATACATTTATTTTTGGAGACAAGCTGATAACCCTCCACAAGAAAACTTAACTTGTTACTAAACCTGAATCATTCTTATTTGGCAATTTGATCATACTTTATTATGGCTGATTAAGCTGTAGTCATTGTAAAGTAGGAGTATGCAAAAATATAATAAATAAATATATAATAAATAATAAAATAAATATATCAGAGTATTTTTTGGTTTATTTTACTAAATTATTTTGTTACAGCGCTACAGTTTTGTTTAGTGGAAGGAAACTTTTTTTTTTTTTTATGCAGGACATTTAACATTTTCACTGTTTTGAGGATTAAAATGGGCATGTTTCATATTAACTTTGCACAAGAAGTGGTTTAACAAAGACTTTTAGTATCACAGCCTTGATTTAGCGTTTATTTTTTATTGAACCATATCGAATCGATTTGAAATATATCGTATCGAATCGAAACTGCACTGTATCAGGATATGTATCATATCGTGGCCTATGTATCGAAGTATATATCGTATCAGCAGCTTCTTGATGATACCCAGCCCCATTATAAAGTGTTAAATAGTTTCTTTTAATGTTCTGTTTAGATACATGTTTCCTTGAAGTCGCTTTGTTACATCTTTGTTAACCCTTTTATCATTGTTCTAATCTTTAATGTGTTAAGTTGTTTTGTTTTGCGTTACATGTTTGGTTCGCTTTGATTATCTTACAGTTTTTGTTCCAGTTTCACAGCAATATCTTGGCATCATAACAAATGCGCCAACCCTTTAGATCTCTAATCACATAGATAGCCCAGACCCACATTATAACATATTAACATAGTTATCGCTAATTTACATGTTTTCACTTCCTCTTCCTATTATTTTTATTTCGCTTTATTTATATTCTTTTTTACTCGAATGGCGATCAAACGTTGCAGACTTGGATAGAAGTCACTAATCAGCTTTAAATCTGTGCTTGTTGAGATTCATTTGGAAAGGAGCCCGGCAATCTCCTGGATGTTGTGGCTCCGCAGCTGAGCCCCTCTCGCCCACACCAAAGCCTCGCTCGTCGGCCGTAATCGCCACTGTCCTCCATGTGCTCTCTGCTCGCTGCACGGCAAACGTCAACGAGGTATTAGAAAAGGCTAGAGAGATCACGGGTTCTGTCGCCGTGGCAAATGCGGCGGCCATCTTGTGGCTTGAGGAAGAGCGAGATTCATAATTGAAATGAAAGTAAAAACAGGGAGTTCGTGTTTGAAGTGTTTGAAGTTATTCCTCACTTACCTTATACATTCTGAGCATCCTTATTATTAAACAGGATGAGTTTATGAGCGCTTTTCGAAACCTCCAAAGACCAGTGTAGAGTTTTGACGGTAAAGCTAACAACTACTGATTATCTGACAATAAAATGGTTTATAATTGGATACATTATATGCACTGGGGTATGAGTTTTATTCCTGTTGTTTTTTGCAAAAAGAAACCCTGTATTTCCTCCCAGACCGTAGGAGCTCATACTGGCTGTAGAGAGGGATTTCTGATACACATTAAAGGCAGCATGGTGGCTGTTGTAGAAGTTTTCAGCTAATAAATGCCTGGAGACCAACTGGATGTCTTAAGCAGGGGAAGTTTATTTATCATCAAGAATACGACTTGAAAATTCAACATAGTATGATTTCAAAAGTGAACTTAGTATGACCTTTGAGTGTTCAAGCCCCTTGACTCTGCTCCCAAAGGAGGAGGTTTATAAAGCAAGTGTGGTGACACTATGAAGGCCGCTAGGCAAAAGTTAGGCTACGTTCAGACTGCAGGGCTTAATGCTCAATTTCGATTTTTTTTGCGAAATCCGATGTTTTTGCGAGGTCGTTCACATTTCCAATTAAATGTGACTTGTCTGTGACTTCAGTGTGAACGGTAAACGGCCCGAAAGTGTCCCGCATGCGCACTGGAGACACGATGACGTCAACCCCATGTGTCAACCTCAGCGAGCGTGCTCTGTGTTTACGGAAGTTGTCCAAATATGGACGTGAGCATTGAGTACCTGGCGATTTTACAGTTCCGGTTTCCGCCTGCTTCAGCGCAGAATAGTGACGTTTGTTGCTTGTTGATGACATGTAGGTCGGATGGATGCGCTTTGGCCGTTCAGACTGAAGTCGCATGTCAAAAGATCGGATATGTATTGGATTCAGGACCACATATCCAAGTGGCCTGAGTCGCATTTGAAAAAATCGGATCTGTGCCGTTCAGACTGTCATTAAAAGATCGGATACAGGTCACATAGAAGCCAAAAAATCGGATTTGGGTCACTTCAGGCTGCAGTCTGAACGCAGCCTTAGTCAGGATTATGCCACAATTTAGATAATGGTATGCCAGTGGTATGCCAAGGGAAGATCATGGTGTAAATATAGCTTTTGTGAGTCAATGTTAAACTGAGACTGTACGTGGAAGATAAATTACTCAAATTCTCTTACAACTGAGTGGCTAACCTTGTCACCTCACAGCATGAAGGTCCAGGGCTCGATTCCCTGAGCCAGATCGTTCTTAGTGGTGTTTAAGGTTTTTTTTTTGTCTTTCTGTTTCACATAAACCCCATCAAAATAAAACATTCACAGCACTATCCTGCATTCCAAGCTCGAACTACTGCATATTGTTGTTGTGTTCTTGGGCAAGTCACTTTGCTTCAAAACTAAGTGATCTCAATGACCAAATGTATTGGATACAAACAACACTCAGCAGGCTTATTTTGATCTCAAGAGCTGCTTGTGCAATGCATCTGTACTGCAGCAAGACAAAGTTTGTTCAGGTACATGGAAAAAATGGGTACTTGACCTTTAAAGTGCTTATAATGACATATAATTATATATCTGCAATGTTTTTATGTTTTGCTTGGAATTAATTAAAAGAATACATTGCACTGGTCTATATTAATTAAGCTGTGTTTCTGTGTATGGACTAGACTGTTGATAATTAGTGTATTTACTCCATACCTATTACTGTAAAAGAAGAATTTATTACCTAAAATTAAATCTTTTTTATACATTTTTTAAAAAGATTAGTTCGAATTAGTATGGTAAAACACGGGCATTAGATACAATACAAAAAAGACCAATTATAATTAAAAGTTTCCATTTTACAATCACAACATGGCTGCTGGCAACATCCTTTCGCCTTCATGAACACCTCATTGGTCAGAGCCAGAATAGTGTTATGTTTCCATCAGTTTGCATGGGCCCCCTATCACAGTGGGTCTTCGGGGGTGTATTGGATATGCTGGTGGGAGAAAGGCGACAGATAGAGCCAGCAGTGCACACTTAGCCCAACGGACCCTTAATGCTGCAGGAAATGAGTTGTGCGAAGTTATAAACGCCCCAAACTCGACATTATATAACACCATTTGTTTGCATTGTAATTATTTAGGAAGTTGACTCATGGTTTAAGGGTTTGATTGCACCGTTGACATCTGAAACGGTGTTATTGTGTCCTTAGGCAAGACACTACATCCACTATGTCCATGTATGAATGTTGTGGGTGGGTATTTATGACACGCATAAATATGTCATGTGGAAAATGCTGTAAATCCTTTATTAGCTCAAGAAAATGGTTTATATTTATGTGTGGGTTGAGACAATTGTTTGTTCATGTACAGTATTAAAACTGTAAAGAATGAACGCCATTTGAATCACTGCAATTCTTTAAATGCATAGAAAATCGTCAGTGCGCTGGCAGTTTGTAAAAAAGACTCAAAACTAAGTGAAGAGGATGTTTTTCTGTAATGGTTTAATACCGAGCGAATTCTGAAGTGCATGCTATTGACTCTAAATAGAATGTGTCGAATGAAGCAATCAAAGCCCTTTACAACTTGCAGCCTGTAAATTGTAGCTGGTCAAATTGTAGCCATGTGTAAAAGTGACCAACTATCAGCCAAATGCGGGCAAGAGTGGAAAATCAATACAATATGAAAGAATGTTAGATGACTGAAAACAAAATTCGAGTCATATAACAATATAACTTCGGTTTACTTCACAATACTTTTCATATGGCCGTGGCACAGTGGTTGGATCGTTCTCCCACAAGCCCTCAGTGGTTCAATCCCAGCTCTGACCAGAACATACTATTGATGTGTCCCTAGGCAAGACACTTCACCCAAGTTGCCTATATGTATGAGTTTGAATGGTGGTGGTTGAAGCGTCTGTAGTCTCTCTCTAGTGTCTCTGAATGGAAAACCAGCAGCCAAAACCTACCATGTACATTTTATATGTGTATATATATAAATGGACATAATGAGTCCGCCAGCCTCCGCATTCCACATAGGAAATAAGTAGGGGTGTAACTGTACCCAAAATCATGGCGTTTATTGTGTGTTTATTAAACCGACAATTTGTTTTAACATTATACAAATGGAAAGATAAAATAAATGCAAAGTGTTGCTTGTTAATACTAATAAGTTAAATAAAATAGTCTCAAATAAGCAACAAATGTATGACATATTATAAAAAATAAATTCCTTGTAAACAGTAAACAAAACTTTTCAAAAAAGTAAAGAGCAGTTTTACTCAGTCTTCATATTTTTGGCCAGAAAAACCAACTTGTCCACATTGTCTCAGTAAGTGCAGATCTGCTAGAGTGAAGGGGGAAGGTGGAGATTTCATGCCAGTGTGAGGACCATAGCGTGACGTCCATAGTTTTGCGAGGATTCAGGTGGTTTGGAGGAATGTAGTCAAGGTGTGGGGCAATTGTTGTCCAGGCCCTTAACTATGAAGCGCTGCGGGAAACACTGCCACCCTAATCACAGCCGAGTTCCCTCATGAATATTAAAGAGTGGCAAAATGTAAACACACACAAATTGCGCAAACTCGTGCACAGCCCTGCACCGAACTGAACGTCCCGTACCGAAACAGTTCGCCATAAATACATGTACTGTTACATCCCTAGAAATCAACATGGTGTTACGGGTTTGGTGTAGGGGGGCAGACCCGCACAGAAGAATATATCTGAATAATGGAAAAATAAAGACAGTGAGCAGTGAGGTTTGGTTCTGTGCAGCCTCGCTTCATTGTATATTTATTTACAAAATAATCAAAATTACATTTTAGTCTAAATTTATCAATAATTTGGCCTTTTTACAATATATGTTCTAACCTATGTTTTAACCAATATATGTTCTAACATCACATATACTGTCCAATTACCAAAAAAAACGTATATTTACTCAAATACGTGTATATATCTGTATATATAAACATTGTCTTTTTCTTACTTGACAATTAATTGAAATATTATTCATATTTTTACAGTTACACATTTACTCATTTTACAATTACAACAACAATCTTAAATTTACTTGTTTTTATCTTAACTGTTAATCAAAAATTATATCTGAACAGTACAGTCCGGGATACTACATGCTTATTAAAAAAGTTCAAGTTGCGGAGGGGCGCCGCCATTACAAAACCTCGTGTTCCTACTGCGGTGACTAGCAGAGCTTTTAACAAACTAACGTGTTACGTGATCTATCTTTATCAAAACCACTTGTATATCGGCTCTAAACAACCAAACTAAAAAACATTTACAACAACTTGTATGTACTTTTTTTGTAAGTGTTCCACATTAGATTACCTGAATAATAGAAAAATAAAGACAGTGAGCAGTGAGGTTTGGTTCTGTGCCGCCTCGCTTCATTGTATGAAGAGGAGCGGCACAAAACTTTTCAAGAAGGGCCATGGCTGGAGACCCGCGACTGACTCACTACACTCACACCCCTGTAAAGCAAGAGTATCCTAAAAATTGAACTGAAACATGAGCAAAACATTACATTGGCAATTTAATACATTTTATCAGTAAGGGAGCTACTTCAGCACCAACACAAATTGCCAAATTACAAAATAACATAAAAATGTGACTGCACATTTTGTGTGCGTCACAATGGGTTGCTTCCAACTCATTGACTCCAGCTCCAATTCACTTTGTATTATGGAAACTGTCACACTTCTCTCTGTAACTGCTGCTGTCAACCTCCTAATTTAGTTTTTAAAATGTTCGTATTAACCCGTTCTACATGATCCATGATCTACAGTAATTCCTCTTCCTGCCCCATAACTGTCAGCCTCAGTGAGCTTCATTTGACTGGAGCCGCTATGGGTGACGTCACACTCACTTAGTCCACTTCTTTATACGCTCTATGGCCTCTACTCAAGTAAGAATATTATTACTTCAGTTATATTTTTTCATTCAAACTATTACTTGAGTAGAACATTACTTGAGTTTAAGTATGGTGTCAGGAAACGGCTTAGAAAAATGAACTTTTTTCAATAAGTAGTAAAGTAAACATAAAACGGTAATACTCACTGAGTGCGGAACAGGTTTTGTTTCAGAATGATGGAAAGTTCTGACTGTTGCTATAACAATTAACAATTCAAAGCCAATGTTCATAATCTACTGAGGCATCTATTGTCCTCAAAATGGCAACATATAAAAGGAAACTGCAACCTCTGAATATATTTCCTCCAGTTAGCAATTTGTTTCATCTCCTATTACTGAAAAATTGACTCACTGCGCTGTCCCATTCCTCATTTATCCAAAGAATTGACATGATTTATTAACTTTGGGTGTCTCTGGATTTTCAAACTTTTTTCATCTCCTCTGATAGATGTTTCTCGAAGATTTTGTCTTTTAAACAGTTTCTTCTCAAGCCGATAATTCAACCTTCAGCTCTCCTGAGGCCTCCCGATCCAGTCTCCTCTACGTTATTTTCAAAGTGTCCTTAGACTCCACCTGACTTGTAATACCGGCACAGCTCACGACTTCTCCGTTCAAGTTGGAGTTTTTCTCGCAAATGTATGCAGCACAGTGCGGTGAAATGACCCTGAAATCTAAAGGATCTGAACTTTGTGATAAAAAGTAAAAAAAAAAAAAGGTAGAATTTGATCAGTGGCAGCATGGGGTAGCAGCTGGTGGCTTGGTCTTGGAGATAGACAGTGAGCTAGTGGACTTTTAAATGAGCTTTTCTCACTTTTCTCTCCATAGTGGATCTGGCATTTCCATTTTGCGAGATGTGAAAGAACCGGAATGAGACTTAAATTAAAAGTTCAATGCACTTTGGTGTTGAAAAGTTGAAGGGTGATTTTAATTGGTGGATATTACGTTTTAGAATGTGATGGGATTTGGGGTTAGAGACACACGAGTTAACTCAGAGTGTCTCAAAGCTAGCAGTCACTTTTATTTAAACCGTAAAACTTATCATAAACGACCTATTAAAATTCAAATTCATTAAAATAAAGACTACCCAATGTAGAATACTTCAATTTGTGATGTTGTTTGAATATTTGTAAGACACCGACTTCTCTCTCTAGCCAGGCCGGCGCCACCAAGTGCCTCTGCTCAATTTCATTTCTCTCCAGCGACTAGGTCAGGAAGCAGAATACACTAATGTTTTGCAAAAACCCCGGAAGTTGTAGACCGCGCACTGGCCAATCAGCGAAGAGGTGTGAAGCCATGACGTCAAACTCAAGCGTCCGTCTGGGTCCCTTTTGTGGTACAGCACAACAGTAAATAAAGAGGTTGAGATGGATGTAGACGAAGACAGACATTCTGTGTTGGTAACGATTCCCAAGACTGAGGATTTAAAACTGGAACAAAGAAAATGTATGGTGAATTTTTTCAAGGGGAAAGATGTTATTCCCCTTCCGACAGGATTTGGCACATTACATACATCACAACCAAATAGCAGCAATTGGTTAAATAAAAAAAGTACCCGCCTAGATACAATTTAAATGTCAAACCAGAGCTACTGGCAATGGTGAAAACAACCTGTATAGGCTCATGATATCTGCGGTACTGTCTTATAGTGACCTGCCACTTGAGGGGACCAGGACTAAATCAGGACTGAACCAGGACCAGGCGAAAGGACCTGCACATAGCTCCACCCCCTACGGAGCTAAGTGCAGCCGTCGCCTGATCGCGCTTTGCAGACATCCTGCTCCATGGGCTCAGGGTTCTCCCTCTCTCTCAAGCTCAAGATTAGACCTGGTTTAATTCTAGTTTAGACCTGGTTTAGACCTGGTTTAGACCTGGTTTAGACCTGGTTTAGACCTGGGTACATGTGTTGTATTCTCTGATTTAGGTGGTGTAGGTGATTGTGAACGGCGTTAATAACATGATTCTGCATCATTTTGATTTTAAAAAACATGTAATATTTCTGATTTTTATTGGGCTGGTGCCTTTATGTTTGTACTGAAAGTGAGTTCCCCACTACACCACTGGTTCCACGGTAGAGATTAAAACAATCTATCTCAAAGTATTCAACTGTAGGCTATGTTATAGGTCATATCTGTGGAGAGGCAGCCCTGTTTACAGAGAAAGATGTTGTATTTTTGAGCAATAGAAACACCTATAATGAATAAATGCTGGAGAGCTGCATTTAATGTCATACCATGGAACATTCCAGGCAAAGTGATAACATCCCCATTGAGGCAAGAAGGTGACGAAAAGTTGCACAATGCACTTTTAAAGCTCAAATTTAAAACTATTAATTCTAATTCATTAAATCTACATTTTTTTTTGACTCCACATAAAGCAGCTACAGGGAATTGTCACATTTGAGAATCCAGACGACAATGTGAAAAAGTGTTGGTGGGACGCGTATTATAATGAAATAATGAAAATTCTGAAATCTGCGTGGCTTGACAGCACTACAATTATACATTTTTAAATAGCTATTACCTGAGCAATAATTTTTCCATTGAATTTTTTGTCTCTGCGGTTAATATGACTTTTCAATTTAACAATTCAACTTTAAAAAGGTTGAAAAGAAAAGTTGAAATAATTGATATAACACAAAACTTAACAAAGGTCTTAACAACAAAGGTCTTTTTAAGAACTATTTATTTGTTCTGATTAGAAATTCTGAGTCCAAGCTCTGCAATGGAATAATGGGATGTGAAAGAATTGAAGAGGAGTAAGTATATGGAATATAAATATGGAACGTTGAACTTCTCTGTAGTTCTCCTATCTGGGTGACATTTTGCTTTCACAGTTGTACCAAGAATGCTTAAAGATGCACTGTGTAACCTTTCTGGTGGATAGAATAGTTAAGGTTGTGATAAAATCCGCAATAGATTTTCAAATTTTCTTCCCAACACCAAAGACTTTTTTGTTATATTGAAAGGTGCATTGTGCATATTTTCTGGAGGAGGGTCTGTCACCTGCTTGTCTCCATGGAGATGTTATTCTATAATGTTCCACGGTATAGACATTAAAACTGCCTATGTCAAGAGAGATAACTATAGGCTACATTACAGGTCAGAGCTGTTCAGAGAGAGAATTACCATATTTTTCGGACTATAAGGCGCACTTAAAATTCTTTCATTGTCTCAAGAATCGACAGTGCACCTTATAATCCGGTGCGCCTTATGTATTAATTCTGGTTGTGCTTATTGACGTCGAGCTCAAAAATCTGTCAAAATGTTTTAGCATGACTTTGGTAAGATACAAAGTCGCACTGCTGGATGGATTGTCATTATGGAACATTATGGTTACCGTAGTCAGGAGCGTCATGGAGTAAAGGAGCGAGCTGTTATTGTCAGCACTTATAGTTTATGTAAATTAGCCATGTTGTTTTTAGTTTTGTTTCTCTGTAAAACATAAACAAATGTGCACAAAGCTGCATTAAACACATTATTACTACATGTATATTTGAGTCCTCCTTGTAGGAAATAAAAAACAAATTTAAATGATCCACCCGCATTCACATTCATAATACACATTCACCAAGACAGGGAGGCAAGGCTGGGGGAATTACACCACGATCTGCCAATGGATCGTGGATGCCTGAGCTAAGCGATCAGTCTCAAGTGTCGTCCATTTGGTTCACTTTTTGGTTCACGCCTTATAATCCAGTGCGCCTTATGGTGCGAAAAATATGGTATATGTAATACCATGGAACGTTCTAGGCAAAGCAATCTTCACGGAGACGAGCAGGAAAAGTTGCGCAATTGCACCTTTAAATGTGACATAATAGTGGATTTTGGTGTTGAAAAATGTAAAATCTATTGCTGATTTTATCACAACCTTAAATTTTCTATTCAATTTTATGATCAGTGTCAATTATAATTTAAGTGTTAGTTGAAAATGAGTTAGAGAATGGTTTTGGTTGTTGAAAGTAGGTGATCTATGGGAACATCTGGAATGTAACAGTATTATTGGTGGATTATTGTTAATACTAAAGAAAAAGTTGATACTGCAATAATATTTTAGAATAACAGAATAACAGAAAATAATAATTAACGCAAAATAATTCTAGATACACAACTCTAAAATTACAAAGCTTGTGGTGTTTCCAGTGCACCAGCGGTTCACAACCTTTTTCAGTTACAATGAATGCCAATGTGAATGTTGTGAAAATATTCAAAAGGTGTGAAAAAGATTTGAAAAAGTTTAAAGAGTAAATAGTAGAATAAGAATTAGAATCAGGACTGCCTTGAAAAGAGATGATGCATCTCAAGTAGGGCTTTTTTGTGGGGAAAAAACAGAGTTATTTATTTATTTATTTTTAACTTTTAATTTGAATTAAGATTTTTTTTCCCCAATATTCATCTCTCTTGATTTGATCTTCTGCCATCTTATTGAAATCAGGCACTGATAATAACAGAAATCGACTATCAAAGGTTGGAATGAATTTGTGGCATTTTTAAACCAAATATACTGCTCTCTACATAAACACGTGCGATGTCCATGCTGTAAATGAGGTGTTAAGTTTTACTCACAAACGGTGAGAAAATAATCGTTTACTTTCCGTGACTTTGATTATAAAGATGAGAAGCGGAAGTGCAGAGGAGTAGGGAAAAGGAGGAGCTGCAGCCGGAGCAGAGAGAGGGAGAGGGAGGGGGAGACAGAGGAAGAGACTTGACTTTTTGTCCAATTGTGCAAATTTAAGTCAAAACTTGTGAAACACGAGGGCACGTGAGGAAACTGTGGTCCTGACTCAGAGCTTTTATATAAATAAGAGAGCGCTGACTCCTCTTCAGCACCACACGGTCTTACTCACACGAGATTAGAATAAAATGTGTTCGTCTTACCATCGAGATTGACCAAACTTTAGATCGTGATTTATCAAGCTTTTGATTTTTGGCACAGTCCTAATCTCAAGGCTCTATCCAAAATAAAATAAATAAAAAATTGTATGTAAAAGAGACTATCTGCTGTTTTTTTTTTTTTTTTTTTTTTACGCTGTAGTTCTGTCCAGATAGGGATGAGAGTGGGAGGTCCAGATCCTTTCCAGACCTTTTTTACACTGGGCCACACCTAGACGATTGAGACATTACAACATCTGATGGAAGGAGGGATGACTTTGCTGGACATTACCATTTTCTAAGTTGTGCAAAGATTACAAAAACCTGCCAAAAGTTCAATTGTTCTTTGTTATTGTAAATATTAGTGGCACATTCCCTCAATTTGCTTCCAACAGCAAAAAGTGTCCCTGTGCAAAAGTTAGCAAACTATCAGTGAATCCTGATTACAAAGAGCAAGCATTAGCTGAAAATCAATAGCGGACAATGGGAAAGCGCATTTGAGGCAGCAGCTCCGTAATGGGATAGTGGAAGTATTGAGAGAAGCGGACAGCTCAAAGTGCGGAGAGATTGCATTGATTGGGATGTGCTGATATTTGAGTTCACAGGTTTGGTCAGGAGCCAGAGGCAGACTGCAGCAGGAGGGGGAGGTGCTGGATTTGTGAGCTCTAAGTGGCTACTGGCAGAAGACCGTCCTTGCGCCTGCTTCTCAACTCAACAGATATTTCCGTCAAAATTTTCTACAGCTAGCTTTGGTGTGAAATGTTTTCTAGAGGAGTGCTTTAAGTAGAGTGGTTTAATCTAATGATTTGCTGGAAAGTCCCAGCGCAAATGTCCCATTCTCTAGGCAGGAGCGTCCCCGTCCTCCCACCAGGCGCCCTCTTGTCTTGGGTGGCACATGGGTAACTGCTGTGCCTGGGAGAGGGGGGACCTTCTCGACGGTCTTTTGTAGACCATGACCATTAGAAAATCAGTTTCTATATCATAATAAAATGAAATGTGAATGTAGCAAGGCCAAATATCGGGCCTTGTTTATGTCATATGTATTATTTATTTATTTATTTATTTATTTATTTATTGCTCATGCTATTACTTTGTTGGCATCAATTTAAAGAGAACAACAACAACAACAAAAATCTGACATTTAACATAAATACATATTTCTATCATTATTTGCCTTGTCTTTGATGCATGAACAAAAGGAACAGGAAGAAGATAAATCTTATTTTTTTTAAATCAATATAATCCTCATTTGCTCACAGAAATTCACAGTGAAATCGTATTTTAAATAATTGTAATGTTCCCCATGTCCTATATGTATATAAATCAGGAGCTACCTTTAGAAGAAAGCCAGAGAGCTACCAATTTCAGCAGTCACAAAGAAACTCAGTAAATATAAGAGCCACAACAAGCCTTAGATGGGGAACAGTTAGATGCTTATAAAGCATAAACCATCAAAATGTGCCATCAAAACCATCAAAATTCACAAAAGTAATTAATCGAATTATCCACAATACAAAGAATTCTGAAATCCCTTGGTGAGCTACTTGGAAGGGGGTGTAGAGCTGCTGGTAGCTCTCGAGCTACAGGTTGGAGACCCCTGATATAGATTAACTAATTTAGTTTCATAAAGGGTACAGTTCAGAGGGACATTCCAGCTGATTTCCATTATATTATTATTTTTTGCTCTAAATACAGTCCTCAAAGCATCAAAGTGTTGGTTGTGGTCTGGTGTTATGGCTGAAAGAACTATGTTAAATCAAAGCGAAACACAACATTTTTCTGTCTTTTAAGATATTTCGTGGTAGATTATGTGTATTTCAAGCACGACTAATTCAAGCTGAGTCATATTTGAATCTCAACATACATTTGCATAGTATTACACCAGAAAAATAAACAGATTAGGCTTCTACAGCAGGCAGCGTTAACATCAGTGTAGCATTTAGCACGCAGCTACAGCTTTGTTGGCTACATATTCTCATTTGGCCATTGGACCACTTTATTCTTGTCTGTTAGAGTGTATGTACTGCCAACAACAGTCCTAAATCATCAGAGGTATAATACTCCCTACATCAGAAGCGTAGCCGGACTGCACTGTATTAGACTAGAATGGACACTATCACAATTTCTTTTTATTATTTATTAATACATATTTTTGTCTTGAGGGCCCATGTCTGCGGGTGGTGGATCCTGTACTCATGGTAAATTATTCCAGCTCCCACAGATGAACCCTGTTGTTGTGTCCTTGGGCAGGACACTAAACCCATGTCATCCACAGTGTGTGTGTACGTATGTATGTGAATGCATGAGTGGTAACCAATTCTACAGATCTGGGCTCTTATTTGTGCACAATTACCCCTTGTTGTGTTTGACATTTCAGGGCATCACATTTAAAGGTGAACCATGTAACGTTTCTCTACGAAGTTCCAGTGCCTGCTTGTTTCCACGGAGACATTATTGCTTTGTTATTGTACATCAAGCAAAAAGTTATAGGGAGTAAGAATGCATGTTTTTCCGTGTATTTTCAGCAACAAAAATACACGCACTTAAATAAACAAGCAATAACATCTCCATGGAAACAAACATACGATGGACCACACACCACAAAAGTTACATAGTGTACCATTAATAGCTCATCTGAACAATCGAATGTCAAAAAGTGAATTTTTAGTGCTTTTCTAATTACAACTTCTACTTGAGCTGCACTGGTAAATTGTTGTTTAATCATTGTGGTTAGATTTGATCTCTTTTCATTTGTTCTAATTAGAGTGAGTTGTTGAGATTTGTTTTACTGTTACATTTCGTCTCTAAAAAGAATTTGTGCATTACAATAACTTCAGTCCCCGTTTGTCAGCGCACTGTAGGCTATAGCTTTCTCGAGTAATCCACGGAGTAAGCCCCAGATTCACAGTCACATTTCACATTGCTTCTCGACCTAATTAAACATGTATTCTATGCAGTGCCATGCCACAATGGCCACAGTCTGTTTGGCCCGATGTGCCTGGCATGCGCTAAACAAATTGAATTTATGTAACCTTGCTGAAGGGCACAAGAACAGGCCAGCATCTGAGCGTGACGTTTCCAGTGTTGGATGCCCGCTGGAAACAAGCTTAATATGGAACGGGAGATTGAACCGGTAGAATGGGTCACCTATAGAAAACAAATAAGTAGCTCTAAGCTCTGGTGCTTTTACATTGGTTTGGAAAATGGAATAATCTGAAATGTATGATCAGTCTTCAGGTTTCTCAGGATTCTACTTGTTGTTTTTCATGTATGGGTGGGCAGTACTGACAGAAGCACACACTGTTTTTTGTTGTTGTTTTGTGTAGTTTATATTATGGAAATCCATCAGAAACTTGCTAAAACCTGTAAATGTTTTGGTTGAGGTTCAAGTATTGCACGAAATATGAGTATTGTGTAACTTTTCAGATGCTTGTTTGGAATTTTTCACAGTATGGCATTAAAAGTTTCAATCTTCATGGAGACCAAACCAGACCAAGTTACACGTCAGATCTGTGGAGAGGAGACCCCGCTCACAGTTAGAATGCCTGTTTTCCTAGGTATTTTTGAGCTGTAAAACCACCTGTAACTGAATAAATGTAAGGTAGAGCTGTTTATTGCTGTTCAAGGGCATTTTCACACCGCTAGTTTGATTTTTTTGGTCTGGACCAGGCAGTAAAATTGTTATTTGTTATTATTATGTAGCATATAATCTCCAGTGTGGTCCGTTTTCACATCTGCAAACAAACCAGAATTGGTTCGATTGACATACCATCAATGTTCATCTTCCGGTAGAAATAAATGAACATTTTGGGGTCAGCCCGACTTTCCCCAACATCACTGTTCCCCCCGGGAAACACTGGTACCTCCAGTTTTGAAAGGTACCTCTGTTCCCCGTGCCTCTGTTTCTGGGGAGAACAGCAGTACCTCCAATTACCAATGTTTGAACATAGGTACGTACCCCCAATTTTGACTCACTATGAAGCGACACGTTCGCACATTGGTACTTGCTCTGATCTTTGTGTATTACATTTTCTGTAATGGCCATTATTAGCAAAATATCCAATTATGAAATGAGTCGCAGCAGCATCTGGACAACAGTCACTTTAGTCGCCGAAGGCATATAGTGCGTCATTTCAGGCAGAGGAGGCGCGTATCCCCTCCCATGATGCATTTTGAATAGATCGTTTGGAGCAACTGCTTCTGGTTTGGACCCAAGTTTGCATTCACACAGGAGGAACCGCACCAGATTTGGCATTTGGTGCGAAATCAAGCAGACGAGACCACCTCCTTTTTGAGGTCTCGGTCCGCTTGATTTAGTGCGGATCTAAGTGCGACTGAAGCTTTCACACCAACAAAACGAACCAATCTAAGAGCTTTTGGTTCTAATGGACCGGTTGGTGTGCACCAACTGCTGTCAGTGTGAAAGCACCCTAAAATTGTGGAACATTCTAGGCAGAGCAATGACATATCCATAGAAACTGATGACAGACCCACAACCAAAAAGTTACATAATCCACATTTAAAGGTTATTTATTATGCCAAGCTTAGCTTTTTTTAATAGCATTGTCCTCTCATGCAACACATACTTGGGGTTGTATTTTGCTTCATTCATGAATCTTGTGCAGTAAGTCCATGCCCCATGTGCCGTCACAAAGCTCTCTGTTTGTCCCAGGATTGTTGTGTCAGAAAAACATTTGCATAGTTTTCCATAAATCACATAACAGCAATGACATAAGAGGTGGGGACATGTTTGTTTTGTTTTGTTTTTTTCCCCCCCATGGTAATTCTTCCTGTTGTCATTAGATGGAGCCCTACACCAGATTCTAGTATGTCACATTTCATTGTTCACATTGTTCTTTCATGGCCATTATTTTTGTTCTAAAACATGAAATTCCAAAGCAGAGGTACTCAAAAGCCTGTTTAAAGGTCAATCACAATACAAGTAATGCATAATGTTTGCCCTTTAAAACAAACAAGTGCAGAAATATCACCTCGAATCCTGGTTTCATAGTTTACACAGCAGGATTGTTTTTTTTATTTTTATTTTTTTTATTTCAATTTACCACTTTTTTGCAGATTTTTTTGATAGGGCTGTAATTAAGACAACAGAAGACTGAACTGAAACGCAAGATCTTTCAAATTAAAAAAGTGACACATTTTTGGGGCATGTTATTTAGCCCTACTTTGTGATTAGTTTTTTCGTCCAAAACAGCAATCATGAAATTACACATTTCCCCATTTATTTTCCACTTCTACTTTGATCCAATCTCTCAGATGAACAATGTGTCTGAATGCCTTGCCACAGACAACACTTCAATTCTTTATCACTCCTCTCTTGTTTTATCTCATGGTACAATGGAGTCCAGACCAAGAGCAGATTTATTTATTTATTTATTTATTTTTGCAAAGTGCATGTCACGGCTACCCTTGGCTGACAACATGGCTGAGAAAATGAAATTGGATTGCATTTGTTATATTGGCGATTTAGTATAGCCTTGCTGGTCAATACTTTAATATAAAACCATTAATTTGATTTAAAATTATACTGCACGCACCCCACATCAAAATCAGGACTAAACTAGAACTAAATCAGGACTACAGCAGGGTCGAACCAGGTCTAACAGGACTAAATTGGGCTAAAACAGGTCCAAACCTATATTAGCTTGAATGAACCTGAAATATGTAATAGTTTGTTGCTAATATTGTTGATTTTGTAAAAATCTGCACTGTTTCTCAGTCCAAAAATACATTTTTTTCCTTTTTCATGGGCAAGCAGTCATGTTTATTTTTGACGCAAACAGCATGATTTTGATCCACCTGTCAATCTCGCCCTCAGAAATCAGGAAGACATGATACAGCTTCAGATCCACTCGGATTTGTAAAGTTTCTTCAAAGTGTGTGGTTCTGGCTGGTCTTCTTCTTGAACTTGTAGTGCCTCTGCATGGTCTCAGCTGACAGGTGCGGGACAAACACCAGCCTGCTTTCCTCATGGAGGACGTTCTCTTGTCTCATGGCGAGAAGCACAAATTCGCAGTCTTGAAACATCAGAAAGCAAAAGAGCACTGAGATCGGATGCACATGCTCAAGAGTGAAGCTTTAGTCTGTGCTCAGTCCGAGTCAGTTCAGCATTACGGTTCTATAAACTCAAACAGGAGCTGATCTCCCTGTGCCCCTCCTGGAGCCACCTGTGGTTTTACAAAGTTTCCCAAACTTTTTTCCTGGGGACCCATATTTTATAAATGACAAACCTTCATGACTCAAATCAATAGACATTATTCGCAAATCACAATATAAAGGTAAATTTGACCATTTTTGAACATTAATGAGGATATTTTATTGTTGTTATTGTAACTACTCAAGTTTAAACAATGAAAAACAGTAACTGAATCAGCAATAAAAGGATCCATAAGTTGCCCATAAGTTGCCCATTTGGAATGTAGCCTGTTTTTTTTTTTTTTTTTTTCATTGTTGGAAAAAAATAGCCAATAAAATAATTACAAAAAGATTAGAAATTATAAAAAACATTTCTAATGAGATAGGTGGGCCTATCTGAGGTGCAGGAGGAAAGAGTAACATGCATATCAGGCGCAGCATTCAGTCTGTTTCTGTGCTTTGTCTTCATTTTTGCGTGCAGACCTACAAGCAGATCGTGACAACCCGACCCCAAAAAAAATCTTTTGCGACCCACGTGAGGTTCACGACCTAGTCTTTGGGAAACAATGTTCTACATCGTCTGCCTTTGATTCCAATAAACTAATGTGTCAAGTCGGCTTTAGCGCTCGGTCTCGCCACTTCGCTGGTACTCAGGCTAAACTATTGATTATTCACACCGCAGCATAATGTACAGAGCTGTCATCATCTGCACTTCATGTAGGCCTGAAATACCCACAGCAGACAGTGAAGCAAAAAGGCATTTATAGAGACTGAGCACACCAATAACCCCAACAAATAAGCAACAATACTTTTCTAGTAATCAACTACTACAACTATGAGAGGAACTTCACAGAAAATTGTGACAACACCTGCAAATGAAGAAAATATTTCCAAACTTCAAATCATTAGTGTAGAATTTAAGTGTGTGAAGTACTTTCCCTCATAGCAAATGTTCTGTTTAAAATAGAGAAGTCTTAATCTGATGATAAATAATTGGAGATGTTTCCTGATCACATATGACACAGTGATTATAATAAAACAGAATGATTCTGCACTCAAGAATGCGGTTTTATTATCTTACCCATCCTGTCAACATAATTTGTACTGCATTTCATAATCCTCTCACTAAACTAAATGCAAACTAAATAACTGATATTTTAGACATGTACAGTCTGGCTCCTGGACTATATGCAACATTTATTTGATTATGCTTGATTCTATCAGTGTGGAGGGACACTTTCAGACTTTCCACTCTCTCATTCCTAAACATGTTTACGCTTTTGACAGAAAAAGTCCTCCAGTCAGTTTGGAAAAAGTTTGCCTTATGAAATATGAATTACTGAAGTCATAACTTATCATATTATACTGCACTTAACATCATCACTCCAGTCCAGCTTAGATCTAAACACAAGTTGGGCAAAGGGCTTCACTTTTATAGCACAGATTTTTACTGCATGTCTACTGTA
Organism: Boleophthalmus pectinirostris; assembly: GCF_026225935.1. Lineage (NCBI taxonomy): Eukaryota > Metazoa > Chordata > Actinopteri > Gobiiformes > Gobiidae > Boleophthalmus > Boleophthalmus pectinirostris. The sequence goes on along the minus strand of NW_026571207.1, from coordinate 11,508,819 downwards.
ACAGTGTGCATTGATGAGTTTCAACTTCCTGTTATATGGTGCCATTTTGAAGGCACTGATCATTCAAAGCATATAATATGTTTGTGAATTGTTAATTGCTATAGAATGGTTGTAGCTTTTTATCATTCTGAAACTCATGGCGATTTGGAATACAGAAATATCATGGTAATAACTGCATGGTACTTGCAATTTTAGGAAGTTTTTGTGACGAAAAAAAAATGCATAGATGTTTAAGAGTGGGGCTGAGCTCCACACTCCACACTCTTTCTATTAAGCTAAAGATGTTCATTTTGTCTTCTTATGTACTTTATCTTCTTGGGTTCTTTTTAAAGACAATACAGTAAAGTGTATTTACCTTGTTGACATGACACTGACCACGCCTCCCATTGCCCAGTGTTCTCTGGAGAAGGGTGTCCCACGTGTGTGAAAGGTGGAATGCGCTGTCATCAGTCTGAGCGACCTGCCAGGTCCATCAGGCTGACCACGCCTACAGGAAATAACAACAACTGATATACGACACGTCACCACCAACACCGGTGACAGTTCTGAAGATGGCTTGCACCTTGCAGCCGAAATATGTCAAGAAGTTAAATTACGCTCTTTCTAGGGGGTAAATTTGAGGCGCATATTTATGGGGAAGAGAAAAAAAAAAAAAAAAAAGAAGCATTTTAATTCACCTAAAAACTCCATACAGCTTCACTAGAATCATTTGGATGATTTCAGCCCTGGAATTGCCAATCTCTACTGAACAAAAGTTAGAAAGGTAGCTGCTTCACTTTGAAACTAGAGCATTTTGGGATGTAGACAAACTAATAATAGGCAAGGCAAGGCAAGGCAAGTTTATTTGTATAGCACAATTCGTACACAAAGTAATTCAAAGTGCTTTACAGAATAAGATAAAAACAAATCAAAACATAAATAATCATGAAGATTAAAATTAAAAAAGAGAGACATAAATTGGAGAGAAGAGTGCGGAATGAAAACCTTTCAGTTATATGCACAGTTAAACAGAAATGTTTTGAGCCTGGATTTAAACAGCGTCACAGAAGAGTCTGTCTCACATGTTCAGGAAGACTGTTCCAGGTTTTAGCTGCATGAACCTGAAACGCTGACTCCCCTTGTTTAGTCCTGACTCTGGGCACCAGCAGGAGGCCGGTCCCTGAGGTCCTCAGAGTGCGAGATGGTTCATATGACACTAACATGTCACAGATGTACTTTGGTGCTCGGCCATGGAGAGACTTGTACACAAGCAGAGCTGCTTTAAAGTCTATTCTCTGAGCCACAGGAAGCCAGTGCAGAGACCTGAGCACAGGATTACTCAAACATATGTGAACAAAACAAAACACAACAGCAGATATGTTTCGGAGGAGGTAAGACTTGTGACTTAAAGCTCACAGGAAACAGATGTGTGTGATATAGGACCTTTAACTTAAAAACAAATCACCGTTAACACACACTTCAGCAACTCGAGAACTGACAAAATGGAGAAAACAGAACTATATCAATCAGGAGAAGACATGTCCCTTCATTCTCTTTCTCAAATCCAAACCGAATCCTCTAACTTCATCAAGTAATCGAAGGCACCCGCTGGAAACACAGTTATTACGCAGGGGGGAGAGAGTGGACTACAGCGGGCTGGTTTTCACTGGTATAGATGATGAAGTTGATGTATGGGTTTCTTGGAGGCGCGCAACATCCACTGTCCTCCTGCCAAGTGATGAATAGCATCAATACGCCAGACTATTGCAGAAGGGCCAGGCACACAAGATCTCATCTCAGCACCATATTTCAATTTTTCACCCTATTTTTGCAACATCTGAAAGAAATTGCGTTGTTTGTTTTGTTTGGTTCTGGTCTTGTTTGCTTGTGTGCCTCTATTGGAGAGTTTTGTAACAACTTTTAATGAGGTAGGTGGTATACAAAAGAAGCGAAAGTGTAACCAGGTAATAGGTTTTTGTTCTCAAAGATGTTTAGTGTAACTTTTCTGCTTCTGTCTATGAAGATGTTATTGCTGGAGTGTTTCACAGTATGGCATTAAAACTTTCTAAATCAGGCCAAGTTACAGGTCATATCTGTGGAGAGGTAACCCCATTCACAGTCAGAATGCCTGTTTTTTATGTATTTTTGAGCTGTAAAACAACCTGTAATTGAATAAATGTAAAGTACAGCTGCATACTGTGGAACATATAATGAACAAGCATTTAATGGACCCTCCACCAGAAAAGTTACACAATGCAACTTTAAAGCCACATATGCAGCCAAAAATAAAAACATGTTTTTCATTTCGCTTGTTATATTGCACTGAAAAATAGAAAAATGGAAGAATGGAATGTGTCCTGAACGTGAGCGGGCTTGCATCTCCACAAACCTGATTCATGTTTGGTCTGGAGGAGGGCCACCTTCTTGTTTTTTTTGTTTTTTTTGTTTGTTTGATGGCTATAATATTCTACAATATGGCATAAAACCTACAATACCGGTCAAAAGTTTTAGACCACCCTAATTTTTCAGTTATTTATTGCAGTTCAAGTCGTCCAAGTCCAATGAAGAGCTTGAAATGGTACAAAGGTAAAAACTGAACAGCCAGAGGTTAAAAAAATATATAAAAGATAACAAAACACAAGTCCAAGCTCTGCTAAAACTACCTCAAGAAAAAAGAACAAGATGGTAAAATACAAGTGCCACACATTTATGGGAACTTCTGCAACAGACTTGGGAAAAACTTTCTGAAGAATATTTGATTTCTATTGTAAAAAAAAAAAAAAATTACACGATAGGTGGACGCTTTCATGAATCAAAAGTTTAGAAATTCATCAACAGCAGTTCTAAAACTTTTGTCCAGTAGTGTATATCCATGGAGAATGTTCTGAAGTATGGTTTTACCTCTCTATTTCCATAGAATCAGGCAGATCCAATCCAATCCACTTTATTTATAGAGCACATTTCATAAACAGTTTCCAAAGTATCATACATGTTTATGGTTTATATAAAATTTTCGCAACAATTGTTAAAACCAGTTAACAATCATGCCCTCTAAACTGTTTATTTTTTAACTTTCTGTTTTGTTTGTGTGCTCAAACTGGCTAGGACCGTAGTCGATATTCTTGGTAGAGTATATAGACATGTTCTGTCAGAAGGGGCAGTGGCACTAAAAAAAGCTCTCAACATTTTTATGCTCTCACGTAAAAACAAGGACACGCTAGAGAGACCTTGTCCATCAGCGGGCCTGGGAATGCCTTGTAGTCGCGCCGGAGAAGCTGGAGAAAGTGTCTGGGGTGAGGGAAGTCTGGGTGTCTCTGCTTGATCCAATCCTGGATAAGCGGAAGAGGATGGAGGGGTGGATGGAAAAACGGCAATCCAGAGGTGTACTGGTAAACAGCGTCTTGGAAAGTGAAAGCTGTCCAGTCACCCTCAGAACTCCAAATAACTCACTCCATGCTTTCTACTTTCTGTTCTGAATAAATGAATTGCTCTACTAATAAAACATCAAACCATTCATTTAAAGAGGGAGTAATTGTGATGGGCTACGATATCAGACCTTTGATGATATGGTATCACAATATTTCGGTTATTGTTACATCCCTGGTATTAACTGCTAACACATAACACATTTTGGTTACGTTTACACTGAAACGAATCACCGTATCAGTGTATTGGAAACCATTTGCGTCCAAACACGTCGTTTCTGTGTCCGCAATCAAAGCCTTCCCTTTCCACACAGTAATGCGAAACTGCCTGAAACGCTAATCACATGCCTAGGCTGGCGTCACGAAGTCACAGCGTCACATGGGTAGAAAAATCAAGGAAGTGGAGCACCATGTCTGAAGTTGCAGCAGCCGATTTCGAGCCGATGAAGATGGCAAGCGTGAAAACAGTCTTTCTGGTTCTAGCGACGCTGTTTCCCGTTTGTCTCTGGTTTGTTTAAACTGTTTTCCGCAATAGCGTCACATGACCAATGTTACAAACCCAGCGAATCAGGAAAGCGCAAGTCACAGTAACATGGTCCAATAAAGATGCAACTAGAGCTCCTACGTCAGCGTATCAAAGTTTTCAGTTGCCCACATAGCGCCGGATCAGATTAGTAATCAGATGAATTCGTGGGAGCTGACGGCACCAGATCGTTCCATCTCTGGAGCCGTTTTCTATCGGATTAGTGTGGACGAATACTGCACCAACAATGAAAACGACTCGGATATGTAGTAGTGTTTATGGGGCCTTAGATCACCATGTTACCTTTTACTGTTTTGAAAATGCTATATTTGCATGAAACAAAGTATTAATATGTTAAATATGTTTCCTGAGTTCCCCCTCCCTTTGTTCTCCGTGTTAAGTCACTCCCCCTTCAGAGTGATATCACAATACAGTCAGCGTGCATTTCGCTAATGAAACTATTGCACATTGCATCAGCTTTGTGAAGTTGTAGTGTATTATCTTTAGTGCTGTCAAACGAAAAAAAAAATTAAGAGATTACTTAATTATGATCTGTAATTAATTAATCCAATTTTTTTCTTTTTTGCAGACATGTTATTATTATTATATTATTATTATTATTATTATTTATTTATATATTTTTTTATTAAAGACAGCAGAACATAACATAAAAAAATAAATAAAAAATTAACATTTGCAATATTCAACATAAAAACAAAAAACAAAAACATAAAACAACAACCACAACACCACAACAAATACAAAAAAGCCCCCCCATTTCCCCCCAACCACCCACACGACACAAAGTCAAAACAATATAAATGTGATAGTGCAACATAAATACACCGCTAGGCTCCCTAACATTGATACACTTTTAATTAATTTAATTAATTTTAATTAATTAATCTAATTAATCTCTTTATTAATCTCACCTGAAAATTGCTGAGAAAAGCCTTCAACTTCAGGTATTTTCATTTAAATTCATTATTACATTATTTTCATACTATTATTAATGTTTTTTATATAAGTATCATCATTATTATAACTATTACTAATCTGCATAAATAAACTCAGCTTTACAACATATAAACCATCACCACTCTAGAGCCACATCAGCTCGTTTGACATAATGTGTTTAATGCAGCTTTGCACAAGTCTCACAGAAACAAAACTTAAAACTGCATGGCTAATCTGTATAAACTAAGCGAAGAAAAGAAAAAAAAAATGCTCTTGTGCACTGATGTGGTTCAGCTTCTAGTAAGGGCATGACTCAGTGGAATATAGATGTTCTCTCTGTGACAGAGGATGTTGATGGTGAAGGTGAGTCTGTTCCGTGTCTGTCACGATGTTTTCAGAGATCAGACGTGTGCAGGTTTATCGCAAATGCGGCGAGAACGGGAATGAAAATTACAGTTCTTTGCGGGAGCGAGCGGAGCAGGACTGCACAGTGCAGGACTGTGTTTCAACAACACATAAAAACAGATTTTATAATAAGGCAACTAGCATGCAGAAACAGTAAAGTTAGAGATTAAAAATAAGATTAACGCGATTAAAAAACATAACACTCTAAATATGACTGTAATTAATTAATCGCAATTAATGTGATAATTTGACACCCCTAATTATCTTGTATTGTTCTTTTACATATTTACGATTGGTGCAAGCTTGTGGGCTGAGTTTTAGACAGAATTGTACAGCCAACAGTAAGGAGGGTTGGAATAGTGCCCGTGAGAGATCGCTAGATTACTCAGACATGCATGGATGACATCTAAAACATCACCAGGGATGTTTTTAATGAGGGAACAATATTATAACATGGATGAAAGCTCCAAAGTCATTTTTTTTTCCCACAATACCCACCCTTTAAAGAACTATAGCAAGCTTTAGCTCCAACAATTAAAAGTTTACAATTTGTTCAAAGATTAGTCACCTTTACTTGATAGTCTGTCCGCCCGCTAAACTGTGCCAAAGTCCAACTCTACAAAAAAAAAAAAGACCTGAATTCTAAATGCTCTACACCAAGTAAACCTAAATTGAATCTGCTATAAATTGCGTTGTTTTCCCCATTTGCTCCTCTTGTCCTTCCTCTTGTACCTCAATCTAGACTCTTCCAGAACTTTTAATGAGGTAAAAGGTATGCAAGAGCGGCCCGGCGAAACCCTCCACAAAGCACTTTTCAAAGATTAGGCCTGAGTAATAGCACAGCGTCGTCTAGCAGCTTTTGTCTTCCCCTGCAGAGGCTGAGGGAATGAGCATTGCAATGGGAGCCAGATTAGAATCGGATGTGAATTGGGCGGGAGATTGGTTTTGCGGAGGGAGAAAAGGCTGAAAATGCTGGAACGGGAGAAGTGGTAGGGGAGCGAGGGGCAGATGGAGAGCCGGGAGTGGGCAAGGTCACTGTTTAAAAAGAGAAAGTGACAGCGGAGATGGGGCAGGGTGCGGAGGCTAATTGACTGCTAGGATTACTTTAGGTATATGCAGATGTGGAGAATGGGAGAATGGGATAATAGAAGGATTTGAATGTTGATAATATTAAGATACTGAAATACGATGGATAGACGTTTTTAAAAGATTGGTAGCCTAATATAATACAGTGATGGCTTGATGTGTGAAAATCTGAACTAAACTAATAACGTGTGGAGAAATTATTGAGCTTTCAAGTCCAAATAGCTTTTTCTATTCAGGTAGCTTTTATTTATTTATTTTTTTGTATTTAGACATTTTGTTGCATGTTTAAAATGGTAAATGGTCATATTTTTATACAGCGCTTTTGCACTCAAAGCGCTTTACAACAAGGAACCACTCACCCATTCATGCACACACCGGTGTACGCAGACACTGGGGACGGGGTGGATTAAGTGTCAGGTCCAAGGACACAACAGCAGTATTCATTTGTGGTGTGAATGTGGGATCGCACTGCCAACCTGTGAGTCTGTGGATCTGACCACTCAAACAATTACGTTCATATCGAGAGCGTGGTTCGAACTGACAACCTTTAGCCTGCGTTCAGACTGCAGCCTGAAGTGACCCAAATCCATTTTTTTCACCTCTATGTGACTTGCATCTGATCTTTTAATGACACAGATCCGATTTTTTCCAATGCGACCCAGTCCACTTGGATATGTGCTCCTAAAACCAATACATATTCGATCTTTTGACATGAAACTTGTCTGTACGGTCAGGACACATTCATTCCACCTACAAGTCAGGCTTGGAATCTAGTCAATGGAGGGAAAGCGAGGTTAGCAAATTTATTAATATATGGGGGGATCGCTGTATTGGAGAGGTCTTATTGGAACCGGCTAGAGAGCAAAATACAAGGAGGCTAAAGACTCAAAGGTTGTATGGAGGATTTTTTTTTTGTTTAAAATTGTCATTGAAAGTTTAAAATACCATTACAGAGATGCAGCAGCTTTTTAATTATGATGACAGAAAAAAAAAGAATGAAAATCTATCAGTTGTGGACGTAGTGAGGACAGATAAACATCAGCCAATAGAAAACGAGGCTGCCTCATTTTCTATTGGCTGTTAGGTTGTCAATCAAACTCCCTAGTGTAACTGAGTCGTCGGCGCTCGGGGATTATGTGGTTTATGTGGCGGTTCTTAGAGGCTTTTTCAAACTGTCGCTTCCTCGCATTTCGCACAAAGTTTGTTGCAACGGCGGACGAGAATCCACGACCAGTTCGCCGCAAAAGAAAGTCCGAAGGGTCTAAAAACTGACGCGTCGGTCGCTAAAATATTTCTAGGCAGGTCACTTCAACGGTAATTCTGTACATGCACTGGATGTAAACAAACGTGATTTCTAGAGTAAAGAGGCGGGAGGAGGAGATGTTTCTACGATGGTCGCTGTATTTCACTTCCCTTAAAAAATCCTCTATACAACCTTCAAACAAACGAATCGGCCGTGGACGTGTAACCTGACCATTTTACAAAGAACTGGACCATATTTTGGGAGACAATCTCAGCGTTTAGGCGACTTCCGTAAACACTGAGCTCGCTCGCTGTGTGTGATTTTGTCATGTCCTCCAATGCACATGCGCGACACTTTTTGGGGTGTTTAAAGTTCACACTGAAGATCACATACAAATCGCATTTAATTGGAAATGTGAACGATCTCGCTAAAAAATTGGATTTCAAAAGAAAATCTGATTTGAGCATTAATCTCCGCAGTCTGAACATAGCCTAAGATTGGTGGATAAACACTCTCCCAACTGCCTTACTGTCGCTCTAGAGTGGTTTAGAGAAAGGAAATATTCAATACATCTGAAATATTCGTAGGTAATAATATTCTTAGTTTGTGCAGACAGTGGTTAACAAAAGAAATACCAGTACTAGTATTGTTGTTGTGTTCTTGAACAAGACACTTCCTGCATATGTGTGAAAGTGTGATGGTGGTTTTTGGTGATTGCATTTTGGCAGCCATGTCTCTTTAAATCCGCCCCAGGGCACCAGTGGCTACAGTCAGTTAAAGTAACAAATCAACTGACTTTACAAAATTCATTGTTATTATTATTATAAGAAAAGTTGGTGGTTAAAGCTTGCATCCAGCATATCATATTGTGCCCTTGAGCAAATCCATTTACATATCATCTGTCATCTGCAAGTGCATTTGTATGAACGTGATTAGTTGTTTAACTGCTTTAACAGACTCTTACTCGCATATTTTCCTTTTCAAAACGTTTGAAAATATGAAATATCCTGATGAAATGTGATTGAAATTTCAATACCAAGTAACAAAAGCAAGAGAGGGTGAGAAATCTGAAATTTGAATTAAAGCTGCGCTGAGACCTGCTATATTGAATTCTAAACACACCAGAATTGAATGTATTATGTGTCCTTGAGTTTTCAACATAGAGTAATTCCCATTTCTCATTTATTTTTCTACAATTCCCCATGTTTCCAAGGTTCCACATGTATTCCCATCTCCGCTATCAAGCTTCCCAATGAAATCGCCAATTACGCCCTGTGCTTTGTTTGCGCTCCGTAATCCTTCTAATAGTCCACAATCATGTTTTCCGAAGCGCTCATTCGCATCTAAGTCCTTTAATTTAGTGCAGTTATATTGATCTGGTCCATCTATTTCCACATTCACTTCCACAACCTTCCACTGTGCCTCCATAAATCCATCTGAGGTTTAATCGTATGTTGACGTTGATGGAGCAGGGGCCTATGTAAATCTACGGGAGATTTACTGTTTAGGAAAGAATTAATCAAACCGATAATCCACATATGTTAGCTTTTTATTAGAGGCTGGCTATACAACCTTACCAAACTGTTCTTGTTGTTTTAAAGGTGTATTGTGTAACATTTTTGTTAGATGGGCTCCCACCTGCTTGTCGTTTTGACGTGATTGCTTTGCGTGAGTGTTCCACAGTACTGTATTATAACTACAAGCCGGAGACAAGCAGGTAAAGCTACAGGACCTTTTCTTTAACCTATAGAATGCAAGATAAGTTTAATGCCATACTGTGGAACATTAAAGGCAAAGCTATAACATCCCCACGGAGACAGGCAGGTGGCGGATCCTATAGAAATGTTACAGTCATAGTGCGTATTTAAGTACATTTAACAGATAAGAATCATGCCAGTGACTTTGAACAACAACAAAACAATACATTTGAACTTTTCTGACATTGTACTGGTTTCCCTGGAATGCTCCAAAGTATGGCATTAAATTTATTACAATGTTGAGGGTTTTAATTACCAAAAGAAAAAAAGAAAAAAAGTGTTACAGAGAGCCTTGTCACCTACACTATCGGTCAAAAGTTTTAGAACACCCTCATTTTTTCAGTTATTTATTGCAATTCAAGTCGTGCAAGTCCAATGAAGAGCTTGAAATGGTACTAAGGTAAATACTGAACAGCCAGAGGTTAAAAAAAAACATAAAAGATAACAAAACACAAGTCCAAGCTCTGCCAAAACTACCTCAGCAAAAAAGGACAAGAGTTACGTTAGTTTTTTATTTCCTATGAGGAGGACTCAAATATACATTGAATAATAATGTGTTTAATGCAGCTTTGTGCACATTTGTTTACGTTTTACAGAAACAAAACTTAAAACCACATGGCTAATTTGCATAAACTATAAGCTCTGAAAAAAAATTGCTTGATCCTTGTGCGCTGATGCGGTCAGCTTCTGTCGGACTAAAGAACACGACTCAGTGGAACATGCGTGTTTTTTTTCTGCCACAAAGCGATGACGGCAGTATGCATTGAGTCGATGCAGAACTATACTGCGCCCTTTACTCCGCGAGGCTCCTGAATATAGTAGCCGTAATGCTCCAACAATCCATCAAGTTTGTGGCTTCATAGCTTACCAAAATCATACTAAACATTTTGACGGATTTTGGAGCGCCGTGTACCACATAAAATCGGTTCGAGGTCAGTAAGCACAACCAGAATTAATACATGAGCTGCACCGGATTAGAAGGCGCACTGTCGATTTTTGAGAAAATTTAAGGATTTTAAGTGCGTCTTATAGTTCAAAAAAATACAGCACCTTGTATCAGGGGATGGTACAGGTCAAGTTTATAATATTTAAAATACATCTTACGTACAGTTCTTTTAAATTCCCAGACACAGTATTGATCTACACCATATATTACCCTATTCCCTCCCCTGTTTCCCATTTCGCTACCCAGAATCCATCTAGTCCTTTACTGCTAGCTGCTGACGACTCTCCATTTTCAGTGTTTGGTATCAAATTATTTCCGTGCAGAGGTCTTCATCGATTATTTGCTGCACTTGGCACTTGGCGAGAGACTTTCTATAAAACTTTCATGACCTCCCCCGTTGCCTGGCTAAGCGTCTGTTTGTTTGCACTCACAATGGAACCCTATTGATCCTTGCATTTATTTTCAACTATGCTTTTCCTGTTGTCTCTCCTCCTCTCTCTCTCTCTCTCTTTCTTCCTGTCTTTTCCCAGTGGCGAACATACTATGGCGCGAGGAAGGTACGTCGCTCCTGCCATCCATTAAGCAGAGTTAATTGAATTTTTGTAATGGGGTTAGTGAACTGTGCAATGAGGGATTAAATGATTGGTTGGTGATGTGTTAGAAGTAGATAGTGTGGATTTTGTGCGGGTAATTCTGTGGCTAATTGTGTGTCGTATTGTGTTTTCCAGGTCTAGGCATTGGTAATATGTTCTATGTATTCTATGAAGATGGCATTAAGGTGATCCAGCCGGTGGCGTGCGAGATACAGAGACACATCAAGCCCAGTGAGAAGCTGCTCGCACTGGAGGTGAGTGCTGCTAATCGTGTACTCATTAATCTGGATGTGGTTTTGTTCATAATAAGAGAATACACTTAAAGGTGCATTTAGTAACTTTTTGGTTGGGGGTTCGTCACCTGCTTGTTTCTATGGATATGTAATTTTCTGCGTTACATTTATTCAATTACAGTGGTTTTAACCCTCTCAGGCTCAAATTAATTTTTTAGTATCAGGAAAAATCTGATATTTGGAGAAAATTATAATATGGGGTAGTAATATACAATTCTGACTTTTTTATCCTTTGTAAACAAAAAAGTATTTTGCACTTCTGGCAGGCCGTTTGCGTGTAGCCATTCCTGCACAGTCTGCATCGCCCATGTTTATCAGCATGGATGGAGAAAAGGCTCCTAAGTAAAAAAAGCTCATATAATATGGATGTGGAGTAAGTAGGTACTTGGAATTTAGCTGTTGCAAATCTGCAACGCCTGCCTGGAGAGGGTTAAAGCTCAAAAATACTTAAAAACAGGCACTCTGACTGTGAGCTGTGTTGCCTCTCCATAGATCTGATCTGTAACTTGGTCTGGTTTGCTCTCCATTACGATAAAATAATTTAATACCATACTGTGATGCATTTCAGACAAAGCATTAACATCTCTGTGGAATCTGACAGACCCTCCACCTAAAAAGTTACACACTGCACCTTTAATACTGTATTAGTGTGGTTAAATCAATACTGAATGAAGTGAGTCATGCCCTAATTGAGTAAAAATGTTTTGCAAACACAACACTTGAGCTCCCTGAAGCTGCCTGAATTTCATCCAGATAGAGCATGTGTGTCCAAACAATGGCCCTTACACTAATATCTCTGGCCCTCGGGCGTCTTGCAGAATTGGCCTAAATAATCAGAAGTAGCATTTTGTATTGCACATTTTGAAAATCTCTGCTCGCATAACTTATTAAATAACAAATGTGCAACCCTTTGCTCTGTGCAAGTATTAATATGTGTTCCTCTGTGAACAAAAGTTTGGACACCCCTGAACTCTAGGATCAACAATAAACCCTTCCAGCAGTCAAGTGTTTGGAAAACTGTTGAACTGTATTTTTTATTGCATATTTGTCCAACATAACTTTAGACTTAAGAAATATTTAATATGTGGTTGTTAGCATATATGGCAAAAGGAGAAATTCAAAAGTTTATTTGGTCAAATACGTTTCACAGCTCATCCCAGAATGACCAGAACTGAAGAAGCAGCTTGGATGAGTTGCGAAACATGTTTGACCAAATAAACCTTTGTCCAGTTGACAAATATAATTTTTCCTTTTGCCATGGATTCTGCATACATTAATAATCTACATAAAACATTGTGTTGAGTGGTTATCAGTTATCAAAACAGCCTTAGTTGTGAACATAATATAACAAAATGTAATGGAAATAGTAATTGTAAGAATGCAGAGAATGACAGATGTGTCCGGTTATGAGGTAATTATTGTGAATATACTTTTAGTTACCAGGCAATTTCCTTCCTATCATTATGCTAGACATGTGCTGTACTGTTATGGGCTACACAAAAATTTAATAGAGCTATCAGATCCAGTTTCTAAAATAGAATGATAAATACAAACACATTTCCACACTTCTTAATATCTGGTCATCTGTTGAACTCACAAACCCTTGTGTCCAAAGTTGTTTATGACACAAAGAGAAGCAACAGTACACAATAAAGTCATAAACGTTGTGGTAAACCTGTAAATTTTGAATTCAATTGACAACAACCTTATTTATTATTAAATATTAACCAAATATAAGACTTTATAGTGACTTAAAGGTCCTGTTGGTGTATCATCCGTGGTTATAGTTGGTCTCTTATTTATTCATGTTCAATGAGAGGATGTATGTTTTGGCTTATGTTGCTGTGATGTCTTTTCTTTGTGTTTCTCCCATCTCAAACAATACAAGATTATTTTATATCTACTGTTCATTAAACTAAGCTTCTAAAATCAGTGTTTTATTAAGCTCAATCCCTTGCTACTAACTAGTTGACATAATCTTTAGGAAAAAAGTATATTAAAACTGAAGTATTTCACTATCATTTGACAGTCACCACAGCGAGTGCAAGGGAATCCCCAAACACCAAACAGTGCCCCAGACAAAATACAGACGTAACATGTGAAAACGGTACAATTATGTGTTACTCCATCTTACATCACATTTAGTCATAATAATTGAACTTATAATTCAAAGTGTGACCATTCAGACTGTCCTTGTCCATCACTGCACTGTGCATAATCACCTTCAAAATGTCCAGTCTCTATACAACCTTTCATAAATGATAAAGTAAAACCTGTAGAATTATTTAGAATATTTTAAGCACTGTGTCCATTTTTATTATTTGACCAAGTATAAAAATGCTTATAGAATGATAAGTTGTCTTTTTATCTGCATTTTTTATCCCATCCTTACACATAACCCTAAACTACATAAGGTTAAATACTAAGCTTAAAACTTGCTACTTTATTTTTAACCTGACCATTTACTCTTCTACAAAAGGGATGCACAATTTTGGAAAAAAAATTAATCTCATTACAAATTTTGTCACTGCACTGCAATTTTGATTAAATATGTCATTGTTGATTTCACATAAGGATTCAGTGAACAGGGCACTTTATTGCATTTATATCCATTTAGAAGCATTCACATCAAAGAGACTATTGTAATACAAGAAATACACTCATTTCAAAACCCAAAAATGTGTATATATATATATATATATATATATATATATATATATATATATATATATATATATATATATATATATATATATAATATTTGCTGTTTGCAGGGTACACTCAGTTACTCAAAGAATTGCTGCCTTTGCATTTTAATATTAACAGTTCAAATTGTAATTTTGATTTGATTTTAAAACTGTACATTTGCCAATAAAAACAAAGTATTAGCATGTTTAATAAGACTCACCTTTGCCCTTTCCTTTGCTCTCCATGCTAAATCACTCCTCCTTCAGAGCATGCATTCCGCCAATTAAACTGCTGCACATCAGAACAGGTTTGAAGATCACAAAGATGCATGGATGACATACTGTATAAAACCACTTCATGTTTTGGATGAGGGAACAACCTTATAACATGGGAGAAAGCTCCAAAAAAGCAATTTAGCATAATACATCATGTTGATTTTGGACAATACATGTATAGAAACAAGATGTGGATTTAGTTCCAGTCAAAATGTGGATAATATTGAAAAAAACGAACAAAAGCACATAACTGGTTGCAGATAACCTGACTTATCATGTTTTTGGACTATAAAGCGCACTTAAAAGCCTTTAATTTTCTCAAAAATCGACAGTGCACTTTATAAACCGGTGCACCTTATGTGTTAACTGTGGTTGTGCTTATTGACTGTGAACCGATTGTATGTGCTACACAGTGCTCAAAAATCTGTCAAAATCACTGTCTTTTCATATTTTCATTAATGCAAATAAGCCATGTGGTTTAAAGTTTTGTTTCTGTAAAATGTAAACAAATGTGCGCAAAGCTGCATTGAACACATTATTACTCAATGTATATTTGAGTCCTCCAAGTAGGAAATAAAAAATCAAACTTAAATTATCCACCCACATTCACATTCATAATGCACATTCATCAAGACAGGGAGACAAAGCCGGGCGAATTACACCACGATCTGCCAATGGATCATTGATGCCTGGGCTAAGGATCAGTCTCAAGTGTCGTCCGTTTGTTTCGTTTAATGTGCCTTATAATCCAGTGCGCCTTATGTATGAAAATAGAAGAGAGAATTCAACATTATTGATATTGTGTCTTTAAGTCTGAAAAATATGGTACTTGGCAATTCATCATTTGTGACCAGGTTTAAGTGCAGTTCACAAGTTAATTTTGTGATTTCATTTATGGACGGTTTTTATATTTTCGTGTAATTAATTTCTTCACCACACAAACAAAACTGTCAACCACTAACTCTAATGATGCTCCTTCCTGTGTTTATTCATAATTAATCTGCCTTGGTCTGTTATGAACGGATCTTAACCCAGCACGACCAGTCAAACCGTCATTACAATTCCAAATGGTCTGCAAAGGGAATCTCAGATGTGAAAATAAAGCTGTTTTTTTTTTTTTTTTTTTCACTTGTGCTCAGAGACACCAGAGGAGATGAGAGCTGTGATTTTCAGCCAAATTTATCTGTGTGTGTCTGTGTGCCTATAAGCCCCTCTAAACAAACAGTGGTGAGTGGCTGCTTCTGGTCGTGGCACATCTGCTCCACTGTTCGGATTAATTAAAAATGAGCCCAAATCAGATGGCTCCTCCTGTGACTGGCAACCACGCTCAATACTGAAAAATCATATTCTCATTCTAAGTGAAGACGCCAAATGACAGAGAAATCACGTTAAAAACATATCAAAGGCCTATGATAGGTTTTCGCAGTTCTGTAATCATGACTGTTTGCCAGGATAGTACCATGTGGTGAATCTTTATCCATGATTTACAGAGGTCAAGTGGCGTTTATGCGCAAATAAATGTAACTAAAATAAAAGTTTTTTGGATGACTTTATTGATGCCGTTCCCTGGGGGATGTGTTGCTAACTGTAGGCATGCTCTGTCTGAGACTTTGTTAGATCTTTATTTTAACACCATCTGACCAGAAAGAACTGATTTGCGGCTGAGATAGAACTACATCAGGCGAGATGATTTTTACATTGAAACAAGTACCACAAGTCTCAAAGTCCAGTCTTCTCAATCTCTAATAATTACAGTTCATAACATGAATATTTCTTTGGAATATAAGTTTAAACTACTAGTACTTCTTTTACTTCTTTTACCTCTTGCTGCCTGAGCCCTGGCTGCGCTCCCTCTTGCTGAGACATATTTGGCTTGAAGGAGGAAACAAATGAGATCCTCAGTATAGCTTGAAGATGTTCATCAGTGAGTTTGGACCTGTACTTTGACTTATTAAAGTTCATGGTGGAGAAAAGCTTTTCACATATGTGTGTGCTCAAAAGTACACAGGGACAGTGCCACTGTATCTTACCCTGTGTCTCCCACTCCCCATAAAGATCCAGATCAAACTAAACTGTAGCAACACTGAACCGATACAGGGAGCAAGCTCTTGGGAGGGCACCTGGATGCCACACGAAAGCACATCTTGTGTTCCTCTGTACCTGCCCGCGGTGTGCTGTATTCATTATGCTCACAAAATAGTTGGACTTTTGTTGGATGGAACATGGTCTTCACGTTGCCAGTCAATTATGCCCAGAAAGGGGCTGTATTAAGCAGACAAACAGGCTGTCAGTGACTTTTTTAAATACTTATCACCCCCAAATTTACCTTACTTATAAATGAGGGACTCTTTCTTGTCAGCACCTCCCTTGTGCTGTAGGTAAGGCCAGTAATACTTTTTGCCTTTATACCGTGGCTGCGGAAGTGAAATGTTGCAGGGCGCAAGCAGAAGCACATGTACAAGCAAGTGTGAGTTGTTTTGGTTCTTCAGTGCCGTCTTATGTCCACGTGTACATGCATAAACAGGACTCATAGCTGGACTCATAGCTTCACAACTGCTGAAAGTTGAGTTTGTAATGTAACATGTACATCTGCTGCTGATGTCAGTAAGTTTCAGTTGCACTGAAAAACACAGAGAAACATGTAGCCTTACTCTAAGTGGGCTCCTCTCATGACTATTATGTAATTTAGACACATTTTAGCTCTGTTAACATTTTAATATTGTATTTTGTAGTTTGTTTGTTTTTTCCATTACTTCTACATGTCTTGTCTGGTGCCCATGTCCAATCAGGGAGTAAAGTTATAAATGTTGCAAAAAAATAAATATAACTATGCTGACTATGTTTTAATGAAATGAGCTGTCATGTTTTTCGTGTATTTAGTTATATAAGGGGTTGATGGATTAGCGGGTCTATCTTGCATGTTTTTGGCTAATGAGAGAAATTGAATCGGGAGGTCTGGAGGTGAATCCACCCACACCCGGTGCAAACTAAACTGCCTCTGAAAAGCCCCGAGCAGTCCAGAAATACTGCCTGGCATTTTGTTACTTGGAGGTCACAGAGTTACCAATTTGAAGAAAATGTTAAGCTTCAAAGTTTTATTAGATAGTTTTATTGCTATGGCACTGAAGCCGTATCTCTGCATAATTTCACAGTAATAAATGAGAATGAGCCCTTTAACCCTGCTTGCACATTCTCTTATAGAAATATGATAATCAATGTTGTTTTGTTTGCGAGAAAGCCTGAGGCAGCGTTTAATCATTTTGGCTGCTAATTGTAGTCTAGACAGTTGTTTGATATCAAATAACAAGGAAAAACACATGCACTGAATGAACCACAAGGACCTGTAATATATCTGTGTGTTTACATACTACATATCTTCTGCTCTAATATGAAAACACAGAATTTTGCTTAAACAATTAAACCATATAACAGAAGATAGGTTCAATAAAAGTTACAATTTAGGGAACTGTGTGAAGCCTGTGGTTTTACTGGCTTAAAAAAAAGTTATTACAGTCACAGCTGAACCTGGGTTGGGGATTAGGTAGTGACCATTCTGATCAGAGAGAGACATTTTAGGTTGAAACTAGTGTCCAGTGTTTTGTAAAAAGAAAAAAAAAAGTTATCAGTATTACAATTGTTATTTGTGTATTGTATTAATTATTTCTCCTTCAGGATTTGTTCAATTTGTTTTAAGTAGTCTTGGACAACTGCAGTGAAAGGATTGCAAGTTTGGCAGTGGGCAGGCGCTTAGGAACGTGTCGTGACAGCTGTCAATCAAAGCTAAAGCTAGGGGATGTGACCTAGGGGAAAGAAGGTACGTGATTGGTCTGTTATTAATATTCATGTCTTGGTTTAGTCAAATGATGAAATAGTGAAACAAAAACACCAGGACCATCAAAAAAGTCCAAGTTTCTTCACATGTACTAGACATACAAAGGAACTGAAATGATGTTTCTCGCTATCAAATGTGTAGACTGACAGGGAAAGCGAGATGCCGCTATGTTTACATGTGCCGTCAATCAAATATAACCTCATCCAAGTTTTTCTGCAGCAAACTGTTGCAGTTGCTTGGCCTTTGTGTCTCAGTCAAAGGTCTCATTGCAGTTTAACAGGAGGACTGGTCAGGGAGGGTCAGCAGATCTATTTCAGGGTAGTTTGAGGAGAGACAGAGCCAAAAGTGTCCCTTCTCTGTGTCCTGCAGCATCACAGCAGTGTCCAGGAGGCGCCAGGTGAACACAACAGGAAAGGCCTCATTCTTACTCTGCTCTGCTTTTTCAGTTAGTGATAAAATGCATTCCTTCAAAGTATTTCCTCTGGAAGGTCTTCTTCCACATTTGCTGCCACGTAGGGTGTAAAATACCCTGTAGTATCTCAAATGTCCATTAGGTAGCTTCTTGCACAGTCTCTATGGGTATGAGAAAAACGAACAGTTCATTTCACACAATCCAACAAGCCTTTGTGTTCATTTTCTCAAAGTATTTCCTCTGAAGATCCTCTGCTACATCTGCCGTCACACATGGTGCAAAAAAACCTGTAGCAACCTCAATGTCCATAGCCAGCACCTCCTCTAACCTCCTGCCATGTAGAGCGAGTAAACGTTGAGCTCTGCCACGTAGAGCAAATTAAAACAAACGTTCTACCATCTGACGGCCACAGTTACAAAGGGAGAGGCAATAGTTTAAAGTAGAAGTCAGTCACAACCAGACTTTGAAAGAACCACTTTGCACCCATGCTCACTTCCTGTTAGGGACATGGCAGCTAGCTATGTCCATTTACATTAGTACACTCTGTAAATCAGAATTTGTGCTTTTTGTGCATCCTCCATACACTTTAATAGACCACATTTGTATCCTGAAGTAAAGATTTCTATTCCTATCTTGCCCCTGTATCTTCCATACTTCTATTTACCCACCCTTGTAACCCCCCCTCTCAGCTATTCTAGTTTATATACCACTACTGATTTGTCTCACATGGACGCTGTATTGATCGCCTCACTTGTGCAATTCAAATGTGACCACCGCAGACAGTATTGTAGTCTGTTCAATCTAGCCACCTGACAGCATACATAAACCTTACACTCCTCGGAAGCCCCACGGGAGCCCTTCTACACCACCAAACCCCGCACTGAAGCACTATTTATCCTTTAGCTCCTAACCGCTAACATATTCAAATCGCTTTACGATTTACATGTGTTCCTCTAGCTGTCTTTAAACCTAGATGCTATGAATGCACAACAATCAGGCTAGCGTTCCCGTGAGGGCGTTGCGCGTATTAGGATATCAATCACGAGGCGGATCTGCGGTGTGGCTGTAGTGGTGTCTCGGGGATGACAGCGTCGGCGGCAGTTGTTAAGGTATGGCGTGCACGTTTTGTTCAATGCACAACCGAGCTGATTGATTAGTTTATGGTAATGGTGTGTTCTATTATCTCTATAGTCTTGGCATGGAGTGGCTGTGTGCAAGAGGAGACAGTGGGCGAAATTAAGTGCGTTTACAGACTATTGGGGCTGGTAAAGATGCATGTTTATCAAAGTAAAGAGGGTAGTAAAGGTGCACTATGTAACTTTTTTGTTTTAGTTTAGTAAAAATAAATCCTCAGTCCTGCAGCGCATAGTGAGCACAGGCAGGAAGATCATTGGTGCAACACTCCTCTCCCTGCAGGACATATACACCACCCGCCTCACCCGCAAAGCAAGTCTCCCCGCACACAATCTGTTCAGCCTCTTGCCCTCTGCGAGAAGGTACAGGAGCCTCCATTCCCATACCACCAGACTCACTAACAGCTTCATCCACCAGGCTGTAAGGATGCTGAACTCTCTCCCCTCTCTGACCACCAGGCAGCCCGGAAGCTAGGACTCTGCGTCTCCCCCATAGACAGTACAAAAGAAGTGGACTAAGTGAGTGTGATGTCCCCCATAGTGTTCAGCGCCCTCAAATGAGGCTTGCGATGCTCACGGTTACAGGAGTGAATCTGGAGCCAGGATCTATGTTATGAATAGGATTTTTTTGACGGACCAAAGAGCAGGAAAAAAATAAAAATCAGGATCATATAGAGCAGGTCAATATGAACATTTTAAGACCAAAATGATGAGGCTCACTACAGCAGTTACAGAGAGAGGGGCCACAAGATCCCAATGTAAGTCAATTGGAGCCAGAGTCAGAAGGAGCCAGAAGAGCCTCCTGGTGCACTTCCTATTTGGTAGGCGGCGGCTAGCACATACCAAAGCTATGTCCACTCATATATATGGTCTATGACCTTCCCAAAGAACACTTGGACTTTTACATTTACTATTATTTATTTATAGGCTTGGAAGTGAGAAACACCATTTCCATTCTTCATATGTTTTGTAAGAATTAACAATAAACCTTTTTGATCTTGAGCTTGAACTTTTCTGTGGGCCGCAAAATATGATAAAAAATACTTTTACTTTTCCATCCTGTCCAAAAATATAGTGGAGAAGAAAGTACAGACACCTGCTCTTAGATATAGAGAAGTAAAAGTAAAAGGTATCGACTTTAAAATGTACTTAAGTTACAGATACCTAACATTTATACTGAAGTACTTTTAGTTTATTACATTCCACCACTGCATAAAGTTGCAGTTAAAGACATCTCAGTTAACAAACAGATGCCGTTACTTACTTACATTAGGGTTTGTCTAGATTTTATAATACAAGTTTTAAGAGCTGCAAAATGTATTCGAACCAAATAAGCTTTTGTCCAGTTGACCAGCTGAATTTCTCCTTATGCCATGGATTCTACTGAGGGATTTTACACATAATATAAGTTTTAGTCTTTTGAAATGGCCGGATAATGACGATGAAAGGTTTTTATAACACTTGGTGTGATATGGTAATCACACGTTCTATTGCCGCTATAGTCTTGGCATGGAGTGGCTGTGTGCGGGGAAGAGAGAACAGGAGAAATTAAGTGCGTTTCCAGACTATTGAGGTTGGTAAAGATGCATAGTTGAGAGATGGTGCACTGCGTAACATTTTACACTGCAAAAATTAAATCTAGCCAAGTTAAGATGACTTGAATTAAGAAAGTTGTATCATGATTTGAGTACATTTCACTTGACAAGTAAAATGATCAACCAATAGAACATCCCTTTTTGAATTTAAAATATGAAAACACATCTTGCTACACTTAAGATGAGAAAAACAACTATTTGCACTTCAAATAAGAAACAAAATCTAATATTGCTTGAATTAAGAAAAACACACTTATTCCACTGATAGATAATTTTACTTGCCAAGTTGAATCTACTCAAATAAAGCAAAATGTTCTTAATTCAAGTCATTTTAACTCAGCTAGATATTGCTTTTTTCAGTCTAGTTTTAGTTCATTAAAAAAATAAACCCTCAGCCTTTTTTGCAGGTCTCAAATTATCATAAAAAATACTTTTACTTTTCAGTCCTGTCCAAAAGTGTAGTGGAGTAGGAAGAGTAGATACCTGCTCTCAGATGTAGTGAAATAAAAGTAAGAAGAATTGATTTTAAAATGTACTTAAAGGTTGTATAGAAGATTTTCCAAGGAAAGAGAAATGCAACGACTGTTTGTCCATTTTCAAATGTCGCGCTTCGCTCCTCTTCCCCTTCTCTTCTTCTTCCAGAGACATCAAAAACAGACTTTCTTTTGTGGCGAACAGGTCGTGAATTCTTGTCTGCCATTACAACAAACTTTGTGCAAAACTTTGTGTGAGAGGAAGCGACAGTTCGAAAAAGACGCTAAGAACCACTGTGTTGATTGAGTAAACAGCATCAGTACGTGAGAGGCGAACGTACACCACATAATCCCAGCGCGCCGGCAAGTCAGTGACGCTAGAAACGTAGGGAGTTTGATTGACAGCCCAACAGCCAATAGATAAAGAGGTAGCCCTGTTATCTATTGGCTGATGTTTGTCTGCCCCCACCACGTCCACAGTTGATGGATTTTCATTCTTTTTTTTTTTTTTTGGTCATCATAATTACAAGGCTGCTGCATCTCTATAATTCTATTTTGAACTTTCATCGACAATTTGAAACAAAAAAAAAAAAAAAAAATCCTCCATACAACCTTTAAGTAAAGAACATATACCTAAGATTTATACTTACATACTTATTTATACTTATATACTTTCAAATCAGGTACCATGCCGTAATATTGATTAAGGATTAGTCCATTTTCTGTTGCTCCAGGTTTTATTACTTTAGACACATGTAATTTCATTGTCAATATAATTAGTTTGAGATTTCCACATCCAAGCAAAAACAACCCAATGTCCATACCATACCATACATTACTTCCAGCTCCATATTGATTTCTTATTACCCGATCATTACCTGCCACTCACGTTGTCTGCAGAGTGGTGTAATTGGAGACATTTGTAAAAGGTTGAGCTGTTGAACACTACATGACTGCTTCATTAGCTGGAACTGTCCTCATCACGTGCACAGTCTCTCCCTCCCACAAGAATAATCAGGTCTAGGCAAAGCGGTATTAGCACCACTCATCACGTCTTTGCCATGTCACCACGCTCCCGTTAGCTTCACTACAAGAGAGGCAGCTAGGTGGAAAATTGTCTTCTGTGCTTTCTGATACAGCGCGGTACAGAAGTTATAGAATATGTCAAAGTGGTGTTTAAAGCATTGTCGTGAGATTATATAGATTTTAAAAGTTCGCTTCTTCTCAAAGATGTTTTTAAGTTACATAAGGTTACACTTGAAGATACCTCAAAATCTTTATTACCGTAATTTCTGGACTATAAGACGCTACTTTTTTCTCACACTTTGAACCCGTTGCAGCGAATATATGGATGGATTATTTCTTTGGCACATTGTCCGTTCATATATATACGGTCTATGGTTTGGCAACGTTAGCGATGTTGTCAGCACTAAAACAGTTGAGTGATAAAATAAGTTATGATGCTAAATTAACATTAGTGAGGGGGATACGTCTTAATGACTCGTATGCGTTAAATGCAGGTGAGTGCGTAAGTGACGAGAGGAAACGTCTCAAACTTCAGCAGCCAGACATCCGCTCATACCTGATCGATACATCTAGCCCCGCCCCCAAGAGAGCCTGAAATCTGTTGCTCTTTCTGCAGAAGACATGCGCAGTAGAGCAGGTGGAGAGACGGGGTGATGTGCCGAGGAAGATGCTCGTCTGATTTTGTTTTGAAGTTATTTTGCTCTTCATACACACACCCTCCTCATGGAAAACACATGAAGAAATGTAGATGATGAGGCTTTTAAGTTAAAGGCGATTGATGTGGCTGGTGAAGAAGGAAACAGAGCTGCTGCACGTGAGCTCGGCATCAGTGAGTCGATGGTGTGACTATGGGGACGGCAGCATGACTATGACAACAAAACCTTTCCGAGGCGATAAAAGCACATGGCTCTAACTTGAAAACGTTGTTGAAGACAAGGACACCTGCAGCTTATAGACAGGTGCGGCCTACATATATACATATAAAAAAAATCTTTTAAA
Organism: Boleophthalmus pectinirostris; assembly: GCF_026225935.1. Lineage (NCBI taxonomy): Eukaryota > Metazoa > Chordata > Actinopteri > Gobiiformes > Gobiidae > Boleophthalmus > Boleophthalmus pectinirostris. The sequence goes on along the minus strand of NW_026571207.1, from coordinate 11,485,179 downwards.
ATTTAGTTGATGTGGCTTATATTCAGGTGTGCTCAATAGTCCTAAAATGACAGTATATTCAAAAGTTTTGATAACACTTTAATTTCAATGTATATCTACCCTTATATCTAAAAGCCCAGCATGTGTACAGAATTGAAGATACACTATGGGACTTTTCTGCCACCTGCTTGTTCCCATGGAGATGTTATAGCATCATGTTCCACAGTATGGCACTAAAAATATTTAACCAAATTGTATTTGTTTAATTACATGTGTTTTTACTGCTCAAAAAGTGGGTTGCCTCTCTACAGATCTAATCTGTAACTTGGTTTGATGTTGCTGCTTGTCTCCATAGAGAAAGAAGTAACAAATGCATTAACATTTCTACCTTGTAATTAAATGTTCTTGAAGTATTTTTTGTTGAAATTAAGTGTAAAGTTTTTGTTCAAATTAATTGATTATATTTATTTGCATTTATATTTTTATATCTTCTTGCTTGTATGCACAATTAGGAAATTGGTTTAGTTTTAGTGAATTCCCCACATTAAAAAATAAGTTAAAGGCATTGCCATGACAAGTTTCAAATATTGTGTAGGAGCTGTCACAGCATTAATCACACACTAGATGCTATTCACGCCCACTCAAAGTACATCAAAATAACATTCAATAAAAACATTTGCAAACCACAAAACCTGTTTTGTGTGGAAAAGCACTGCCTCCTCTGTCCTTGAGCTCAGCTGGAGATCACATGTTTGGATTTGACACTTCTGGGTGTTACGAGTGTGTTCTCCAGACATGTCACTTTTAGACTTACTCACTGTGAAAAAGTGAACAAATCTTTTACTCAAGATGACACTGTTGCACTGTAAAATATATTCCCAGTAGGATTAGTAAGGATTAGTAAATCTAATGTCTGAAAACTAGACTACAATTTTACTTAAAGCAAACCTGTTATGCAATATTGATGTTTCAGAGCTTTTAACCTTGTTATAGTTCTTTCCTCTTCTCATTTATTGAAGTTGTATTTTGGAGTGATTTGTTCATGTTTGAGCAATCCTTAATCGCTTGAAGACGCCATTTTGCCGATCAACTGCGTTTTCAGCACCACCGGCATACACCCACTGCTCTTTACTTACGTCATTCTCTAATTTCGTCATTTTGGTATGTCTTTTTTATTTTTTTTATTTTTATTTTTATTTTTAAACCCTACTCGTTACCATGATCTGCGGCTATCCATTACAGTTGCCGACTCTTTGCTCCCATTGGGCACCACAGTTTTCTAACGCAGAAAGACGGAACAAGAAAAAGTACAAGAGGAGAGAGAGAAAGGCTTAAAGAAACAGGGAGGGAGAAAGACAGAGAAACAGAAAAAACAGAAAGAGAGGGAGAGAGACAGACACAGTAGGAGAGAGGAGAGAAAAACAGCAAGAAAGTGAGGGGACAAAGAGAGAAAGTGAGACAAAGAGAGAGAGAAATCAATAGCAAAAACATGAATTTTGCAAACCAGAAATAGAGTGGTGTGCCATGTCTCCTCCGTTCTCGGGCTCAGCTGGTGGTCACATGTCTGGATTTGACACTTTTTTTTTTTTAGGTGTTACACTTCTTTCTCCACCATGTGCTGTGAAACGACCACAGTGGCGGCTTTCACAGTTCAATATGCCAAAGTCAACACGGGCAAGGAAAGAAGCAGTTATAGCAAGTACAGCATTCTCCATTCTCTAGTCTTTTTATAAATGACTTCATGCACAGGGAGGTTGGTTCTATTGTCTGTTTTGTTAGCCAAGATACAGCTTTCTGCTTGATAATAATAACTCTTGGATGGTCACCAAAATTCGGTAAAGCTAATGATATTGTCTTGGAAAATTATTGTTGGATCAGGAAAATGAACTTGCACAGAATTCTTGTTATGATGGTTACACTTTATGACTATGGAACTTTAATGAGCCTTAATAATGCATGAGCAAAGACTTTACTCTGAGCAAAGAAATAGTTTATTAAGAATGACTCATGCTTAGTATCTATTTTTAATACCCTAACCATGACTCCTCACCCTTAAAGGTACTGTATACATATGTGTCACCTGCATGATTCCATGGAAATAGAAAGTTAAAACCAACATTTTCCACGGAGATGGATACATTTTATGCCAGATTATTGAAGAAACATAATTTCCATGAAAACAAGTACCGTATTTTTGGATGATAAGGCGCACTGGATTATAAGGCGCATTAAGCGAAATAAACGGACGACACTTGAGACTGATCCCTTAGCCCAGGCATCCACGATCCAGTGGCAGATCGTGACGTAATTTGCCCGGCATTGCCTCCCTGTCTTGGTGAATGTGTATTATGAATGTAAATGTGGGTGGGTCAGTTTTTATTATTTTTTTATTTTGTACGAGGACGATTCAAATATACATTGACTAATAATGCGTATAATGCAGCTTTGCGCACATTCGTTTATGTTTTACGGAAACAAGACTTAAAACCACATGGCTAATTTGCATAAAACTAGTTCTTAAAAAGACTGCTGCTCCTTTACTCCGCGAGGCTCTTGACTACAGTAGCCATAATGCTCCAACAATCCATCAAGCGGTGCGGCTTCGTAATTTACCAAAGTCGCATTAAAACATTTTGACAGATTTTTTAGTGCCGTGTACCACATAAAATCGGTTCGAGGTCAGTAAACACAACCAGAATTAATACATAAGGCACACTGTGAGTTTTTGAGAAAATTATAGGATATTAAGTGTGCCTTATAAAATATGGTAGGAGGAGGAGACACGCCTGCAGTTCAAATAAGAGTCAGGTTTGTGTAGATGCAAGCCCTCTCATAGTAGGTTTTTCAATGCAATAAAAACAAACAAAATAAAAAAGGCCTGTGCATAGGTGTGTCTTCAACAGCATTTTACAAGTATTCAGTTAAGGTTAAGTGGAGGAATGTTGTCCTCTGCATTTGACCCATCCTTCAACGCTACTGAGGCAACCAGTCTGGACCAGTGGGCTCTGAGTGCAGATCTTGAGCTAGGCTTGGCTCAGCTGGAGGATTTTACATATTGATCAGAAAGCGCCCACCTAGACACAGGGAGAAACACGCAAACTCCACACAGAAAGTACCTGGGATTTGAACCTGGAACCTTCTTGCATTGAGACAAAATGATACACTGTACGTTAACCTAATATGGTAGCACTTATAAGTCTCCTCGGCGCTGCACCCCATTCATTTGTCTCTGTATCTTAAGTCTTGCCCAGTTGAATATAATTTATCTACTCCTGACGTGGGCCTGGTCCATAAGAGACACTGGCCTTTTGAAAGTCCCCCACAGTCTCCACGCAGCGCGCAGTAAATTAGGCAGAAGAGCGGTGCCCATGGCCAGACCTTGAACATCCTTGCCAGAGGCGCCCTAAATCTAAAGTGGAGAAAGTTTGGAGCAGACTGGAGCACAGCACTGGCACTGCACAGCTACAGAGGGACGGCAGGGACAGTGTGACAGATTCATGAGAGACCACTGGTGAGGACACTGACCTGCCTGACAAACTTGAACAAAACAAGAGCTGGAGTTTTTGGGTGCAAAGTTGAAAAAGTTTGGCCAAGAAATGATAATTTGAAGTATGTAACAGAACTTATAGATTAGGACAGGACTAGAACAAGGCCAAACTCAATCTACTTCAGGACTAAACCAGATTCTGGGATAAAAACATAGAGCCAAACCATAAACCAAGTGTGAAATGCAGCTTGAAATGTTCCATGTAAAAGTAAAATGTTTTCAGATGCATTTTTGATGCTTTCTTTCTCTGTGCTAGTAGACATATATGAATCCTTAAAAGTAGAGAGCCGATACAGTTATAATATTATTTGTTTTGTGCTCAATAACCAATATTTGCTGTTGTCAACATTAAGCTTTTAAAATCTGTAGCAAGACTCACAAATTTGTCTTACAGAGGGGATATTATACAAATCTGATTTTTTTTTTTTTTTCCTTTCTGTCATGTTACAGTATTGTTCCCTCGTCAAATCCTGCCTGAAGAGGTTTTTTATGTCCTCCATGCATGTTTCAGTGTTTTAGCGATTTCCCTGGCCCTATTCCCAATCTCCTAACGGTTAGCTGTAAAATTCTGTCCAGTGCTCTGCCCACAGCAACTTGACAAACCTGATGCGACGTGCAGTAGTTTCATTAGCAGCAGGTACGCTGATTGTGTTGTGATAGCGCTCTGTGTGAGTGACACGGAGAGCAAAAAGAGGGGAAACTCAGAGCATTAAAAATTTATGTGACACTTATAAAACTGTTAAAAATGTTAATATATTGTTTTCGGTGGATATAACATTTCCAAAACAATGAAAGGTAACATGGTGATATAAATATGTTATGTGTTAGCAGTTAATACCTTATTAAAGTAAAATAACCCCTTTTTAAGTTTTAGTGTAAGTTTACGAATTTTACTTTTGTCATTTTTTAATTTGGGATATAAATTCATATTGCACTAATAATTTCGTTCAAATAGGCAATGCTGGTGCCACCTAGTGCCTCCGCTGAATTTAATTTCTCTCCAGCGACTAGATCAGGAATCAGAATACATTAGATGGTTTGTAAGAACCCTGGAAGTTGTAGATCGCGCACCGGCCAATCGGTGAAGCCATGACGTCACACTCAAGCGCCTGTCTGGGTCCCTTTTGTGGTACAGCACAACAGTAAACAAAACGGTCAAGATGGATGTAGACAAAGCCATACATTGTGCGTTGGCAATGATTCCCGGCCTCGAGGATTTAAAGCCAGAACAAAGGGAATGTTTGGTGAATTTTATCAATGAGAAAGACGTTATTGTTCTTCTTCCTATGTAATTTGGAGCATTACACATGTCACAATCAAATAGCAGCGATTGGTTAAATAAAAAAGTACCCGCCTACCATCGAGCGAGCAAATCCTAATGCTGCGAGGTCAGACGGTTTCCACAAAGTGAAACTGGCTGATGAATCAGGCTAGAATTCTGATGCACTGAGGACAAACTGTGGATGCGACATGGGCACACAGAGACTAGGGAAGTGCAGAAAACATATCTGTGCCAAATGTCTGTTACATTTTCAATATCAGACTGACAGACAGACGCTGATATCTGGTGAAATCCTCTGATATCACAAGTAATCGATAAACCACCCTTACTTAAAAGCATTATCTAATCCACTTTATTTCTATAGCATATTTTATAGACAATGACTTTTTCCAACATGCTGCACATAGTGAAATAAAATCAATGCAATAAAAATATAATACATAATACATAATTCAGAGACAGTGCATATTAATGAACATTTCTGTAAATATGCCAGAATTAAACAGGAAGGCTGTTTTTCATCTGGAGTTTTGTGACAGATGTTAATGTAAAACAAACAAATAAAAAAAAGATCAAATGTAACAGTATTCAACAGGCAAATACACTATTTATAATACAAGACACGGACACACCAACCGACCAACAACAGTCCAAAAGAGGCACACATCATAGAAAAATTACACACACACAACACACAGACGCATACCTGAAAGCACTACTTTGTTACACTGCAAAAAAGCTTGGCCAAAATTTAAGATATAAACACTTAAATCGATCAGAAAATGACTTAAAAGTAGTGAAATTATCTGTCCATGCAGCAAGATCATTTCACTTGACAAGTTATCTTAAAATAAACTACCCCTAGACTAGAATTAAGCAGTCTCAGAAACAATAAGTAGATAATAAATGTGAAAACAAGCTGAATAACCTGATATAAGTTTTAAAATCTTGTCCAGATCAGAGAAATTTGCATTGTAGAAGCTCTGTTACTCAAGTTAAACTTAATCTGACCTTAGACACACACAGGAACAGGACAGGAGGCCAGCAGAGGGCAGAGAAAATAAACAATTCTAAGTCCATATACTTGTATTTCCCTGACCTGTGTATTGTCTTGTTTGATCCAGGAGGAGGTGTGTCCGGGCGACGCAGATGAGCCCGTTCAGAAGTGCGTGTGGTCATCTGCCGTAAACGTGAGGGACAAGTTCATCTATGCCACCCAGCCCACCCTGGACCGAGTGCTCATCGTGGACATTCACACGCAGAAGGCTGTGCAGGTAACAGGCAACAGCGCCACCTATTGCCGGGGATTATGGATGACAAGTTGTATTTGGAGTGATTCATTCTAGAGATGCGCGGATGGGCTATTTTTTCATCCGCAACCGCGACACAAAACTCATCATCCGCCCGCTATCCATTTTGCACCGAAGGTTTTCAAAACCGCACCCGCCCGCCATCCGCCGATTGATTTTAGATTTTAGAACAATCATACAGCAAACAAACTAAGGAGCCTCGATAAAAATGCAAACTCTATAGCTCATTCATTCCAAAATTCGCTCAGCGTGTATGTTCGCCTTCTTAATTGTCCGCAACAACCCCAAACATACCTGGTTTTCTTGCGCAGCTAATTAATTGACAACGTTTTCCGACTAGGCTATTTTTGAACCTTCTTGCCTTCGTGTTGGATGTTGTCACATTCTGAACATTCTGCCATTGCCCGATGTTATTTCAAAGTCATAGCCTCACTCCATCGGTCTTTCTTTAAGTTTTAAATACCCCGAGTGGCAGTCTACGCTATAATGTCTGCGTGTTTTAAAATATAACTGATATCGAAACAGATCATCTCATCCAGATGAACCTTTATTGAAATCAGGCAATGCCTTCTTTATATTCCAATTGAAATAGACAAGAACAAAAAAGCATAACTAAATAAATATGGCCCTATAGCCACTTATGTGTTGGCAAACAGCTGAAATAAATTAGAAATAATAAAATAAACTGGCATATAATATGTGCCTCGTAAACCTTAGGCATCAATAACCCGACACAACCTTAACCTTCAGAACATAAAAACGAGGTCAAATGGGCTAATTAAGGATATGACGTACACTTCATACTACAAGCATAGACAATGAGACTCGTCTTTTCAGATGTAGGTAACAATACTAACAATAACTTTTTTTTTTTTTAGTAGTTAAACCGCCACCCGCCCGAATTTAATTAAAATATAATTTTTCGTCACGTCATCCGCCCGACCCGCGGATTAACCGCAATCCGCGCATCTCTAATTCATTCATGTTTGAAGGTGCACTGTGTAATGTTTGTGGTAGAGCGCCCTCCAGTTACTCCATGGAGATGTTACTGCTTTACCTCCGATATTTTTAAGTATGGCATTAAACATTTCAATGTCCATAGAAACAAGCAAGAAATGTCAATTTACAAGTGAGATCTGTGAAGAGGTGTTTAACCAGTCGGGCAGTCTACACCAACAGTGCCATACGTGCATCCAAAAGCCATTATGATGCTATGCGTCGCTCAAATTAGGTTGGAGTTCTAATTTTGCAGTGTCAGCAGAGCATTTTAATCATGGGAAAGACAGGAAATGAGCATGTGGTGTCAAAATAAATTTCCAGTGCTCTTTCAAAATAGTTCTCTAAAACCACTACAGTCGCGTAAACAACGAGCGTCGCATCAGGAGCTCGGGGAATGACTTGTGATGGACTATGGAAAGTTTACAGCCATGAAGGATAAATATAAAAACACTTTGACATCAGAAAGAAACTTTACATGAAGAACTTCTGAAGGAAAAGGCGTGTGGTGCAAACAACTAAAGTGAAATGGTGAGTAGCTTCATTAATGCAAGCACTGCAGATAAGACTTCACTTCAAAGCTCTTGTCAACTTTTGTATGGATGAATTATGTTTTACATCACAAATCAACAATAATTATTAAACAATGTCAAAAGTTTAGTGTTTAAACAGTTCTGCTGGTGTAAATTGAAAGTTTTAAAAGTACGCATGCATGCAGCTCTGCCAATTTTACATGCTGCTGACGCTCCTGGTCTAAATTCCAGGTAAGAATTCATGTTTTTAAAGGTATTTTTGAGCAATAAAAACACCTTTAATCGAATAAATGGATCTTTTGTGAGTTTAATGCCCTATTGTGGAACATTACAGACAAAGCAAAAGCATCTCCATGGCAGTGGACCCCCAACCTGAAAAGTTAGGCAGTGCATTTTTACACAATCTTTTATTGTTTCTTTTCAAGACGCCCTTTTACCGACTAACCCCCATCTTCAAGAACATCACCGTACACACACTGTTCTGTATTTTGTTCAAAAATTTTATTTGCTTAATCCTTGATATGTGTTAAATTCAGAAACTTGGATGCATTCTCATTTTGGTACAAAAATCTCACTGGGTACTGCAGTTTATTAATGCGGAAGTCAGCGTTGGTTCTTAAGTTATTTTAGTTTTAGATCAGTGCTTCTCAGTTATTTTCTGTCACCCCCCCACTCCACAGAACCACTACCAAACATGGACAAATCTCACCCTCACCTTCAGTAGCCTCCATACAAGAGCAAACGTTTTATTCACGTCTCCAAAGCGACTCCCTGGACACACGCAGCATGTGTCCGCCCGTATTCTGCGCTGTGCTCACCTGCAGTCATGAGGCATCCGCTCCCTTGTCCTCTTCGTCTTTAAAGATGATGTCTGTGTTATAGTTCAGCAGTATCCGCTCCTCTGCTATTTGGTAGACCACCTTATGTGATGCTAACAGAGCTCGCTGGTTTACTGAAGTAGCACTCACAAAGCAGGATGATTGTGGCAATATTCTGCAAAATTCAAGCGGCTTATCAGCTTGATTGGGGTGTACTGTCTTTAAACTGTCGCTGTAATTTATTTGGCTTCATGCTGTCTGCTGCCAACGTTTTTAGACACAGTAAACACAGCGGTCTTTCCTCGTTTCATATGCTTTATATAAAGTTTGTTCACTGCACTTCATGTCTCCTGCTCTGTGCTGCGAGTATGCTTGGTGCAAAAAAACAAAAAACAACAACAACAAAAAACACTATAGCGCTGAATACTCCTGCACGCACTCAGACAATGAGAGCGTCACTGCCAACTACTGTAGTGGATGTGCAATTACACTTTATTCTAGTATGGAAAAAAAAAAAAAAACATGTTCCCCGAGATCACATGCACCTGCCCCACTATTCTAGATCTAGATGAATACGACTAAAAATGTACGAATTATAACATAATGATCCACGGGTGTCATCATTTATAACTATAACACAATTATAACTATAACACAATCACAATATGTCTTCTTTAAAAGCTTCTGTACCCGATTTTTTTCCCCAATTCACTTTGTCTTGCCCCAGTACAAATATGCAAATGCTAAAACTCTCATGTAGCTATTATTACATTTATATACATTTATTTAAAAAGAGAGGGAAGTAATTATTTATAAAAGAGTGAATTGTCTTTTAAAAATACATTGAATTGCACTGACAAGATCGGTCAAGAAGCAATCAATAGGAAGAGAATATAAAGAAAATCTCAAATGAAGGACATGAACCTTTTATCAAATGACTCTTTGTACTTTTGAAGCCTGCTTGGAATTGTATTGCCTTTCTTAAAAAAAAAAACTAATTTACTTGAGTGAAGTGAACTTTGTGAAGCTGTCTTCTCAAATTCTTACAAAGGTCTATTCTCTGGTATGTTTCAAGCAAACAAATCTTACTTAGCAAATGATAGATAGTTGTGATTTGGATCTTATACAAAAGCAAAAATAAAGAAAATACCACAACTTGCCTCTGATGGTTTTCCTGAGATGAAATGAAACAGACGAGGGTTACAGCCTTGAGTTGCAAAAATGGGTTAACAAGGTAAGAACCGAACTGAGCTTTTGTCAGTTTCATAAAGACAAAAAATGGCTTCCTCGAGTTCAGATATATGGTATAAGCAGCTGTTGAGGTCGAAATAAGTCTGCATAATCATAAAGCATTTCCTCATCCAAAAATCAGGAAGTGCACAGTTGATATGCCAGTTGTTGTCATGCATTGCCATGACAGCAGACTCCCCTCTGAAAGTTGAGAAAAAAACGCTTATAAACTCATCACTGTGAATAATTAGGATGCTCTGAATGCATAACAATGTTGTGAGTAACGTGTAATAAAAGTAACAAATTACTGTAATGTGTTGCTTTTTGCAGTAATGTAAGGCATTACAGAGAAAAATATTGTAATATTTTACTCGGAACAAATGTCAGTAGCGCGCGTCACAATGCTTTTTTAATCTGAATTGAAGTGGTTGTTTTTTCTTCATACAAATTCGCTAAAATCACGCGATATCAGCAGTGGTCAAACACCGGAGACGCGCCCACGTAGACCGTCAGGGAACCGTGGGCGAAAGGACCGGCATAGAACTCCGCGCTTCATGGGGCGAACCGCAGCTGACGCCCAGTCGCGCCTTCCAGACACCCTGCTCCACGGGCTCAGGGTTCTCTCAGGGGCAGTCTTAGATTCCAAGTTCTCATCCAAGATTAGTCCTGGTTTGGTCCTGGTTTAGTTCTGATTCAGCTCTGGTTTAGTCCTTGTTCAGTCCTGGTTTAGTCCTGGTTCAGTCCTGGTTCAGTCCTGGTTTAGTCCTGGTTTAGTCCTGGTTCAGTCCTGGTTTAGTCCTGGTTTAGTCCTGGTTTAGTCCTTGTTCAGTCCTGGTTTAGTCCTGGTTTAGTCCTGGTTCAGTCCTGGTTCAGTCCTGGTTTGGTTTAGTCCTGGTTAGTCCTGGTTCAGTCCTGGTTTAGTCAGTCCTGGTTCAGTCCTGGTTCAGTCTGGTTTAGTCCTGGTTTTAGTCCTGGTTTAGTCCTGGTCCTGGTCAGTCAGTCAGTCTGGTTTAGTCCTGGTTTAGTCAGTCTGGTTCAGTCCTGGTTCAGTCCTGGTTTAGTCCTGTTCAGTCCTGGTTCAGTCCTGGTTCAGTCCAGTCCTGGTTTAGTCCTGGTTCAGTCCTGGTTCAGTCCTGGTTTAGTCCTGGTTCAGTCCTGGTTCAGTCCTGGTTTAGTCCTGGTTTAGTCCTGGTTCAGTCCATATACGGCACAAAAGTTCAACATCTTCACAGTTATGTTGGTGAGAGTAACTTAAAAGTAATGCAATAATAATGTAATGTCTTACATTTTAAATACAGTAATATTATAATGTAACAAATCACTTTGAAATGACAGTAATAAGTAATAAATAACACATTACAGTTTTAAAGTAACTTGCCCAACAGTGGTGCATAAGGTGAGTGAAGAATAACTTTAGATCACTGCAAACGGTTTAAAATGAACTGAAGACAGTAAAATTCAGGTACAGCGCCTTTAACTTCATTGGCTTGAGGTCTGTTCTGCAATTCTGTTTTACTGGAGAGGGGAAAAAAACAGTTAATTTCTATTGTACCATTGTAAACTAAACTACATTTGGAAGGTGCAGTTGATTCCCGCTAGCCGTAATCCTTGTACTTGTTACTGTTGTGTCCTTAGGCAGAGCACTTTACTTATCTTGTCTTTTCCTATTACTATTTGTGCTTGTTGGCACCTGAGAGGATGTTAAAGCAGAAGATAAAAAGGCGCTGTACTTGATTTTTACCCATAAGCAGAGTTTGACTTTTGCGCTAGAGGGGGCAAACATTTTAACATCAGGGCACTAAATTCAAGGTGTAAACTGTGTATTGCCATGTGCACTGTAAGGAAATGCCTTGCCCTGTAAATTTAGATTATTGGTTTACTGTCCACACCGCTGTGCATTATAACTATTCTGTGTAATGTCACAGAATAGTATAGAACACATATACACTACTAAAGTTTGGGATCACCCAGACAATTTTGTGTTTTCCATGAAAAGTCACACTTTTATTTACCACCATGAGTTGTAAAATGAATAGAAAATATAGTCAAGACATAGACAAGGTTAGAAATAATGATTTGTATTTGAAATATTTTTTTTCCTTCAAACTTTGCTTTCATCAAAGAATCCTCAATTTGCAGCAATTACAGCACTTGCAGACCTTTGGCATTCTAGTTGTTAATTTGTTGAGGTAATCTGGAGAAATTTCACCCCACGCTTCAAGAATCCTCCCGCAAGTTGGATTGGCTGGATGGGCACTTCTTGCGTACCGTACGGTCAAGCTGCCCACTTCTCTTTCTATTCTGCTTAGAGTCTTTTTGTGCTGTTCTCTGAAGGGAGTAGTACACACCGAAATCTTCAGTTTCTTGGCAATGCATGGAATAGCCTTCATTTCTAAGAACAAGAATAGACTGTCGAGTTTCACATGAAAGTTCTCTTTGTCTGGCCATTTTGAGCATTTAATTGACCCCACAAATGTGATGCTTCAGATACTCAACCTGGTCAAAGAAAGGTTAGTTTTATAGCTTCTCTAACCAACTAAACTGTTTTCACCTGTTCTAACATGATTGCACAAGGGTTTTTCTAATCTGACACACTGAGCAAACACATTGTACCATTAGAACACTGGAGTGATAGTTGCTTGAAATGGGCCTCTATACACCTATGTAGATATTGCATCAAAAACCTGACATTTGCAACTAGAATAGTAATTTACCACATTAGCACTGTATAGTGTGTATTTGTATAGAGTGCATTTCTGATTAGTTTAAAATGATCTTTATTGAAGAAAACGGTGCTTTTCTTTCAAAAATAAGGACATTTCTAAGTGACCCCAAACTTTTGAACGGTAGTGTAACACATACAACAGAACTGTTCTTAAGCCTCCCATAAAGCCGAACTACACATTATCAGGAGCGAGTCTTGGTTCAGTCCTGGTTTAGTCCTCGTTCATTCCTGATTCAGTCCTGGTTCATTCCTGGTTTAGTCCTGGTTCATTCCTGGTTTAGTCCTGGTTCATTCCTGGTTTAGTCCTGGTTCATTCCTGGTTTAGTCCTGGTTCTGTCCTGATTTAGTCCTGGTTAATCCGTGTATAATTCGTTCATTCGTTTATCAATATAAAACCAAAAATAAGAAAACGAAAAAACAACAGTTTTCTTCGCTATTTGTCTCCAAAACCAAAATGAAAAAACGGATAACGATTCGTTTTTTCAGTTTTCGATTTTGTGTTTAAATGAAGAATGGAAAAAAACGGATAAACGGACTGCGATGCCGAACTTTTGCACCGGGTACGGACTGAACCAGGACTGATCCAGGTCCGAGACCAGACCGGGACCAGAGCGGGACTAGAGCGGGACCAGAGCGGGACCAGACCAGGACCAGAGCGGGACCAGAGCAGGACTGGGGCGGACTCCAAACTTTGACTCTGAGTCTCCGCGGAGTCCAAGCCTCAGCTTCGAGCTCCGGCCCTGCCGTGGGCTCTGAGCCTCCGATCTGGTCTCGGTCTTGTCTCGGTCTCAGGCCCGCTCTGGTCTCGGTCTTGTCCCGGTCTTGTCTTTGTCTCAGGCCCGCTCTGGTCCCGGTCTGGTCCCAGTCTCAGTAGTGCTCTGGTCCCGGTCTGATCCCGGACCTGGTCCATTTGAACCAAAAGCTCTTAGTTCGGTTCGTTTTCGTTGGTGTGAAAGCGTCAGTTGGATGCTTTGCACCACCTCGGAACCAGCCGCGGTTCTGGAGCAGCCCGTCCGGACCTGTAGTCCACAGCGCATTCTCACTTTCCCCGCACGGAACCAGCGCGGAGACGATGACACGGAACCGCTCGGACCGCTGGTCTCGGTCTCAGTTCCGCTCTGATCCCGCTCTGGTCCCGGACTTGGATCAGTCCTGGTTCAGTCCGTATGCGGTGCAAAAGTTCGGCATCGCAGTCACGGAAGTCACGTAAACGGGAAACAGCCGTTATCCGTTTTTTCCATTCTTCATTTAAACACAAAATCGAAAACTGAAAAAACGAATCATTATCCGTTTTTTCATTTTGGTTTTGGAGACAAATAACGAAGAAAACTGTTGTTTTTTTCGTTTTCTTATTTTTGGTTTTATATTGAAAAACGAATGAACGAATGATACACGGATTCTGGTTCAGACTAGGATTCCTATTTATTATATACAATCCTTTTGTTTTATTGACATCTTTAAAATATGAATACATTTTTTTAGATTAAATATTTGTATTGGCCATTTTATAGACTCAATGTCATGACACATTTCAGCCACCAGGGGGAACAGTGACCCCCTAACCCCCCATGTCTCTGCCTATGTTTTTACCTGAAAAATATAACTTATTTCCAACAGTTTGCAGTGGTCCAAAGTTCTTCCTGACTTACTTTATGCATTCCTAGCATCCTAATTATTCACCGAGTTTTTGATGAATTTTGCTGTGACGGCAAAACTAACAACAACTACCACTTCTTTTGACCTCAAGAGCTTCTTATACGACCAATTTTGCACAAATACATGGGAAACAACCGAGTTAGGGCCTTTAGTATGGCAAGGAGAATAATGTGACTTACCTCCCATAATGCCTTTATAAAGACACCCCCAGCACCTAACTGAGTAACCTCTCCTCCTCACCTCGCCTTGGAAACTGTAACCTGGCAACTGCAACACCCCCTCTCGTGCTTGACTTTTCCACACAATTTAAGAGGCACCCCAGGAACGATTGCAACTTCAACAACTATGAGATTCTTGTTCTCCTCTTTCCTGATTGGATAAAGCTTACCTTGTTCTGTTCATTCCACTCACATTACTTGTTTACCAGTCCAGTGAAATTCATTTGGTCTTCTGATAATTTATGTTATTAGGTTCTTTTTTCAGACCAAGAGTGAAAGGGCTGGTATTACATATGTTCTTTAATATATTAACATTTTGTTTCCTCATCTCAAACATAACTGGAGTTGTCGTTTTGTTTCATTCACACAAGTTTTGTTTAATACACAAAAATTATTTAGGCTCAGTTCGTACCTCAAACATAAAACACTCTGTTCCATGTTGTGATGGCATGTGGTGCTCCACTTTGTTTTTAAACTCCTTAAACCTACACTAGAATCATCTGGATAATTTCACCCCTGGAATTGCCAATCTCTACTGAACTGAAAGGTAAAAGATGGCTGCTAACTTGAAAAGTACCACTACATGACATCACAAGGTGGAACAGAATATTTTGAGCTTTGGAGATGTAGACAGACTAATAATAAAGGTCACTCAAACATATGTGAATGAAACAAAACACAAATTGTGGCAATACCAGCTTGTCAAAGCCCGATCCCGTCAGATCTCAGAAGCAGAGGTTTGCGCGGGACAGAATTTTCAGTCCCACACCAGCAATGTGCAGTCCTGCTCCTGCAAACAATTGTAATTTTCATTCCCGCTCCTGCTCACATCGGCGATACTTCATCCTGCTCCCGCCCGCAAATCCCGCAAGATGGGGACGTTTGCTTTCTTAAGCTCTATCAAACATGGAGAAGTGGAAAGGAATTGTCTAAAATGCGCGCGAGATTAGACCACATCCTTAAGTTTAGGCTGCCAAATAAAATATTCTGCATAAATTCTGTATGATAGGCATATATTAATCATTTGTATATTTTACTTTACACTCATATTTATTTACTGCAGTTTATCATCCCGCCCGCTCCCGCATTGTGCAGTCCTGCTCCCACCCGCGTCTGCAATGAACTTTTAAAATGTGTCCCGTTACTTACTTACTTACAAATCCAGGCATGTTTAGGAGGAGGTATTAAGATTATAACATGGCTTAAAGATCACAAGAGTCAATTTTGTGTAATATAGGACCTTTAACAACAATATATTTGCTTGGCAGGAATTGAACCAGCTACACATTTTGATGCAAATGCCTAACCAACAACACAACAAACAACATTATGAATGCTATTTTAAAGGTCCTCTATTATGCAAAATTTACTCTTGTAAGCTTCAAGCCATGTTGCAATGCTGTTACCTCATCAAAAACATACATGGAGTTGTGTTTTGTTTCATTCACACATGTCTGAGTAACTCTTTATTATTAGTCTGTCTACATCTCCAAAGCTCAAAATGTCCTGTTCCACCTTGTGATGTCATATAGAGGCAGATAACAGCTACCTTTTACCTTTCGATTCAATACAGATGGGCAATTCCAGAGCTGAAATTATCCAAATGATTCTAGTGAAGGTGTATGGAGTTTATTCCTTTATTACCATGTGACATCACAATGTGGAACAGAGATTTGTGTGTTAAACATGTGTGAATGACAGGTAACTTTGTGATGAGGAAACATTATAGATCAGAAAATAGCGTAATATATGAACCTTTTTGATAAATATCCTACCTGGTGACACATTTGAAATATGAACAACTTCCCACAAATGCTTCACACTTTTGCTCAGCTGACACCGCTAAATGTCATTCAAATTAACAAGTCAGTATTCTGAAGACAACAGATTGCTAACCTTCTTTTCATTTTAGCACATACATGACTAGGCACGTTGAGGCACACACAAAACCCTGACAGATGCACTCCACTTGTTCAAACATATTGGCTTTGGATCTCGCTAATCTTTCCCCCGAACCATGTTGTGAGACAAAAGAACAACAATAACACCTGTTCTCTCCGGTGAATACATGCAAGCTTGACGTTTCTCCCACTTCTTATTACTTCCACTGTCAAAAGTAATACCCAAATTAAAATTACCTAAATTAACAATCTTTTAGTTGATTTGAGTAGATTCAGTTTGACAAATTAAATGATCTACCACAGCTATTCCCAAAGTTTGCTTTACTGCCACCTCCCAATCAATGCGCAGATCACACAGGGCCCCTAAAATCACATTTTACACTATTTTTAAAAGAATATGTACTGTTTTCTCTTCAGATAATATGTTAAAACAATCCATTCCTCTGGGCTTAATATAAAGAAATAGTTAAAGAAATACAAAACAACATTTTCTTTCTTGCTTATTGTATGGACAACCTTTGGAATGTTTTTTATTCTTAATTCAAGCAATACATGGTTTTGTTTCTTAGTTTACGTGCAAAGAGTGGTTCTTATTCATATTTAAAAGAATTGCCGTCATCATAAAAGGTGCTACAATCACTGCTGAACCTGAACAAGGGCCTAAACCTGCAGGTAGAGGACACATACAGTACAACACAAACATTCTCATATGTTATTAGGTACTTTTTTCAGACCAAGAGTTTGTTTTCATACCTGACAGTTTCGACTGATCACAAGCGGTCTTCCTCAGAGTGGTCACGTGATGTTGCTGTGACGCTTCTGATCAGCTGATTTATGCAGGTTTTGGTGCTGTCTTCCCATCAGTGGAGGCAGGACAATAGCGCCCTCTGCTGTCCGACTTCCTCAGGACAGTATCCCAGGTGTGTGAGAGTGAAAAAGCCCCCTCGTCCCGGTTTACAGTCCTGTCGGTTCATTTCTGTATTTCGATGGCCTCTTTCCAACGATGTTTGTTTTCCTCTGTCCCAATGATGTTTGCTCTGTCCCAGTCCATAACGTGGTTCTCTTTTTACAGTGGTCAGAGATGGCCGGTTTGACTTGTTCCTGTTCTGCTTTGTGTTTTGTTGCTCATGTGCACGCCTTGGCTGTTTCCTTCTCACATTCTGTTCTACGTTTCTTTTTTCGTGAACTGAACGCCCTCCCTGTTTCCCCGATGTATGGTTTATTGCACGACATGGAGGGTATTTCGTATATGATAATATTTTTTTCACACACGGGATACTGTCCTAAGGAAATCAGACTGCAGATGGCGCTGTCGTCCTCCACCGATAGGAAGACAGCGCCAAAACCTGTATAAATCAGCTGATCAGAAACGTCACAGCAACATCACTTGACCACTCTGAGGTAGAACTGTCAGGTATGAAAACAAACTCTCGGTCTGAAAAAGAAAACCTAATAACATCATAACTTATCAGAAGACCAAATGAACCTCATTGGACTACATACATTCTCAGTACATGGACAGGCTGATGTGAAAGCTCCTGAATTCCATCACTGAGCTGCAGAGGCTGCACTAGCACTGCTTCATCACTGGCTGTGGGTGCTGTGGTTTAGGTAGTGACTATTCAGATCAGGCAGAGGCATTTTAAGTTTAAACCAACTGGATTTCAGCATTGATTATAGTCTTGAGAACCAATTATAACAAAAACAACCTGGCCATCATGTGCAGTGTTTTTGTAATTGAGAATAAATCAGCATTAGAATTGGTGTCAGTAAAAGGTACATTTGATTTGAACATGTTTACCTCGTATCTGGGGACACATGCGTCATGCATATGGAAATTTAAATCTAAATCCTATACACGGCTCCTGTAAAGGGGGACTACACCTTAATTCCACCCCCAACAACATTTCAAATAGAGCTGCTAAACCAAGCAGTGCCTGGAGGACTCTAGCGGAGAGAGAGAGGAGGAGGGGAGGAGTCTGAACAGATAAAGGTGCACTATGTTACTTTTTTGTTGGGGGGGTTCATCACTTTGTTTCTATAGATATGTCACTGCTCTGCTTGGAATGTTCCACAATATGACAGCTCACGTACTACCCTATTTATTCAAATACAGGCTTTTTTTTTTCTTCAAAAATACATAGAAAAAACAGGTATTGTCACTGTGAGAGAGGCCACCTCTCCACAGATCTGACCTGTAACTTGCTCTCTACAAAGATAGAAAGGTTTAACATCCATGACAAAGCAAAAACATTTCCATGTGTAAAAACAGGTGGCGGACTCTCCACCAGAAAAGTTACACAGTGTACCTTTAAGTGTAACAAAAAGTCATGACTCATTGGTAGATAATTTGAGAAGTCAAATTTACTCATATCAAGAAAAAAATACAGCAGTTTCAACTAGGGCTGAATGATTCTAAGAAAAAATTTAATTGCGATTTTTCTGGCAGGTATTGTGATTTCGATTTCATCCACAATTTTGTTCAAATCAAGTTGTAGTGCACATGAACATTTGCAAACATCACAGAAACTTGCATCATACCAGAGTTCTGCACCCACTCCCAATTTACGCAGACAATAAGAGCTGTGATTGGTCATCTCTACCACTGCTCTATTTACATTTCCTGTACTCCACTTTCCTTTCTTTCAATATACGGAGAGTAATAATGTGCTTAATGCAGCTTTGTGCACATTCGTTTATGTTTTACAGAAACTAAATTCAAAACCAATATGCATAAACTATAAAGGCTTAAAAACAGCTCGCTCCTTGTGTGCTGATGTAGTCAGCTTCTGTCGGAATAAAGGACAGGACTCAGTGGAATATGTGTGTTCTTCCTGTGACAGAGGGATGTGCTGCTGATGAGTCTGTTCTGTGCTTCTATCGCGTTGGAGATGGTTCATGTTCAACTTCAAACTTTACACAAATGGCAGGTTTAAATCCTCGCCCCCTAGTGTTGTGGTGGTGAATTACTTTGTGGCGCATAGACCTCAAAAACGGCAGCAACAAGGCAGGGCGGCAGTGTGCGTTGAGTCGACACAGAACTAAACTTCGCCCTTAAACTTTGACGTTCCCAAAATCACGTTGTTTGAGATTGTGATTTTCGGTCCAAAACGATAGATCGCTCAGCCCTAGTTTCAACTACGCTAGATTTTACTTGTTCCTGTCAACCCACTCTGGAGCTGCCCCCTTTCTCTTGGCACTATATTTGCCTAGCTTAACAATGCTATTACCCTTTCCAAATGGTACAGAAACAGCATATAGTCCTAAGGGGATTCGTGCAACGCTACAAAAATGATTGTTTTGTTAAAGGTGGCACATGCACGGCGTTCCTGAGTGACTTTTCTTTCTCCCTGGAGTCCTCTTTGTTTAGGCACTCAGGTAGACATGATGTGTATTTGAATTTATAGCTCCAATGTGTCAGAGGAACAGTTAAAGACCCGAAGGCAATTACTCTAGTAGGTAAAGCAATTCTGTCTGTCACCATTTGATAGGTTGTGTTCACAAGACATCACAACACACTAGAATCCCTGTAGTTTCGGTATTTCTTTTAAAAACTGTACAATTCCCTAGAGTTATATACATAGATATTCATGCAGCATTCTCAATTTCTGTCCATTGTTCAAACTTGAGCACTTGGCCACCCGATGGTACCCACACAAATCAAACACTCCATCATTATCTGGCCTCTTCAGCAGTAATATGTTATAAACGGTGTTTAGTAGTCACAAGATGTTTACCAGAACCACACAAGTTCAGAAAGCTTTACTGAAGTTTGGTTAGACATTAATCCAGATGCACAAGAATTATGATCAAAAATGAAACATCAAAAGGTTTACACATTCAGTGATGACTTTTAACAAGGCTTTGTCCTCACCTGTTTTTTCTTTATGTTGACGACTTTCTACATTTTATATACATACAGAAGTCATGAAATATATGATACAAGATGGATATGGATTTATGTTGCAAAAAAAAAGTTAAATAACTCACCTAAATATTTTTTTCTTTTTCGACATTGCTGCACACGCTTAGCCTTCTCTCAATGAGCTTCCAGCCTGAAGTGATCCAAATCAGATTTTTTTGCCCCTATGTGACCTGTATTTGATCTTTTAATGACAGGTCCGATTTTTTTCATATGTGACCAAGGCAATTTGGATATGTGGTCCTAAAACTGATACATATCCGATCTTTTGAAAAGCAACTTCAGTCTGAACAGCCAAGTCACATTCATCCCACCTACACGTCACAAATGTACAACAAACGTTTTTCTCGTCACACGAAAATTGTGTATGAACTCTGCGTCACTGAAGAAGTGAAGCTCACTGCAATCTCACCACTCTTGGCTGTGACTCCGCACCCACGTGTTCCTTTGTATGGACATTGCTGCCACTGCCCCACAAAACTCCATGGGCAAAAACCTCGTCCTTCTCAATCTCTTCCTTAAAACAAATAAGCTGTACATGTTCTGGCTCCGGTACGACAGCAACTTTAAAATGGCCAGGTGCTCATATGCTCGCATCCATTTGTGATGTCGTAGTGTCCTCCAAAGCGCATGTGGGACAGTTTTGGGGTGTTTAAAGTTCACACTGGAGATCACATACACGTTGCATTTAATTGGAAATGTGAAAAACCTCACAAAAAAATGTGATTTCACAAAAAAAAATCCAAATTGAGCATTAAGCCCTGCAGTCTAAACGTAGTCGTAGTTACCTGAAATGGTTTTCAGTTCACTGGAATGGTAATGTTGCACTTCTCAGAGTCAAGGGATGCAAAAGTGCAAAGCAGGATGGCTATTTTAATGTATTTTTATTTAATTTTTTTAACCTGTGACAAGTTTTGAGTTATTTTACGTGGTCATTCATAATTTAGACGCTTTCACTGAGAATCCACAATGTAAATAATCATGGAAATCAAGGAGAAACATAAAAGTGTGACCAAACTTTTGACTGGTGTACAGTAGAAGGGTTGATACCAGCTGGCACCCTCTTGATTATTGATAATTTGAGATTTTTGAAGGCTATCAAACACCACATCTACAAATTATATGTCTGTGGTTATATAGTATAATTCCAAAACTTGAGTGATTTAAAATTCTACTCCAAAAAGGTAAGGAAAAAAACTACATCAAAAACCCAGGCTTGTTAGCAGCAGATGTCAGGCAATCCAAAGTCCTCTTAAGGTGTTATGTCTAGACATCAAAGTGGAGGGTTTCAAAGGAGACGTGCAGATGGTAGATGGAGGATTCTGTGGACGCTTCTAAAAGGTGATTTGGTTTTCTGTGTTTTCTGTTCCGCAGACTGTCAGCACGGATCCCTACCCTGTCAAACTTCACTACGACAAGTCTCATGACCAAGTGTGGGTGCTGAGCTGGGGAGATATGGAGCGCAACTTTCCCACTCTGCAGGTAAGGAGGATTATAGCTTTTCTCATATCAAACTGTTTCTAAAATGGGATGGAACTGTGGTCAGGTTTACATACATGCCGAGACTCTGATCATTATCTGATTTGTGGCATTATCAGATTATTGAAATGTCATGTAAACAGTAGGGTGTAAGAATATTTCCGCATGTCCAGGTAAAGTGCACAGCTCCAATGGTCTAAATCTGCTTTATCAGAACAAATGTAATAAGATGTTACGTTTATTGATGATGTTTGTTGAAATTGTATCGATATCATGATGCGAAATATTGAGTCATGTATCAAATCAGAAGATAACTATCATTGCATCCATAGTAAACACTTCCATCTGACGTGAGTAATCCGATTTATTCACATCTGTGCAAGTTTTGAAAAGAAAATTATGCAACTCGTGGAAAATCAAATCAAGTTCAAGTTTATTTATATAGCTCTTCCCATAGACTAAACGTACACAAGGTGCTTTATAGATTACAAATAAAACAAATATTATTTCTAAGACAAAAATGAGAAAATTTTAAAGATCGAAAGAGTTATTTTAAAATTAATTGTCTCTCAAATACAACAGTTAAGCAGATTCACTGATGTAAAGATTTGTTTTTGACGATCAAATTTATTTTGTGCGGTAAACACCAAAACAAAGGTGTATTTTTCAGTTCGCAAAATGTACAGTTTTGCCCTTCTAAGATGATTATTTAGAAGATAACAGTGCTGTAGAAGTTTGTAGCAGATTTCTCTTTGCTTGTTGGTGATGAGATATTTGTGGGATAATGTCCAGACATTTTCCATGGAATACTGTAGTAGTAGGGCTCCGTTTGGGAGGTGCACTTGTGGCGATAGTCGCTCTTTTTCCGCAGCGACTCATTATAAGGCAAGTTTAACTGAAGATGAAGCCAAGTAATTTATGTTTTTCAAAGTTTGGTGCAGCGTCTTAACTCACGCCAGCTCAAGCCGCCATCTTCAGGTGCTGGCCCTGTCCTGCCGCTTCCCCAGTTTAGGCTCCTGACTCCACTAATGACATCACTCTGCTGCAGCCAGTGAAATAGCAGCATGGATAACCCTGTTGTCGTATCACTGAATACATCTCAGAATGTCTAATAAACAATATGTGAACTAAAATGTGTTAAATTAATACTATTGAGTTTGGAAAAATATCAGAATAAATATTGGTAGAGACTAATTTGTCTTCCCCAAATATTGGTTGTGACATGTCCCCACCGTCCCTATGCAAACCTACACCCTTGCACCGAAATTCAGATCTAAATATTTCATTATCAGATTATTCTAGTGATCTGATTTGACTGTTCATGTAAATACCATGTAAATATAGACCAGTATCCATTAGTAGCCTTCTGAGTTGAGTTCTATAAACTCTTTTGACTTTTTGCTTCTCTGTTTTCAATGTCAGAGGACTTTCTAGATATTCAAAAGCAGATTCATTTGCGGTAGCTGCATGTCTGCCAGGTTTTCCGTCTTTGGGCACGGCATTTGGATGCACATTCCTCGCATGGTCAGCCAAGAATACTGTATACACTCCTACAAAACATTTTACGAAGATATGAGTCTTGTCACCGGTTTGATCTCCCCAAGTTGGATGTGTTTGACCGATGGATTAGCACATATCCGTTTGTCCGTATCAAAGCAAAATAGGGCTGAAAAGAAAAAGAATATTATATGTTACAACAAAATGTCACAGATTTACGCAGGATCATCGAGTGAAGCACTAAATTGACACTCATGAGTCACTGAAATGAATGAACCTGACTGGATGAGAGATCTTCTGTGTGGAGTATACATCCAGTGTGTGTCCCAGGCAGGCACAGAGCGTCTGAAGAGTCCTGTCCCACCACACTGCTGCCATACTGTTAGTCCGCTCAAACAACTCAAATGAATCCACGTATCATTCGTTCATTTGTTTTTCAAAATAAAACCAAAAATAAGAAAACAAAAAAACAACTATTTTCTTCATTATTTGTCTCTAAAACCAAAAAATGAAAAAACAGATAACGATTCGTTTTTTCAGTTTTCGATTTTGTTTTAATGGTCATTTCCCATTTCCGTGACTTAAACTGCAATGCTGGACTGAACCAGGTCTAAACCAGGTCTAAACCAAGTCTAAACCAGAAATGAACCAGGACTAAACTGGTTTCAGTCCTGGTCTCAGTCCTGGTCTTAGTCCTAGTCTCAGTTGCAGTCTGGTCCCAGTCTCAGTCCTGGTCTCAGTCCCGGTCTCAGTCCCGGTCTCAGTCCCAGTCTCAGTCAGGGTCTCAGTTCTGGTCTGGTCCCGGTCTGGTCCCGGTCTCAGTCTCGGTCTCAGTCCCAGTCTCAGTTCTGGTCTCGTCCTTATCTCAGTCCAAGTTTGGTCTCAGTCTCAGTCCTGGTCTCAGTCCTGGTCCTGGTCCCAGTCTAGTCCTGGTCTCAGTCCTAACTACCCCACAGTCTACACGGGCACACCCTCCGGGCTCGTCCCGACACTCCTGGTTCAGTCCTGGTTCAGTCCATATGCGGTGCAAAAGTCCATTATCCGTTTTTTCCATCATTCCATCATTTTTTCCATCAAACACAAAATCTAAAACTGAAAAAAACAATCATTATGTGTTTTTTCATTATAGTTTTGGAGACAAATATTGAAGAAAATTGATGTTTTTTCGTTTTCTTATTTTGGGTTTTATTTTGAAAAACGAATGATACACTTCATGATTCAGATCAATCAAAAGGACAAGATTTTGTTTGTGAGTTTCGATCAAATCTTGCAAAAAACTGCTACACAAAGTACTGTATACTGTGACAAACTTGTTTTGAGAAAGAGAGGCAAAACACTTGTGTGACTAATGTGCGCTTGTGACAAAGGGCTCAAAGGAAGCGTCACTAGACTATTAGACTTGTAGACAGAGGAATGTTCAGTATGTTAAATAGTCTGAAAATGTGTACACTCAGTCAACTGACAGCTCCAGCAACACCCCCACTAACACCCCAAACAGCAGCTCTCATCAAATGAATTCTAAATGATTACAGAGTAAAGATGTCACTTGCCCTATTTAGAGCTGTTTAAAGTGGGAAACATAATCAAATCCTATTGTATTTTAGACACTCACTGCAGGTAACTGTGAATGTGGATGAAAGCTCAACTTTTTATCCTCAGGGAAATGAGTCTTCTCAAAGAAAACAAATTCAGAACGTGCAGATCTCATCTCGTGTGCTTATTATGAGCGTGTAGTGAAATACAAGCACCTAAAACAACTTCAAGTATTCTAAAAATGAAACATGCCAAATATTTAAAGGCCCTGGACCTTTTTTGTTCATTTATTTGCGCTATTGTCTTGCCTCAGTGCTAGTTTATGTCAGATATTTTGCCAACAAAACTTTGCTTTGGCCTCTAAAAGTTGTGAAAAGAGCTAATAAACTCAATGTGGTGAATAATTAGGACGCTCAGAATACATAAGGTAAGTGTGGAATTGCTTTGGACCCCTTTTAAAAATAGCCTAGGTATGTTTTTCATGTTTTTTAAAGAACAGTGTTGGGCCCTGTTTACACGTACACTGGTATTTTTAAAAACTGAGACATTTCTCTTCGTTTGTACCCATCTTTTACACGCAAATGGCAAATTCGCCTCTGAAAACAAATCCTTCTAAAAACTAGAGTGGAGATTCTGGAAAACTACGGTTTGGCGTTTGCGTGTAAAGTGAGATTAACAAATTTTTAGGAGCTGACGTGCCAAAAGTGTGACCAATGTTTACCTTTTGCTATGGTGATAATCAAGGAAGCATTCAGAGCAGCAGTCGCATTTCTTCTGGTGCAAACACTTTTCATCAACCCTGCTCAGTAATGCAAGTTTTTCAAGATATTTTTGAGTAATACTTACAACTGTTTGCCGCTCAGAGGCTTGGTGTAGTTATGACGGCGCTCGATGGTGTATTTGTAAAGGGAAACTTTTTTTGAAAACAATGCTATGTGCACGATGTTATTTTGGAAAACAGAGGGATGGAAATATCCGTTTCTCAGTATACCCAGCTATGTGTAAACGTGGTATCCCTGCAGCTAGGTGTTTGTAAGTAGAAACACCTTGCTTTGACCAGGGCAGTTCTATGTAATGTCACATAGTACTTGAAATCTCAGAGCCCACTGAAGGCAGCCTGCACCTTTTTGACTGCTTTTGAACACGAAGCTGCACATATATTTAGTTTGCGCTAAAATTCTCAAAAAAGAACAGTAGACAATGCTATAAAAACACCATTTGCACGGTTTAGTAGCAAAAAAGTTGATTTATTGTTTAGTTTCACTTTAAAATGAAAGATACACTACTAGTCAAAAGTTCAGACACACCATCTCATTCATTGTTTTATTATAATTATTATCGAGGAGAAAAGGCTCGTACCATCAGTATCATCTTTTAAATCTCTTCTTAAGACTCATTTTTATCAGTTGGCCTTCCTTTAAGTGGTTTTAGCTTGATTCTGTATTTATTTTTATTCTATTTATTTTTATTTATTTATTATAATTTATTGGATTCTTTGCATCATTGTTTTTATATGCTTTCTGTACGCTATTTTTATGCTTTCTGTGTTGTTCTTTTGTGGCATGTTTAGCACCTTGTTTTTAAAAGTGCTTAATAAATAAAGACGTATTATTATTATTTATTACCTTATTTTTACTACTTTCTACATGTTGTATACGTAAAGACATCAGCTATATGAAGTAAAATATATGGAATTATGTAGCAAAAGGAAAAAAAGTTATGTTTTTTCACATTTTACATTCAAATACGCAAAATAGCCATCCTTTGTTTTGTCGAAAAATATGAATTATAGTTTTATTACATAATTCTATATTGATTGAGATGGTGCGTCCAAACTTTTGACTGGTTGTAGGAATTCCATATATCTTACTTCATATATTCAATGTCTTCTGTATATATACACAAATTTGAAAGTAGTACAGATAAGAAAAAAAAAAAACCTGAATGAATAAGATGGTCAGTCCAAACTTTTGACATGTTGTGTTCAATTATACAAAAAGAAAAAAGATGGAGCTGCCTAATTTGAATGTATGACATATCATTCCCGGATAACCTCCAAACTTGAGCGCCATCCATTTTCTTTTGTTTGTTTTCAGATCAATACGCCCTCTTCTCTCATATTGACAGTGGCTCTAACTAATTCATAGAGAGTCTTGTATTCCTCCCGCTTTCCAATACAATCTGAATGTGTTATGAATGATGACACTCTCTATGGGACTTCACTGTTTAATTGCTGATTCATTTGTTTTGTTCCACTAAACGACAATTATTAATGGCACTGTGACACCTTTGCCGCGGAGGAATGGCTTCAGTGATTTTTTGCCGGGCTTCTAGAGATCCTTACATCAACTTTGAGGACAAAAGCTGCTCAGTGGTGTAAAATATGCACAAAAGTATGGGGACAATACGAAGCAAGAACTTGACAAATCACACTTCAAAGTTCTGATACAGATAAATGTGTATGATAAGAATACCACATATCTACTGTCTACTACTATACTTTTTAAAAAATTGACATCTCTTTACTTCAAGCACAAGTAATAAAGCAAAAACGTATTTATCTTTATCACTGTTATTTATTCTTCAAGTAATTATGGAACTACAAAGGTCAAGTATTATGACATTCTGGACCTGGAACTGTTTGCTAAATTGAAGTTTTCATTTGGATTAGAATGTCTTTGCAAATTGTTTGTGGAACTAATCACTAAATCTACTTTTTTCACTACTGAACTATACTAAAATGTGTTTTTAAGAACATTGTCTATGGTTCCTAGTCATATTTGGACCAGTTTTGTGCAAAGTAGATATGTAGTGGACCAAACCAAAATGCAAAGACAAGGTATAAAAATAAGTTTAAATTTAATAAAGTAAAAAAAAAAAAAAAAAAAAGATGTAATTTAACAAAGGCTCAAATGAGGTAAATCGTTAACAAAAAGCCCAACTTAAACCAAACTGAACAGAACAAAACTCACCCGACCAGACAAAGAACAGGGGTGTTTAAAAAGAAGGAAAAGTATAATACATGAAATAATAAGTGATAATAAAGTAATCTTAAACAAACTAGACAAACTAACTTAGTAAAACTAAAAAGATAGTGCTCCCCCCTTTGTTCGGCGTGGATGGTCTCTGCCAAAGGTCCTCCGTCTTAGCCAGGCTGGCGCCACCTAGTGCCTCCACTCAATTTCATTTCTCTCCAGCGACTAGGTCAGGAATCGGAAAACACTACTAGACGGTTCGCAACAACCCCGGAAGTATAAGTTCGAGCACCAGCCAATCGGCAAAGAGCCATATATTCTGTGTTGGCAATGATTCCCACGATTGAGGATTTAAAGGTGGAACAAAGAGAATGTTTGGTGAATTTTATCAAGGGGGAATTGCCCTTCTCCCTACGTGATTTGGGAAAAGCTTAATATACCAGTTAGCCCCGTTAGCGGAGCATTACATACGTCACAACCAAATAGCAGAGATTGGTTAAATTTAAAATGTACCTGCCTACCGTCGAGCAAACGAATTCTAATGCTGCAAGGTCAGACGGTTTCCACGAAGTGAAACTGGCTGATGAATCAGGCTGCCTCCGTCTGGCCACTCAAATAAAAAAAATAATAAGTGTAAATAAATAATTCAGACTTATATTAACTAAAATGTGTGCACTCAAATTAGAATATAAGTGTAAATAAATGAATTAAAGTAAGCTTTGTGTGCTGTAATTAAGTTAATGTAAATGAAATGAACACTGTGGAGCGGTGGCAGAGGTATCCACCACAAGGTACATTAGCAGCTTTGTGATTAAAAATTAATAAAAAATTTGTGTGTCCTGGCTCCAGTGGACACTACAATTTTAAGTACCTGGTGACATCACGCATGACTGCCCTGATTCAAGCCAAGTGTTTCTGATTACAAACATATTACAAACAGTTTGAAATGTGAATACCTGCTGGACCAATCACACTGCTCCTGTCACCAAGACCCCGCTCCTCCACCTTCACTCTTTTCTTTAATCCTCCATCCTGTACTGTCCAGTTTAGCTCCATTTGAAATGCGGTTGTGGGTGGAGATTATATCCCACTGAAAATGGATTTTAAAATTGAAACATCGGTATCAGAAAATACGGGTTATTGCCCACAACAAAGGAAAATTTTGGTTTTTGTTATGTGTTCCAAAATTTCATATCGGACCATCTCAAATTAAAAAGACTGAAATGTGTCCATGTTTATATACCAGGACTATGTCTAGAACTGTCAGAGGTTGTGTTTGCTTTCGAGTTAATATGAAAAAAACAAAGAGAGCTCATGTTTTTCTCAATTATGTTTTCTGATAAACACATTAAACATAAAGTTGAATTCCTCTCATTGTTCTTGCATTCATGAGCGTCTTGTCTATATGACGCTTGTGTTATCACACGCTCAACACTTCTGCACAGCGCTCACACAAATGCATGTTTACTAGCATCCATAGCTCCTGTCATTATTCATACTTGCTCCTTGGGCTCATTTGAATACTGCCTGTGCATTACACATATTTATCATCTGCTCCGTGGACATAAATATGGCGGTAATATCTGCTGCAATTTGCCCTGTACATATTGGCACAATGGAAGCAGATGCTGCCTACACCAGAGCTCCCAGGCCCCTGTACACAGCGTCATTATTCAGACAGGCGTGACAATGGCCTCCCACGGAGACAAGCTCACGTTTACACTATGATGGTATGCACTTTGCAAATTATTGTGCAGAAATGTGCCCATGTCTACTCCAGTGGAATAATGAGTTCTTGCAGGTATCAGCAAGTATAATGTAATGTTAAAGCAGACCGATTATGCAAAACCTCCTTTTTTTAGAGCTTTAATGTTAAAACGGACCTATTATGCAAAATCTACATTTTTTTAGAGCTTTTAACTAGGTTTTAGTTGTTTCCCTTCTCTTTTATCCTCTCGAAGTTGTGTTTGGACTGATATGTGCATGATGAGTAATCTTTATACTTCATTCAAGACTTCAGTGCTCCGATCTAGCCCAGATTTCCAGTGTTGTGAGGAACGCGTTATAAAAGTAATGAATTACTGTAATGCTTTGCTTTTTGCTGTAACGCAGTAATGTCAGGAATTACAGGGAAAGAAATGGTCATATTTTACAATGTCAGTAACGTGCTTTACAGTGCTTGTTTAACTTGGATTGAAGTGGTGGGTTTTTCATTTTTCTTCATACAAATTCGGTAAAATCACTGCGATATTAGCAGCTGTGAAATGCCATCATTATGGTTCGAAATGTCAGGATGGGCCTGGAGGTGCACCCACATATATCATCAGGTAACCATGGGTGCAGAGCACAGAGCACGGCACAGAGGTAACCGCAGCTGACCCCCGATCGAGCTTTGTGGACACCCTGCTCCACAGGCTCAGGGTTCTCTCAGGGGTGGGCCTAAAGTCCTAGTCCAAGATTAGTCCTGGTTTAGACTTGGTCCAATCCGGTTTAGTTCTGGTTTAGTCCTGGCTTAGACCTGGTTTAATCCTGGCTGAGTCCTACTGTTTCAGTCCTCGGTTCAGTCCTGGTTTAGACCTGGTTTAGTCCTGGTTCAGTTCTGGTTTAGACCTGGTTTAGACCTTTTTTAGACCTGGCTTAGTCCTGGTTTAGTGGTGGGTCAGTCCTCGGTTCAGTCCTCAGTTCAGTCCTCGGTTCAGTCCTGGTTC
Source organism: Boleophthalmus pectinirostris (assembly GCF_026225935.1). Lineage (NCBI taxonomy): Eukaryota > Metazoa > Chordata > Actinopteri > Gobiiformes > Gobiidae > Boleophthalmus > Boleophthalmus pectinirostris. The sequence continues at coordinate 11,454,870 of NW_026571207.1, read as the reverse complement.
AGTCCTGGTTCAGTCCATATATGGCGCAAAAGTTCGGCATCTTCGCACAATTATTTTGGTGAGAGTAACTTAAGGTGCTGCAATAGTCTTGTAATGCCTTACATTTTAAATACAGTAATATTGTAATGTAACAAATTACTTTGAAATGACAGTAACAAATAATAATAATAATAAATAACACATTACAGTACATACTTCATTCTCCAATTTATATTTTGCCCAAATGAAAAAAAATCCACCACTTTACTCTGCACAGCTCTTTGTTGAGATGACCTCCATTTTCTAATGTGGAAGACAGCAGATTTGCTTCTTTTATTAAGTTAATTTAGATCAATATTGTGATTTGAAATAATAATATAGGCTAGAACAAATTATAACATAATGATCCACGGGTGTCATAGATTAGAAGTATGACACCCGTGGATCATTAGCAGGCAAAAGCACACTTCATTTGGTACTAATTTACATAACATTTCATTAGACCATCACACATTGTTTAGTGATGAGCAGAGTGTAATTCATGGATAAATAGAGTACAATTATTTGTTCTTAAATATGATTCTTTGCCTTTTGTGTTCCAGGTGATTAACCAGGCCAGCGGACGAGTGGCCCACCACACACTGCACACTCAGCCCATCGGGAGGCGCTTTGATCGGGTCGATGACTTCTTCATCCCCCCCTCCAGCCTCATCATCAACCATGTCAGGTATGATTAGTAGTAGCCCAAGCATGAAGCAAGTTCACCTCTACTGTTAATTTTACTGTTTTATCACATATGAAAGTGTACAATACAATGAAATACAAGCTCGAGGGTCATAGGTTAGTGTTTCTACAGTCTTGTAATATAAAACATGATACCGTATTATTAATACGTTGTAATATCAAGTATGAAATGATAAGATTCTAGCTCTAAAATGCATTTTTGATAGCTAGCTTCAAAATTCAAATGAGAAGGCAACAATAAAAGCCACAAACTTGACTATAATAGACTATAATCATTACACAAATACCCCCCGCTGTACTTTGAGGATCCCCACAATATGAATACATTTAGAGCATTTCATACATTATAAATAGTATAAATACCATAAAAACAACAATAGTTGCAATTAAAAAGAGATAAAAGTAAGTTTTACAAGCTACAAAAGATTTCAAAACTAAAAAATACAAGTAATAAACCATGTTTCTGAGCTAAAATTGTCTTGTACAGATATATTGTATAAGCTGCTTTAGAGGTCAAAATAAGTCTACTGTGTTCTGTCTGCATGTAACTATAAAGCATATGTCCAGTAATGTAGTGCTAACATGTAGGAAGTACATGTTAGCATGCTAGTTATTGGTAGCTTTACAGTCACGACAATAATCTGTGTTGTCCTCTGAAAGTTGTGAAAAGAACTTAGGCTACGTTCAGACTGCAGCCTGAAGTGACCTAAATCAGATTTTTTGGCCCCTATGTGACCTGGATCTGATCTTTTAATGACAGTCTGAATGACACAGATCAGATTTTTTCAAATGCGACCCAGGTCACTTGGATATGTGCTCCTGAAACCGATACATATCTGATCTTTTGACATGCGACTTCAGTCTGAACTGCCAAAGCGCATTCATCCACCTACACGTTATCAACAAGCCACAAACATCACTATTCTGCACTGAAGTAGGTGAAAATTGTTAATGAACTCCGTGTCACTGAAGCGAAGGGCATTGCTCCTCACCACTCTTGGGTACGTCTCCACATCCACACGTTCCTTTCAACGGACTGCCCCACAAAACGCCACAGCCAAAAACCTCATCCTTCTCCTTCTCAATCTCCTCCTTAAAACAGGTAAGTTCATGTTCTGGTTCAGGTACGAGAGGAACTTTAAAATCTCCAGGTGCTCAATGCTCGCGTCCGTGTTTGGACAACTTCCGTAAACACAGAGCACGCTCGCTGCGGTTGACGTCATCGTGTCTCCAGTGCGCATGCGGGACACTTTTGGGCCGTTTAATGTTCACACTGGAGTCACATACAAATCGCATTTAATTGGAAATGTGAAGGACCTCGCAAAAACATCGGATTTCACACAAAAAAATCCGAATTGAGCGTTAAGCCCTGCAGTCTGAACATAGCCGTAGAAACTTAATGCGGTTAATGATTGTTAAATTTGGACTACAGTACTGCAAACTGTTTAAGATGAACTAGTTCTGTTATTCACAAACGAACTGTAAAAATCAGGTACAACGCCTTTTAAAGTAAACTAAAAGCTTGTGAAAAGATATATTGAGCTTACTTTAAAAAATGTGCATGAAGGTTTAATTGAGGAGCCAGAGATGGAGAATAGCATGAAGAATGTAATCTACCTCGTGAATCAAACCACTTCAGCCAGTTTGGTTTAACATTACATTTTTTATATTCAAAGTCAGCAGTAGTTCAGCTATAAGTACAAAGTGCAGTTTGGTCAATTCAGACATGACAGTTCTTACATTCAAATGTGAAGAACATTACTTTAAATTACTCAACCTTTGCACTTTAATGGCAATGTTCTGAATAGCTTGGAGAGATAATTATATTTCCCGGTGTTCAGAAGGAAGGAAAGTACTTTCTTGACTGTGAATTCACATTATGAACTTTTAATATACAACGGCTAACTGCTGATTTCCATTTTCTAACAATGGAGGCAAATTCTACCATTTACTCAAAGCATCAATTTAAAAAAAAAAAAAGAAAAAAGCTGTAAAATTGCTTAACTTATGGCTTTGATGCAGGGTTATAAAATGTAATTTTTCCAGCAAATTGCAGCATTTACCAATTACCTTTTAAAATTATACAGTGCTTTTTTTCAATAATTAAATCATCAGTTTGAAGTAGGACATTGTAAATATCACTGTCAGCTTTTTCTTTTTTCATTCATTGTGTTCTGTTTTAATTGATGCCATAATTTCAGATGGAGGGCAGCAGCGTATACTGTATAACCAAACAGAAGATCACAAATATTCAACCTTATTATTATTTGTTACAGATGCACTTCGCAAACTTGCCATATAAAAGGTCCTGAATTTCGAAAAATATATTATTGTTGTGACCCTTTAATTCTTGTTATAATGTTGATTAAAAAAAAAGAAAGAAAAAAGAAACATACCTGGAGTTGTGTTCTGGCAGTGATATTTGGCAGTGTTTGAGTGTTCAGTAGAGATGAGAAATTCCAGGGCTGTAATCATCCAAATGATTCTAGTGAAGGTGTCTGGAGTTTAAAAACAGTGGAGCACTTCTTGTATCACCTTATGACATCACAACGTGGAATAGTTATCGCGATATCGTGGAAAAGCTTGTGATATGATGGAGAGGCTCATGATCAGGGATGTAACAGTATCCAAATCATATGATATTGGTACGGTATTTTCACGATATACATCCCCACAGTACGGTATTTATTGTGATATTTTGTGGAGGGTAACAAAACTGTTAATATGCATCTCTTAAAATGCCTTGACAAGATTTAATCCAAAGAACTAAGACTTAAAAGTGCTTAGAACTGTTATTTCTTCATTTAGTCTGCACTGAAATGGAGCAAAGGATCATGGTCTATGTAGTTCCCTGTCTTTTTTTTTTTAGCTGTTGCTGCACCATAACTCTTAATTTAAGGCAAAGAGGCTTGTAATTCGATATATTGTGATGGTCCACGATATTATTGTGAGAACTTTGACGATACGATATCACATTATTTCAGTTATTGTTACATCCCTATGTGTGAATGAAACAAAACACAACTCAAGGTGTATTTGTGATGAGGAAACAACATTAAAACAGTTCGGAAAATAGCGCAACATGAGCCTTTTAAACTAATTCAATAGTTATTTAAAATAGTAATATAAAAAAAGTCTGTTCATTTGTGCTGACGAAGAACAAATTTTGTTTCATGTCAATAGCAACTGGAGATTTTGTCTATAGACCAGGTTAAAACCTCTACATTTTGACGCTAAAAAGACAATTTCTGTAATTCTGGCCTATCCTCCAAATTAATTTCATAGTAAGAGTAGTTTAGAAAGTTGTACCTATAGTTTACGACCCATTTCTCAAGATATATACATTCACCGGAAGTAACCTCAGTCTTTTTAACTTAAACGCTGACCAGAGAAATCCAATCTGAAACACTTGGTCAGACATTGCGGCTAGTCTTCCGCGTCAGCCCTGGAGGATTGTACCACGCTACGCACAAACAATGCCCACAAACACTGATAGCGGCGGGGGCTGCGGGTGAAATAGCACGGCTACCATCGCGCGTCTGTAATTAGCTCCACAGAGAGATCCTCGCTCAGAACGGACACCCTCCTGCCATGTTGCGCTGGGAAATTGCTGTGTTCACCATGATGGTCGAGAACAGCCGTACTCTACCGGACAGGATGTTTGATTGCACAAAGTCTGGCGCACGCCTCTGCCCGGGAAACAGCGCGTCGGGATCAATCGCGGATGAGTGTTGTATCTACGGTTACAAGCGATTGCGTGTTAGCTTCCCAGCGGCGGAGGAGCAGTCATGGCTGTGTCTTACTTGTGTCAACGTTAAATTGTCTGCGTATATATTTCTCTGAGCGTGTGTGTGTGTGTGTACTTTAAGCCAACACTGACAGGGAACATGTGTAATCAAAAGCGAGTTACAACTAAGGGGATAATGTAACCACTGAATTGATGGACGTGTGACAAGTAGAGCAAGAATTTGATTAAATTTTATGTCAAATCTTATGAAAGTTTACTTAGACTTCGATAAACTTTATTGAACCACAGCAGAAAGTCTTTGGCCACAGTAGCTCACAATTGTACTATATAATAATAACAAAGAGCAAAAATATAAATGTTAATGATAAATTCAAAATAAGTGAAGCAAAACATAGTGAGACTGGTGTCAAATAAGGCATTAGGAGTGTGTAAAAATCTGTGTATCACTGGTTCATTAGTTTTTCAAAATAAAACCAAAAATAAGAAGATGAAAAAATAACAGTTTTCTTCATTATTTGTCTCCAAAACCAAAATGAAAAAAATGAATAACAATTAGTTTTTTCAGTTTTCCGTTTTGCGCTAAAAACAAGTAACTGCCGTTTCCCATTTCTGTGACTTAAACTGTGATGCCGGACTTTTGCACCGCATACGGACTGAACCAGGACTGAACCAGGACTGAACCAGGACTGAACCAGGACTGAACCAGGACTGAACCAGGACTGAACCAGGACTGAACCAGGGCTGAACCAGGGCTGAACCAGGGCTGAACCAGGGCTGAACCAGGACTGAACCAGGACTGAACCAGGACTGAACCAGGACTGAACCAGGACTGAACCAGGGGTGAACCAGGCCCGGAGATGCAACCTCCTAGACTGTCGAGTGATCAGGACAGAGACTGGGACCAGACTGGGACTGAGACCAGGACCAGACCAGCACTGAGACTGGGACCTGACCGGGGCCAGGACCAGGACTGAGACCAGGACCTGGTTTAGTCCTGGTTTAGTCCTGGTTCAGTCCTGGTTCAGTTCGGCATCGCAGTTTAAGTCACGGAAATGGGAAATGGCCATTATCCGTTTTTTTCTATTATTCATTTAAACACAAAAACAGAAACTGAAAAAACAGATAATGATTTGTTTTTTCAGTTTCAGTTTCTGAAAAAACAAATCGTTATCTGTTTTGGTTCTGAAGACAACTAATGAAGAAAATAGTTGTTTCTTCGTTTTCTTTTTTTTTGTTTTATTTTGAAAAACTAATGAACTAATGATACATGGATTTGCAAAAATATTATAATATTGAAATATCGATATATTGTATCGTTTAATGTGATGATACAGTATCAATATCATGGGCTGCTGTATCAATATATCTCCAGGAGTATTTTTTTTGTATATTTTACAAAATTATTTTGTTACAGAGCTGCAGTTTTGTTGCTTGTTCAGAGGCAGGACACTTTCATGTGACACATTTGGCATTTTTCACTGTTTTGAGAACTAAAATGGCTATTTTTCATATGAACTTTGCAGAAAAGTGGTTTAAAAAAGACTTTTAGTTTCACAGCCATGATTTAGCCTTTATTTTTAATTGAATCGTATCAAATTGTTTTGAAATATATGGTATTGAATTGAAAGTTCACTGTATCGAGATATGTATTGTATTGAGATCTATGTATCGAGGTATGTATCAGATCAGCAACTTCATAATGATACCCAACCCTGTAAGGCATAATTATATAAATGTATATGACCAAGTAAAAATAGAATATAGAAATATAATAATACAAATATATTTCTCAGCTATAGACAAGAGGTCGTAAGGAGAAATGGTGCAAAGATGAAATAATGATTGACATGACTTGGGGTTATCTGTTACATAATGATTTGTTGTTCAGCTGTATTGAGGATGGTATAGATGTAGGTCTTTATTAGTAGATTTAACAGTTTTTTGGATTAAACAGCCTTTGGTTTTAAACCTGTTTTGTTGTCACCAGTCACTAATCCAAAAAGTATCCTCGCTAATAATTGCACTGAATTACTTAATCTTGCAACAGGCACGCAAGCTGCAATTTTAAAATCATTCATCATTTAGACTTGTGGTTCCCAACTGGGGGTTGCAGATATTGCAGAAAGTACTTTTGTCTTGTCTCGGCTGGGAACGCCTCAGGATCCCTTCAGAAGAGCTGGAGGAAGTGTGTATGAAGAGGAAAATCTGGGCCTCCCTGCTTAGACTGCTTCCCCCCACGACCCGGCCCTGGGTAAAGCGGAGAAAAATGGATGGATGGACTTTTTGTCTTAAAAGTCCATCCATGGTTGGGAACTACCACTTCAGATAGGGTGACCAGATTTTCAAAATTCAAAACTCACCTGGGTTGGGATTAGGGGTGTGCAAAAATATGGAAATATTGATATATCGTATGGTTTAATGTGATGATACAGTATTGATATCGTGGGCTGCTGTATCGATATATCGCCGGGAGTATTTTTTGGTATATTTTACATAATTATTTTGTTACAGCTACAGTTTTGTTGCTTGTTTAGAGGAAGAAAACTTGTTTATGCGACACATTTGACATTTTCACTGTTTTGATGATTAAAATGGGTGTGTTTCATATTAACTTTGCATAAGAAGTGGTTTAACAAAGACTTTTAGTATCACAGCCATGATTTAGCCTTTATTTTTCCTTGAACTGTATCAAATCGATAAGTGCATTGCATCGAAATACATATCGTATCGTGGCCTGTGTATTGAGAAAAGTATCATGTTGACAACTTGTTAATGATATAATGATAATGCCCAGGGATGGTTGTTATGTATAAAATAGAAAAGAGCACATGACATTGTCCATTCTCGACTCACCTGTGGGTCATTCATAACCAGAGGAACACCATCTGTGCATTTTTTTGCCTTGTGGTCCTCTTCAAATATGATTTTCTGTATTTTGGCTAAACATATGGTGATATATTGCTCCCTTTACTGCTGGCAGGTATCAAATTGGTCAAAAATAAGGACACCTGGGACATTTATTGTTTAAAACTGGGACAAATCACTGGTTTTGAATAAATCTGTTGAGACAGGGCACAAAACTGGGACTCTCCCTGGTAAATTCTGACATCTGGTCATTGTAATTTCACCCTACAACAGCGCATAAACATTAATGAGACCGTAAAATCCTTCTTTCCCTTTAAGTTCTTGCTGCCAATGTACATGTCTGGTGTTTTACCTCATCAGCGAAGAGAAAAACTCTAGAGGAAACAAAGCACGTGATTTTACAGATTTTATTGCAGTTTTTCCAAAGTGTAAACCAAGCACTGCCCTGTGGCCTCAACAAAACACTGTATTTGTCAATTTAGCAACATGAGCTGAGCCAGAATGCTAACATGCGCTCAGCAACTTGTGTGGCCGGTGTAACAACAGGGGATTCCCTGTGCAGCCAACACAGCGCTGTGGGCCTCTCTCAGTGGCCTATCATTTATTTAAACATCGACTTACAGTCCGCTAACCCTGAGTCAGCAAAAAAGCCAGCCAGTTCTTCAGTTCTTCTTTCATACTCAACAATACTGTGCCCTGCAGCGCTGGCCGTCCTCACCTATTCTTCACTAAAGTCTAATCATTGTACAGAAAGCCTCTTGGCAAAACAAGACTAGATGTGAACTAGAGGAAAAGTGCTGAGTTATCAATATGTTTTACTGGCGTTCATGGTTTCTCTTTATGGTTCACATTTCTTTTTATTAGCGCTAGATTTAAGTAAGATAAGAAGTAATTCTGTCTTTGGACTGCTCTGTGTATGTCTGTTTAAAGATATTTTAGGCCTGATATTGGCTGAAAATCACTCAGAGCTGGGTTCTGCTTGTCCTGCTGCTATCCAATACAACTTCTTGGATACTCTGGTTTCCTCACATCACGTGGTCACTGAGTTGGCGGTTGTGAATTGATAACATACTGTATATATTTTAAGCTTTTTATGTTGTCTAAGATAGAAGTGAAATATTATTGCATTGGGCAAACATTTGATGGTCAGTGTGCAGTCATCTGTGAGTGCTCCATAGTAACATTGGTTTCACAAAGTAGTCATAAGTGAGAATGTTATGCCTCTCATTCAATAAGCTTTCTCAAATTCGAACGAATTCGCTCTTTGAAAAGGAATGGTGGTCACAATGTTTGCTCAAATCCAGATCAAAACAACGACAGTTTCATGGCCACTCTGGCCTTGGTAAAGATTCTCAGGCACTTAACAACCGTGAAACTAACTCCCTCAGAGGACAGTGGCCTGCCAAACAGCCCTATACACCTCGCCTGTTGTTTCAGTTTAAACGTCTCTCCACATTGCGCTACAAAATAAGCCCATAAACCACTTTCTTTCAGAACTGAAGCTTCTTGGGTGCAAGCCGAAACATTTTCAATTTAGATATTAGGTCAGACTGATGTTTTATGAGATTTTAACCATGCTTTACCGGTGTTCCCTCATCATTAGCTTACCCAAAGTTGTGTTTTGATTGATTCATGCAAGCCTGTCATACACAGGTCTCAGAAATGTAGCTATGTTTCAACACAAAACACAAAATCTGCTGCTATGGCCATGAAATGCCATGAAGTCCTGTCAGTGGTGACGTTTTGAACAGTCAGTACCTCTTTTGGTGTCTGTATTATTAAGCGGTTTTAGACCAATATTATGGTTTACAATGAACAAAATGTAAAATTATTGTCTACATATGATCAGTGTTGGGAATTACTGTTAGTAATATTTTACTCTGTACAAATGTCAGTACCGCGTGTTACAATTAGTGTTACATGTTAGTATTAAAAGTGGTGTTCTTTATTCAAATTCGCTAAAATCACCACGAGATCAGCAGTAGTGAAATGTCCAATCAGATCTAAACAGATGCATAATGTCATTGTGAGTCACGTCAAATGTATTATTAAAGACCGCCACACACTTCAGGAGAATTTGCCTGATTTGGCTGCAATTGGTGTGACCCGATTTTTGCCTTCGTGTGCGATTGTGAAGCCGCTGCGCTCCTCGTGTGTAGTATCAGTGTCAGATTATAACCACTAAACAGTAACAGCCAATAACACAGAGCGTCAGGGGAGTGACGGACACAGAGATGCAAACTTGGGATAGAGCAAAAATAATTATTACTCACCTCTCGTAAAGTTGTAAATATAAAGTGCAGCATCTCATCCACATTAACCATAGAAATTGTCCTTGACAAATAATGACTCCAGTCCACAAAACCGCGCTGTGAATCCAGTTTGAGGTGTTGTTTCAAAGTAAAAAGGCAAGAGTAGTTCCTTACGTGTGTCTGTTTACATCCACACAGCTCATGGATCGAGGTGAAGCTGTAGATTAACAATAGTGAATCTACTTCCTGTTCAGCTCAGTCAGATTCCACATTACCTTCCACTGGATGAGGAGCTAATTGAGCATCATGAGCTACATTTAGATTGCCAAATCCATATTTCCACTTATTTTGATGAGAGTAACTTAAAAGTAATGCAACAGTAGTGTAATGTCTTACATTTTAAATACAGTGACATTGTAACGTAATAAATAACTTTGAAATGACAGTAACATATAATAAGTAATGCATGATAGTTTTGAAGTAACTTGCCAATGCCAATGTTGTCCATGTATGCTTTTAATGAGGATATACATTACAACATTGATTTAAAAAAAAAAAGTGCATAATATAGGGCAATATACTAAACACTACTCAAAAAGTATATCTGTAGTAATACATACTCCAAATGATTTGTTTATGATTAGTTGTTAGGTACAAAGTGCGTAGCCATGTACTGTATACTATATTGTTACTGATATTATAACATGCAACCTTTTTTTACAGTCCACAACACCATTTTTCACCATCAGAGATAGGCTCGTTTCATAGCGCTGTTTACTGTTGTGCTAGTTTTGACATTCAGAACTGGCAACCCTGTTCTAGAATCCATTTGGCAATGGTATTGGGAGCAGCAGATGATTTATAAACCAAATGTCTTTGAGCCTCGCCCGCTCGCCTATTGTTTTGAACCTCCGCCCGTCGTGACAGATCAATGCCTGCGCAATTACACTGTGATTTATAGGTAACACGGCTGGAAACTGATGGTTAAAAGAGCATTTATGCTGCAATGAAATTCATATTTGCCCCAACAGCTTTTCATGTATGATGAATCAATACGCACACGTTGTGGGTCTGGCTGTGATGTGAGCACAGCTGGCAAACACGGAGCACTTTGAGCCAACCTGACAGATGCCGTTGGACGTGAACTGCACATTACGGAGCTGACAATGGAATCTGCCACCGAACAAAAGGGTTTTCTGTGGGTAGACAGTAGGAAGAGCCAGAATAATGCTGTGTTTTGAGGCGAAATAGCATTGTGCTTTTATGCTTTTTACAGTTGACTTAAAACAGCCTGAGCAAATATTACGATAGGGATGGTTGGCGGTAGTGGTAGTGTTTGCCCAATGATCTGAAGGTTGACAGTTCAATCCCAGTGCATTTTGCTTTTGCATCAAAGCTTTCACCAAACGCCGCCTATACTTGCCAACTCTCTGTACATGTGATTATTCAAAAGATTCAATCTCAAGGTCATACATAGGTTTCAGAAATGTATCCATTTTTAAACAATAAAAACACAAACTCTAAAATTATAAGCTACATATGGGCTATATTAACCCTTCTAGACCTAAGGGCATCTTTGCTCTTTTTTTTTGCTGTTTTCTGTCTTCGCCTGGATTTTTTTTTCTTAATTTTGCTATTAAAATTCCCCCTCTTATCCCCTAATGAAGAAGGATGTTATACATCCTTTTTTTAGTACAACTTATTATTTCACAATCTGCATGCTGTAAGACCAGAAATACAAATGAAAAAAGAAAACGGAAAATAAAATTCACACTCTTTCATACAAAAGACAAAGCAAACATGTATACACAACTTTATGGACATAAAACAATGCTCAATTTAGGGCCTTAGCTACAAAATTGCAAAAAATAAAAATATACAACAAAATATATCCTTATTACCCTCAAAAAAAAAAAAAAAAAAAAAAAAAAAGGTGCAATGGCCCCTTTTACTTTACTGGTGTCAGTCATGGAAACAGCTCATGTCAGGTCCAGGACACATCACTTCCTGCATTTCCATGGTGTTTATTACATTTGGATTTGTACATTTTGAGTGAAATAAACCTTTCAAATAAAAATATCAAGGGATGCACAGTTATGCAGACAAAGATGCGTAATTTGCAATTTCTTTGAGAAATAACTGCACTTAGAGTTGCTTTTTCAGTTGTTAAAAACATAGACACTCAGAGCAGTCGACCATTTTTACTCAGTGCACTCTTTGGCAGAGTTTGGGCCAATGAAAATGGATGAAGGGCATGCGTTTGGCGGAAAACAAAGTTCCTATTGGACACTTGTTTTCCTGACGTCATCACGCAGCATGTGATGTAGAGTAATGCCAGAGATATGCTCAGAAAGTGGAAAGTCTTATCTTTCAAAGGAAAAAAGTAAGTTTCTATCTTTTATGGTTGGAAAGTTATGCATGGATATGTAAAACATATTCACCAGTGTCGTATACAGTCTGGATGGTTTAGAGCTTCTATTCCATATTAAGCGAAATTGACACATTTAAGACATGTTAGAATGTTGTTATCTCATCAAAAACATCCCCAGAGTTGTGTTTGTTTCACCCAGACTTAACTAACCCTGCATTAACAGGCTGCCCACATCTTCAAAGTTCAAAGTGGTAGTTTTATTTTTTTGCCTGAACACTTTTACTCTACAATACAATAGAATAAGGGCTGCTGAAGGTTTACAGTTCAGTCCCAGTGCATTTTACATTTGTGTTGTTGGGCAAGACACTTCAGCATCCACATCCTCCACATCATTAGTGTGAGTGCGTCGGAGTACAATAGTGTATTAATGTGTGAGTGTATTTAAGTGTCACTGAGCAAAGTGCATAGATGTTGGATGTTAAGTATCCAACAAAGGTAGAAAAGCGCTGTTGAAACGTAGCCATTTACTGAAATAGTGTGTCTGGAGTGGATAATAGGAGTGAAGTGTCTTGCCTAGAGACACAACAACATTATACAAGTGGGGTAAGAACTAATGGCCAGATGAATTCTAATAAGAGGTCGTATAATTTAGTTTTAGTTCTTGTAATGTAATGTAAAAGCAGCTAGTGGAAAAAAAAATTGATTGTAGGACAAATGTGATCTCAGACATTTGTTTGTTTGTCACGGTTCCACATCAGGGTGAGAGAAATTACTCTCAAGTGGGCGGGACCAACAGTTCATTTTAAAACATACTCTACATGTATGATTAAAAATCGGATACTGGATTTTTACAACCAGCCCCAGCTACATCTACTTAAAGTTTCCTATCAGTGATAATAATAAAGCATTGGATATAGGGTAAGGCTGCATAATTAATTGAATTTTGATTGTGATTTCGATTTGTTTATTTTGTTTATTTTGGGATTTTTTTTATGTAAATAAGTATATTTATTTATTTTTTATATATAGAGATATATAGCTGGATATATAGTTTATTTTGGATACATTTATGTTTTTCTATGCCTTATTTCATGTTCAAAGTATATTTTATTCATTTTATACAGTTTTATACATCGCAAAACTGCTCAGGCACATTTTTGTAGCCTATATTTATTTTCAATTTGAAAGTTTTGCATAAATAATCAACAACATAGTGTTTTGTTTGGGGTTTTTTTGAGAGAGAAATGCTTAGTAAATGCATCGTATAACTAAAAAATAATCTTGAATATTGAATAATCGTGATTTCAGTATTGACCAAAATAGTAAGTTTTTCCATAATTGAGCAGACCTAAAATATACATTCACATTTCATTATTCATTCACTCCACACTTGGTGGTCGTATTGTAGCATCTCCGGGGTAGAATGACAGAAGCAAGACTGCCAATCTGCACCGTCAGAGATTCCAAACTAGGCTAGGGGTGTGAAGTGTCTTGCCCAAGGACACAAAAACAGTATAAACTACACTAGAGCCCCCTGCTGCCCTTCTACAATCTGTTTGAATCCAGAAGGTACTGGAACCGGACTAGAGCGTGAAAATCCTCTGTTATAATTTGAAACGATCCAACCACAGCTGCTAATTTGTAGAACATGTCTCTCAAATGTGAAAGACATCTCTTCCCAAAAATTCTCTGAAAAAAAAAATGAGAAGAATAATAGTATGGTGCATCGATTGTTGATTCTGTAAAAAATTGCGCTGTTTCTCAGTTCTTTATGTTGTTTTTTCTCCCCTTTTTATGTCTAAACCGCCATGTTTGTTTGACGCAAATGGTGTCTCTCTGATTGGTCTGTCAATCACGCCCTCTGAAATCAGGGAGACATGATCCCCTCGTCTTTGTAAAGTTTTGTCAAAAAGTCTGGTTCTGGCTGGTCAGGTAATCAAGTAAACAACAAACCAGGCTCAACTGTGCTTAGCTTCCACAATCAGACAAGATCGAACATAGTAAAGATGGTGTTGCTAGTCCTAATTTGTTTGTTTTATTTGGTTGGATACATATTTCATTCATCAATACGCATCCCGTCTACTGTCAAACATCTCCAGTTCCAGTTGAGATACAAGAAAACCTTGTTTTTCTTCTGAAGTGGGTCAAAACAAAGTAGCAGGTCTAGACTAGAGACACACCACAGAGAGCAAGATCAATAGGTGCTGGTGCTCCGGGTGGCCTTTTTTCATAGCAGCCCCACAAATGGACAGCGGGGTGTTGGAACTATATAACACATGATGAATGGTAAAGAGACTGAAGTGTCTGACAGGATTGATCCGCTGATGTACGCGTTTAATTGAGCTGCGCATATTCCCCTACGCCCTGCTTGCCTCTTAATGCGTTGCTAATGGGTACTTTGCTTTGTATAATGACTCGTATTTCCACTCATCCACAGCCACATGTGAGCCTATTATAATTTTATTAAAAAGGGTTTCATATGATCTCACACACTCATAAAATTGATGGGATGTTAACCAAGGAAGTCAAACAAAATGTATAATCTTTTATTTAATTAGCAAAGCGGTTTAGAGGTGTTTTTTTTTTTTTTTTTTTTTCCCCAGTCAGTTTTGGGATAATGAATTTTAATTTATTTTTGTAGCTTTGCCTTTCTCAATTAACCCAAATGATGGAAGCGATTCCTCTTAATTTTTGTGTTATGAATTGAAATGAAATCAGACTCCAGTAAATTAGCAAACTATCAAAGCCAAATAAGAAGTTAGTTACTCGGTTAAATTCTCAACTTGAATTCACGCAGGAAGCAATTAAAATACAACTATTTATTAGAGACAACTTGAAATGAAATGCTATAACAATCATTTAAAGAGGGGCTATTATGCAAAATCTATGTTTATTTTTAGCCTTTAAACATTCCTGACAAGGTTTTAGAGGTCATCCATGCATGTTTCAGTAATTGAGCGATCTCTCCCAGCTACTATTCGAACCTAGCCAGGCTGGCGCCACCTAGTGCCTCCTCTCAATTTCATTTCTCTCCAGCAACTAGGTCAGGAATCAGAATACAATACATTGTTTGCAAGAACCCCGGAAGTTGTAGACCGCGCATCAGCCAGTCAGAGAAAAGCTGTGAAGCCATGATGTCAAACTCAGCGCGTGTCTGAGTCTCTTTTGTGGTACAGCACAACAGTAAACAAAGCGGCTGAGATGGATGTAGACGAAGACATACATTCTGTGTTGGCAACTAGTGATGGGCGAATGGAGCCTCGTGAAGCATTGACACCTCAGTCGCAATATTGTCTCAAATGGCTCGACGTGTCTGAGGCCTTGGAGAAACACTGACCTCTAGTGGACAAATTTAACTATTGGCACGCAGGTGTCTCAGCATCGATAAAGTATTGTTAGTGTAAGACAATACTTGTGTCCAGAGCATACACCGTACTCAACAACAACAATAATAATGATGATTTAAAATAATATGTAAAGAGCAACATAAATAGTATGGTGTAAATAAGAAAGTAGGTTATCTTGTTTGGTGGAATTAGACCAAAGTGATCCCAAACCATGGATCGCTTTTTTCCACTTGTAGATGCCATCGAAAATGAAACAAATGCCAAAAGTCACCAGAAGTCACCAAAATCACCACTAGCGTCACACAATACTCTTCAATACCCAACATTTTTAAGAAATATTGGTGCATCTTTTATACTGTAGCAGTTTAGCGCTGGTCAAACCACGAAAGTGCGCTGAACACGCTGAAGCACTCTGAACCAGTCGCAGAGCGGAACATTCGCTGAGCCAATGAAATGCTTCGATACACTGAAGTGACTGACACGCAGAGCGAAGCAGTAGGGGGAGGGACCGACACTTCAACACTTCGGTCACGTGAGCGGCTGCTGCGAGACGAGCTCCGAGGCAGTGCTTCGGAGCAATTTGTTTCAGAACGAACGAGACGTGCTCCGGAGCTCCGTCTCATTTGTCCCATCACTATTGGCAACGATTCCTGAGATCGAGGATTTAAAGCCGGAACAAAAAGAATGTTTGGTGAATTTTATCAAGGGGAAAGACGTTATTGCCCTTCTTCCTATGGGGTTTGGTGCATTACATTCGTCATGACCAAATAGCAGCGATTGGTTAAATAAAAAAGTACCCGCCTACCAGTCGAGCAAACGAATCCTACTGCCATGGTTTTTCCTAATGCTGTCCTAATAGTCAGAAAGTTTCCACGAAGTGAGACCGGCTGATGGATCAGGCTAACTCGAACCGTCTTTAGCTATAAGATTCTATGCAATGCTCAGTAAATGTAAATATACAAAAAGCATGACACAGTACCATACACAACAACTTGACAAACCTGGTGCAATGTGCAGTAGTTTTATTAACAGAAAGCATGCTGACTGTGTTGTGATATCGCTCAGAAGATGGAGTGACTTAGCGCAGAGAGCAAAGTGAGGGCGACAAAGGGAGTGGATCAAAAGTAGACGTGAAACTTAGAAAAATATATTAATACATTGCTTCGGTGAATATAGGATTTTCAAAACAATAAAAAGTAACTTGGTGTTTTAAATATGTTAATACTTCATAGAAATAAAACATTCCCTCTTTAATCTGACAATCAACATTACAGGTTTTTATTTTGAACTTGAGAAATTTAATTTGGTGTGCAATGTTATACCATATATCAACATTTATCTTTCTAAACAAAAAAGATAACTGATGTAATGCAAGCTTCAGATCCATTTTATTCGATTTTTTATTTTATTTATAAAACTAGAATTTATATCATGATGTCCTTCATCGAATCAGATCAAGATTAAAGTCTGTGTTGGTTTCTTTGCAAATTAAATCCCATAAAGCCAGGAACTTTTTGATTTAATTTCCTCATTTAAAATAGCTGCAGACTTTAGCTGGGTGAAAAAGCTGTATATTTAACACATACCAGCTGCTGTGTCACTGATATACTCTTGTTTTTTCCTTGTTGACAGGTTCGGCCTCATCCTTCATCGGAATGAGCCTGTCCTCCACAAAATCGACCTAGAGACGACATCCTACGTGAAAAACATCAGCCTGCAAGAGTATAACTGCATCCCCAAATCCATGGCCTACACCCACCTCGGAGGATACTACTTCGTCAACTGCAAGGCCGACTCGACCGGGGCTACCCAACCTCAAATCATTCTGGACAGCGTTACTGACAGCGTCATCGGATACAATCGCGACGTAACTGGCACTCCATACATCTCTCCCGATGGCCACTACTTGGTTACCGTTGACGACACGGACGGACTTATGCGAATTCAAACCATTTCGGAGCACGGCAAGATCAGTGACCCTTTCGACATCCATACCAACCTGCACCTGTCAGACGTAGCATTCCAGAGGTCCTTCACCGAGCTGCACCAGTACAACATTTTCGGCAGTTCCGGACGCCAAACCGATGTCCTTTTCGTAGAACTCAGCAGCGGTAAAGTGAAAATGATCAAGAGTTTGAAAGAAGCCACCAAGTCGTACGAATGGCCGTGGAATGCTAAGAACCGGATTATGGCGAGCAGCGGACTTTTCGGACAGTACCTCATGACACCGTCCAGGGAGTCTTTGTTCATTTTAGACGGACGACTCAACAAGCTCAACTGCGAGATCACGGATGTGCTGAAGGGGAATGTTGTGGTGTGGGTTGGCGAGTCCTAGGTCCTGGTTTGATTTGGTTTTCAGTTCCTCAAAAAAGTACTCTTGCACTGTTAAGTTTTGTCGGAGCTAAGATTTGTCCAAGAACCAAATTGAAGAAGTTCAATTCAAAGACTGGCTAAAGTCGGTGAACACAGAGATTTACAAAAAAAAAAAAAAAAAAAAGCAACATTATTTAACTTTACAGTGAGGATCTTTCAGGTCGGCATTGGGGTCTCTAGGCTGTGTGGTGTACCTCTAACGTAAGAGTAATTTTAAAACTCACCGCTCATTAAGAAGTAAATAAAGGCCTTCACGTTTGCCAAGTGAGCAACAATTGGTTACCTAAATCAAACTACACATTATGAATTACTAATAACTAAGTAAAAATTTGCATCAATAGTTGGAAATAGATCAGGTTATGTTGATTAGAATGCCAATGTATGCCAAGGATAAAATTTATGCGTTTTTATGCGTATTTGACTCATAGAAAGTGTCAACAAGCACGTTTTCGACTAACATGTGAAATTAGCTGATCTTCGGATAGCACATAGAGTTACGTAATGTTGCTTCAAGTACATTGCAAGGTGAACAATGCATTACAACTTCCCGTACACCAAATTGATCGCCGGTGTCTGCGATGCTGTAGATAATCTTGAAAAAAATAATGAAAATCCCACAAATATTTATCAAATTGGCAAAATAGTGTCCCTATAATATGCTGTACACCTCCCGTAATTTTAATTTATACCCATCCTCAAGTCTTTTCCGTGCCTTGAAGGAAAATTCCGTTCGGTCGGAGGAATTAGCGTAATTATTCCCAGCGTGACTGCAAAACCGACTCACCTCTTTTCTTTGACCCCAGCTCTCGTCTATCAGGCTGCCCGACTTTCCCTAATTAAAATGGGCCCTTGCTGTGATCCTGTCCCGTTTGAAGTGGAGACTGAAAGACAAGAGTGGTTCATTATGGCGGCGCGCTCCCTAACCTCCTGATCTCGAATTATAACCAGCGCGATAGGTCCACGAGGATGTATACAGTTTTCTCTAGCGTTCCTTTATATATTCCAAAGCAGAAAGAGAAAGACGGGGAGAGTTAGAGGTATAGACACACACCAGCTTTAGACACCGCACGTTAATGTAAAACTTAGGAAACTCAAATGTAGAGACAATAGAGCACTTGTATTTAAAACAGAACCAGATGATAATGTCATGTGTGGATCAGATGAGTTGGGTTTGTGATAGTCAAGAACAGTGTGAGTTTGTGGCGTTAATATGCATGGTCGGATATGTTGGAAAATTGGGTTTTCCAACCAAGGATAACCATATTTCCTTATTGGGGTAATTCATCATTTCAAAAGTGCATTGTGTAATTTTTCCGGTGGAGGATCAGTCAAATGCTTTTCTCCATGGAGTTGTTGCTTCGTTGCTTCGCCTGGAATGGTTCACAGTATGATATTAAACCTTTGAAGCTTCATGGAGACCAAACCAGATCAAGTTACAGGTCAGATCTGTGGAAAGGCGACCACATCCAGACTCAGAATGCCTGTTTTTCAAGGTATTTTTGAGCTATAAAACCACCTATGAGTGATTAAAAGTCAGGTAGAGCTGTTAAATATCTAAGGCTACGTTCAGACTGCAGGCCTTAATGCTCAATTCGGATTTTTTTGTGAAATCAGATTTTTTTTTTTGTGAGGTCATTCACGTTTCCAGTTAAGTACAACTTGTATGTGAACTTTAAACGCCCCAAAAGTGTCCCGCATGCGTATTGGAGGACACAACAACGTCACACGCAGCAAACGTCCTTAGTGTTTAAGGAAGACGCCTAAATATGGACATGAGCATTGAGCACCTGGCCATTTTAAAGTTGCTGTCGTACCGGAGCCAGAACATGTACAGCTTATTTGTTTTAAGGAGGAGATTGAGAAGGAGAAGGACAAGGTTTTTGGCCGTGGTGTTTTGTGGGGCAGTAGAAGAACGTCTGTTGAAAGAAACGTGTGGGTGCGGAGTCGCAGCCAAGAGTTGTGGGATTGCTATGTGCTTTGCGTTGCTGCTTCACTGACACGAAGTTCAGACACAATTTTCGTAGCCGTTCAGACTGAAGTCGCATGTCAAAAGATCGGATATGTATCGGTTTTAGGAGCACATATCCAAGTGGCCTGGGTCGCATTTGAAAAAATCGGATGTGTGTTGTTCAGACTGTCATTAAAAGATCAGATACAGGTCGCATAGAGGCAAAAAAAATCTGATTTGGGTCACTTCAGGCTGCAGTCTGAACGTAGCCTAAATGCCATACTGTGGAACATTCCAGACAGAGCAATGACATGTCCATAGAAATAGAAACATGACCCCCTCTACATAATGCACCTTTAAATATGTACTAATTTCCTCATTTATTCATTCTTAGATTTTTCAACAAATTTATGTTCAGAACTTAGTCTCCAAAGTCATAGTCATTATTGTGACATTAACCTACGTAAGGAAATATGGTCATCTTGAGGTTGATGTTGTCGTGTTTTTAGAGCTACACAATATTAGCATTAGCATTCTAGCCTGTATGCTACATGTATTATTTAAATTCAAGTTTTGCTGTGTTGGCTTGTAGCGCTGTTTTATTTATTTTGTTTTTTAATGTTAGGTTTTTAGTGGACTTATTTATTATTTACAAGTCTTTAATTTGATGTATTTATCTATGTTTGTTGTGTTATTTTTTTGCATTTTATTGTGTATTATATTGTGTAATCCAGTGTAATGTTAAGCTAACGGCTAGTTGCAATGTGTTACGTAGAAAGCCTTTGAGGTTGCGATTGATGGAAGCTTTTTTTTCCCGAATGTTGCTGCAGTAGAATTGTAGCAGAGAGGAACCTAACCTAACCTATTACTGTCTTGACTGGGCGTGTTTTAGCTGGACACATTTTCTATGCATTCTCACTCGAGCACTCGACGGATCTGTGAATCACAATGGGCAAATGGAACTCCGATTTAGAATGGACTCCTAATGTACAGACACCCTTTCACCTTCTTATTGCTAATGTACGCATCTTAGTGGATGAGTGTAAGCGGGGAGGTGGGATGGAAAACGCTGGAGTGGACATTGTAAGTACACGTGTGGAAAGTGCGTTGGCCATTTTAGTGCTGTAAGAACGACCAAACTTAATAACTTAGTATAATTTTAATTTGGTATGTAATAAGAAAGCTTTCAGAAATATTAATGTGCATAGGTTAGAAATACATGCATATTTTGGGAAATCCGTGCACAGTTGTCTGTAGTTGAGCATAAAATAAATATTCATTAACTCTCGAAGGAGTCCAGTCATGCATAAAATATATTGTGTGTATTTTATCCATCAGAATACGAACTGAAAAGTTACAACATCAAGAATTACAATCATGCAATGAAAATTACGATTACGCTTTCTTCAGTGTGAATATGAATTCAGAGACACGACTCAACTGTCAAAAATACGTCAACACTTCACAGGCATTATTTATTGAGCAGAAGAAACATTGATCGAGGTGCCGGACTTTTATGCCGCACACAGAACTGAACCAGGACTTTTCAATTCGTATTATGATGGCTAAAATACACACAATTTTATGTACGATTGGACTCATTTGAGAGTTTATGAATATTTATTCTATGCTCAACTACAGCCAAATATGCACGGATTTCTATCCTATGGACACATATATTTCTGAAAGCTTTCTTACTCCATAGGAGAACACATAAAATCAAATCAAATCAAACTTTATTTATAAAGCACTTTTCATACAAAAATGTGACACAAAGTGCTTTACACAGATTAAAAACAATCCCACCCACCAACCCAACCCCCACAGCTGCCCGACTCCACACAACCAAAAAGGTGGGTCTTGAGCCTGCTCTTAAAAACATGAATATTCTCTGCAGCCGAGCTCCTCGAGCTGCCATATAGACGGGGCCATAGTACTGAAAAGACGCCTCTCCGTGAGTGTGTGTCCTGACTTTGGGAATGAGCAGGAGCCTGCTGCCGGAGGAACGCAAAACTACATCATTTTGAAGTTTTGAAATTATGGCAAATTTGAATTATGATATATTTACAGTTCAGGTATTTAGAGGCATATTTTAGCCAAGTTCTGATGAACTGCAAATTGAAAATCAGTAATCAAAAAAAAAAAAAAGGAAAAAGTCATTTTGGTTAATATCACCCATCACAATGGCACTGACAATAGATAAAATATATACCAAAAAAAGTCAAATTAACTAAACAATCTGAAAGAAAAATGCGAGTTTGGGGAGCTGCAGTCAAAACATGGCCGCTGGGTTGATGGTCAGTCGCTGTAGGTTACCTGAAAGTCTGCTCTAGAGTTCTAACCCACCTCCCCGTCTAAACTCCTTTCTTTACTGTCCATGTTGTTTTCTAAAATGGCTGTTACCGCTACACCCTTTTCCTCTATGTTACTTTCTTGTACATAGCAGCTGACTGTGAATCCATTGTTACCATGATGCATTACGTTGTTACTCGAAAACCACTCCTTTTTAAAAATATCACACCATTCGAACACTTGAGCACATTGTGACCACACATTCTGTATGTTCCTTTTATGTGGTTGTACTTTTTAGATTACACTTTTGTCATTTTACCCCACAATAAAATCTATACCATAAAACTACTGCTATTTTTGTCTAGTTTTTCCTCATTAAAATGTGCCATAGACGATGCTGGTACGCCATCGACCGCCGCTTGAGAAGGCGAGAAGCTGATGCCAATTACCATGCAGAGGAATCGGTTATGGGAACAAGGTCAGGACTTCATATTCCCCCAGGTGTGTGTAAAACGCGTAGAAAGACTCACGGTTTAATGCAGGGTTTATTAAATAGATAAATACGAATGCTATTTATAGGCTTATATATTCAAAATGGAAATACAGCCACAGAGTAAACCGTGTAAATCAATATTGTTTGCACTATAACGCTTCCCTTGGCATTCCTGGTTAAATGGATCACCGTGGAACTTTTCTGGTTACATAGATTAAAGGTGCACTATGTCACTTTTTGGTTACCAGAAATGTTCCACAGTATGACATAAAACGGCTCTAGCTTGCATAAATTAAATTACCTTTTTTTGTTTTACCTAGAAAAAACAGGCATTCTAACTGTGAGTGGGGTTTTCCTCTCCACAGATCTGACCTGTAACTTGGTCAGGTTTGGCATTCCAGACAAAGCAATAACATTTCCATTTAGAAAACTATTTAACAGACCCTTCACCAGAAAGGTTACACAATGCACCTTTAAATTAAATAGAGGAAGACAACAGTGAAGTTGAAGTTGTGATTGGTATGTTCGGGTACACACTTAAGACTTAAGAATACATATGTAGTGGTAATCATTAAAAGTGCTTTCACATTACAAATTGAAGCGCACTCTGATTGGGGGCAATGTGCTTTCACTTCAGGAACAGTCAAGCTAACAGGTTTGTGGTAAAATAAATAAATAAATAAATAATTTTTAAAAAGCGGTTACATATTGGCCAAAAAATACCATCAGAGAACTGTTGCTCCACTGTTTCAAACCACTCAATATGAGCTTCGGCCATGAAAAAAAAAACATATCAGTGGCACTTCTTTAGCCGAGATTAGAGTTTCATTACGCATTCACAATTGAGTTTTATTGCCCTATAATATTCAGGAAGTGTGCATTAGCGTGCTAGTTAACTTTACCGCAACAGAAAAACTTTACTCTGGTCTCTAAAAGTTGTGAAAAGTGCTTATAAACCCATCCTGGTGAATAATTAGGATGCTCAGAATGCATAAGGTAAACTTTGGACAACTGCAGTCTGTTTAAAATGAACAAGTTCTGTTTTTCACATTTTTAAGACAGTAAAAATCACGTACAGCGGCTTTATGAACCTCTACACTACACTACACACTCCAAAATGGGAACTGCATTACATTCTTACTTGAGGCTGTTTTCATTCATGGTTACCACAGCAAACCTCATCGCCATCCTCATTGTTTGCAAATGTATGAATGAAATCAATGTACTTTAAAAAGCTAAGCAGATATAGATTAATATTGCACAAAAACATGTCCAGTTGCTTACAAAAACATCAGTATAGTCTGGAACATGATACTACCTACATATATTTCCAATTCTCAGGTCATCTTTCATTCTTACCCTTTGCCTAAAACAACATATTAAAATCTGTAAGTAGTTTCACTTTCCTTTGAGACACTCTAGGTCCCTGCTCTCATTGCTTCCCACGCTAAGTCACTCTCTTTCAGAGCGCCATCACAACACAATCTACGTGCATCTCTCTAATGAAACTACTACACATCGCATCAAGTTTGTGAAGTTGTAGTATATTGTCTTGTACCATGCTCTTGTATATTTTTCAGGTACTCCATGTCATTGTGGGAAAAATCTCGTATTCCAGAAAAAAAAAAAAAAAAATCTAAAACATAAACAGTGGTGGAAAAAGGAGTGCCGACACCAGAGCAAAAATAAATAAATAAATACTCAAGTAAATGTATATTATCACATGAACATATATACTGAAGTAAAGGTATTAAAGTGCATGTTTAGAAATGTACTTAAAGAGTAAAAAAGTAAAAGTATTTAGCAGATTTTTAGATCCAATAAAGCTTCAAATGTTGTGATTTTGATTGTTCAACAGAAATTATTGAATTATTTTCTTCCTTGCAGTTTTTATTTGTCTATTTCTATCTGCTAGACTACAAGTGTTTTATAAATAAACCCTCAGTAAATCCAAAAACAAAAGTGTATACTTACGTACAGCACTTTACAAAATTTAAATCTACCAGGTGTTTATTCACTATTTTGTGTTTTCCCAGTAAAGCTCTTCGACTGTATTCCTTTGTTATATTTCCGTTAGCTTGTTCCTTGTGATGCTATTTATGTCCCCTATGAAAGGCTGCAGATTGCATGAGTACCTGGAATGGAAAGGGTGCTCAAAATGACAAAAGGCCCCTGGACTTATCTGTGGAATCCATGCGGAGAGGCAATTCCACCTGAACAACCCTACTTCAGATCTACAGCCCAATGAAAACACCCAGGTTCATCCATGCAACCAAGAGCAAAGCATACTTAGTTAGATTCAATAGAAATATGCAGTCCATTGCCAGTGCGTCGCGTTAAGTCTGTTGAGTGTACGCTGGGTAATGTAATGGAAATTTCACTTGGCAGGATAATTGAAAGGAGACATGAAAACCACTATGGGTAAACACAGTGAAACATCATTATTTTCAGTGCAGTTTATAATGTGCATATTGGAAATGAGTTTGTTTTGATGGACAGTGGTGAAAGGACTGTTTCATTGGCAGACATGGAGCTGTTGACAATCTCTAATTCTGACATAATTTGGTGAGATAATTCCTGTTGTAAATATAAATTAGAGTTTTACACCAATCAAGAAGCAATTTGTGAATAGAAGTTGAAAAATATGTAGAAAATTACAGGAGGTGGAGAGTTCTGTTTAAAGAGTTTCATATTGGAGACATCAATAATGAGTGCGTTTACATGCACATCAAGTATTCCAGTTATAATCAGGTTTTAGAATATCCCGGTTTCGTCATAGTGCATGTATACACAGTATTCTGATATCCGGTTATGAGAAACCGGGATATTGTATCTGGTATATTCCAATAGTAACAGGGATACTGTTGCATGTGACCAGTGTTGGGAAGGTTACTTTTAAAATGTATTCCCCTACAGATTACAGACCCAAAAATGTAGTTTGTAACGTAATCCATTAAATTACTTAAAGTGAGTTACGTAATCTGAATACTTTGTGGATTACTTAATTTGCTGTAGAGAAGCAAAGACCAGGATACTTAACAGTATTAAAAATATTATTGATAAAGGAGGAGGAGACACGGTCCATGCAGCATGATTTAGTCCTGTTAAATCCTGGTTTAGTCCTGGTTTAGATCTTGTTTAGACCTGGTTTAGATCTACCTTAGACCTGGTTTTAGTCCTGGTTTAGATCTATCTTAGACCTGGTTTTAGTCCTGGTTTAGATCTATCTTAGACCTGATTTAATCCTGGTTTAGATCTAGTTTAGACCTGGTTTTAGTTCTGGTTTAGATCTATCTTAGACCTGGTTTTAGTCCTGGTTTAGATCTAGGTTAGACCTGATTTTAGTCCTGGTTTAGATCTATCTTAGGCTACGTTCAGACTGCAGGGCTTAACGCTCAATTCCAATTTTTTTTGTGAAATCCGATGTTTTTGCGAGGTCGTTCACATTTCCAATTAAATGCGACTTGTCTGTGACTTCAGTGTGAACGGTAAACGGCCCGAAAGTGTCCCGCATGCGCACTGGAGACACGATGACGTCAACCCCATGCGTCAACCGCAGTGAGCGTGCTCTGTGTTTACGGAAGTTGTCCAAACATGGACGCGAGCATTGAGCACCTGGCGATTTTACAGTTCCGGTTTCCGCCTGCTTCAGCGCAGAATAGTGACGTTTGTCGCTTGTTGGGATGGATGCGCTTTGGCCGTTCAGACTGAAGTCGCATGTCAAAAGATCGGATATGTATCGGATTCAGGACCACATATCCAAGTGGCCTGGGTCGCATTTGAAAAAATCGGATCTGTGCCGTTCAGACTGTCATTAAAAGATCGGATACAGGTCACATAGAAGCCAAAAAATCGGATTTGGGTCACTTCAGGCTGCAGTCTGAACGCAGCCTTAGACCTGGTTTTAGTCTTGGTTTTAGTCCTGGTTTATATCTCGTTTAGACCTGGTTTAGATCTAGCTTAGACCTGGTTTTAGTTCGGGTTTAGATCTAGTTTGGACCTGGTTTAGTTTCCAGCAATGAGTGGAATTACCGAAAAAAAAAAATAATAAATTAAAAATAAAAATAATGTGAAAACAGGAAAACAGGAAAATACCGCTGTGTAATCCATTTATTTCAACAAAGTAACTGTAATCCAATTACCATTCACAGAAACAGTAACTGTAACTGAATACAGTTACTCATTATTTGTACTCTGATTGCAACTCCGGTACATATAATCTGTTACTCCCCAACACTGCATGTGACACAGTATCCCAAATACAGCAACATACAGTAAAGTTGACTGCGCATGCGTCCAAAAGACAAGCAAACATGTCTGGGGCAAGTTCAAAAAGAAGCTTGAGCTGAGCAGCTCCATGAAACTGAAACTTAAACCTAAAAGAAAATGCCCATGATCTTTAGTGTGTTTTAGTTAAATGAGTAGTCCAACCTTAAGTACTTTAAATTGAAGCTTAGCAAACAAAACATACTGGTGAGTCCAATAAGCACCTAAATATTGCAGTAAGCTTTATTCTGTCTCCAACCCAACATATAAATCCAACCACATTAAAGCCCCACTGTGTAACCTTTTAGCCAAAAATACAGACTAAGATAAAAGCATGTTTACATTTTGCATTCTTAAATTGCACTGAAATACAAAAAGAAATATATTGTTACTTGCATCTCCACAAACTTAATTATTTATTGGCCTGATTTGCTTGTTTCCATAGAAATGTTGTTCCTTTGGCTATAATATTCCACAGCATAAAACATGTGTATGTCCATGGAGAATGTTCCAAAGTATGGTTTTAACTTTCTGTTTCAATCACCTCCAGAAAGTTACTTACAGTATCTTTAAATGATACATGTATAATAAAAACATCTTTAGTCAAAGATTGGACAAATCTGTTGTTTCCAGGTGAAAGCTTATACATTTTTAGAGAGCAAAATGACAAAAAATAAATAAAATATGAGAAAATATGATCTTTTACCTGTACTGCGTCCTCTCAAGATTATGTTTAGAACGTCTTTGACAAAATTTGCTTTTCACAACTCAGCATGAAATCGGCGAAATATATGCACATATCCTTAAAACTATAGTCCCTCCCGTTGTGTGCCCTTGTGGCTTGTGCCGTACACACACCCACAGTGCACACCGCGTCTTTATCACCCTTCACTTCTCTGTCCTCTACACCCAAATAAACACCGAACTGCCCCTGTCATCTGGCCCTCCTTCTCCTCCCCACTCTGCAGCTCTGGGCCCACTCCCGATCACTATAGCCCCTCGTGTTTGTTGGGTCATTTTCTGCAGCCATTCATGCTCTTTGTTTCCTTTCTGTTCAACTACACTGAAGTCACTTTGAGGTTGCTGGACACAGATTTAATTGCAGAATAAGAATGAATTTCTTGATGAGAAGAAACTTAATGCAAAGAACAATAAACTTGCAAAAGCCCCAAAGAAAGTAAAGCCCCTGGTTCCTTAGTCCTTCTGCTCTTTTACCCCAAAAACATACAAGTCCCTCCCAGACTATGTCAATATATGACTTTCCTTTTATTAGAGGTTCACTTAATGTACCACTTAATGTCATGTGCGGTGTAACTTTAAAAGACTGTCATAGCCCTGCATTCACTGGTCTCCTCAGGCATAACTGGTTGACAGACAGAATTTTACAATATTTTAAACATTGTTTCAACAAAATAAAGGTGTTTTCTTAAATTTCGTCAAATAATAATCTCTGTACGTTAGATACGTTTTTGCTCAGCGTACTACATAGTTGCAAGGTAAAAGTTAAGGAATTCCCTAGCATGATCTCCAACCAGGAAGTAACATTTTTACATAAAAGCAAATTGCCAGAAAAACTGGTAAAACATGGTGACATTTTTAGCAAACTCTTGTCTTAAGTGTGAGTAGTTCAGGTACTTTAAGTTGCACTTTAGCACCCAAAACATCATGCATTGTGTCTGAATGAAAGAAAATATATTGAATTAGGGATGTCAAAATTGTTCGGTTAATAATCACTGTATGACAGTGTTTTACAGGATGATGTAGCCCTCTGTATCCACTGGTCTTCTTGAGCACTACTGGTTGTCAGATAGCCCAGTGCTTGTGTAATGTCTGTATTCGTGGGACACAAGCATCAATCAGTCAATCAGTCAAACGTTATTTATAGAGCCCTTTACAATACTCAAGGTGACCAAAGTGCTCCAAATTAAAATCAGCGCACTATAATGACATAAAACAAACTGTGCAAAGTGTCACTGCATTACTGACTGTTAAAAGGTAAGGGCTTTCACATTAAAGAAAGAAAATCAATGCCTCTACTTTCTCAGGCGTCCTTTTACAGGTGTGCGGTGGAGAGTGTTCTCACCTCCATCATGATTGTATCGTTCAGCAGCAGCAGCACCATGGCAGAGAGGAAAGCTCTGCAGAGGGAAGTGAGAGCTGCTGAGCGCATCTGCCACTGTAGTCTGCCCTGCATTGAAGACACCTATACATCAGCAGGTGTAGGAAAAAATCCTTTTTACAGCTCTCCCATCAGGAACAAGGCTGTGCCACCTACAGGCCAGGCCCACCACACTCTGGAACATTTTTTTCCTGATGCCGTTGGGCAGATCAGTTCTGTCATGTAGCCTTGACACTAAAACAGCACTGACTTGGAAAGCCCTTTAGAAAATGGGGGCGGCTGGGGGCTGTTTTTAAAGACTGTTTGTGTTTGATATACAATATTTTAAACTATTTATTGTTTATTATGCTGTTGATAACCTGGACCTGAGCACAGTAGTTTGTTTCTGTGTATTTTTGTTTACTGAAGTGGCAAATGACCGGAGAAGGAGCTGTGTTCGCATTGCCGGCAGTAAGTCAGACCTGTTCCCGGTGCATGTTGGACTCCACCAGGGCTGCCCTTTGTCACCGGTTCTGTTCATTGTGTTTATGGACAGATTTTCTAGGCGCAGTCAGGGGCTGGTTTGGGGACCACAGGATCTCATCTCTGCTGTTCGCAGATGATGTTGCCCTGTTGGCTTCATCAAACCAGGACCTGCAATGTGCACTGGGGCAGTTTGCAGCCGAGTTAAATTATTAAATTATTTTTAATCAGAATTAAAGCGCTCATGTAAACGGGACAACTAACATTTTAAAATTCTGTTTAAAATTGCTTATGTTTAAAATTCTGAAAGGAACTGCCAGTGGAGTACACTCTGACCCTGGCCTAATAAATCTGCCGTCTTATAACTTTAGTATAAAGTAAAATGTACTACAATACAATACAATTATGCAATTTAACTTATAACGCAGAATAACCTACCCCCAGTCCTTGATCTCCATCAGTATTCATCCTGATGCCTGCTCACTCGTATGAATATCCCTCCGCCTCAAATCCACTTTCATAAAACTCTCTCTACAAATGGTTCAAATAAGAGGTGCCGTCACTTCTTTAATCACGTATTTTAGCGTCCTTATACCTCACCGCAGCCACATGAGATAGTGAGCCACCAGCTTGTAGCTCCCCATGTATTAAGGTGTCCAGAGGCATGCTGGGTAATCACGCGGTAGGCGGAGTAATCATGTTCCCGGGGCCTCTCACGCTCCAGTTGGGCCCCTGATGACTGATTGAGGCCACTGTTCAGATGCACCTCCTCAGACCTCATCACAAATTCTCATCACTACAATCTGAGTGAGTGGTGAAAAGCGCAAGAGCAAAAGATTTCTACAGCGGCTAAAAGGAGTTGTCAAAAAGGCGTGGAAGGCAAATCGCAAACTGGATTTAATTCTGATTCTTCTAAAGCATGTTTTAATTGATGTGGTGATGTAATTATTGAATCTCTTATCAGACAGGAAGTAGGCTTGAGGGGTTTGGTGCCTATATTGTGTTGGGACTTCCTGGGTTTAAATAGAGGTTTACTTCAATGAAGCCATCAAGCTAAAACATGCACCAAAGGTAAAATCTTTCAGTTAAGATTAAAGTAAGGTATTGTTTTTGTATGGGGAAAAAAATGTATTCTGCATTTGACTCAACCTTTAATGTTGAAACCTGTCAGGAGCAGGGCACCCATCTTCAGATCTTGAGCTAGTCTTGGTCAGGTCTACCAGGAGATATACTACTGTGCATATTTTGAGTTGATGTGGGAAATCTGAGTGCCTGGAGGAAACCCACCCTGACCTGGAGAGAAACATGAAAACTCTACACAAAAAGACCTGGGAGTTGAACCCAGAACCTGCCAGGTCCAAGGGGTAGCGTTTTTCTGGACAGTCAGAGATGCTCTGCAGAGCATTATTCATTCACTCCACACTCACTGGTGGTAAACTACTATTGTAGCCACAGCTGCTTTGGGGCAGACTGACAGAAGCAAGGCTGCCGATCTGTGCCATCAACCCCTCCGACCACCGCCATCACTCACAGATGACTTTTTACTAGGCAATGTGGGTGAAGTGCCTTGCCTAAGGATACAACAACAGTTTTTTGCAAATGGTGACTCACTGTGGCACCTGATTTTCCCAGCAGTCTCCCATCCAAGTACTAACCAGGCTTTGACAAGCTCGTATGGTCACGGCTATAGCCTCCTCAGTCCTTCTTAAAGTAGAAATGATACCAATACTATTACTGTATTACTACTACTACTAATCTCAATTATTCTTTTCTCTCACTCTTTCTCCTTCTCTATCCCTTTTCTATAATTGTTTTCCTGAGGCTGAACTTGCTTGAATGAACATGAATGAGTTGTTTTTGTTTTTTGTTTTTTTCTCCATCATGTCATGTCTGCCTTACCTGGATTCTTTTCCCTTAATCATTGGGTTTGGAGGTTGTGTCATTTTCTTTGCCTTTTTATGCTGTCAGTCTTGGTAGATGCTGTAGGTAGTAATTTTAATATCTTATTGAAATATATTCATAAGGCAGGATATTAGAATCACATCATTTCACTTTCCTTATACAGTACAACAGGCCTAATTTCTTATAAATTGCCCATGTTGCCCATATTTCCCAATATATAACCTCTTTTCTGTAACAGGCACAGTACATGAAGCACTCTTAAAAAGGGTCCAGTCTCGCCCTGTTTGTAACTATTCAGACAGTCTATAAGGAAATGAATACAACTGCTTTTAGTTATGAACCTGCACAGAATATAAATTGTGATCATTTTCACAGAGAAAATTGAGGCAATCAAATGTGAATTTAACTTAAAAGGTAAAAAATGCAAATATGCATAGAATACACAGTATATTTCATTGAGCGTTTGCTTTTAAATCCACACACAGCAATTTAGGCCTGGGAATCACGGGGTCCCTCATGATTTAGAACACTATACGATATTATCACAATATGACGATACCTGCGATAATCGATACTGCACATTACTCTGTGACATATTGCTGTTTTTAAAGAACCACATACATTTCAGCAACTCTATTTCTTAGCTACACCCCTGCTTGAGCGGAGTGAATATGAAAAAGATCTATTTTAATGAGCAGAACAGTGAAAATGTCGAGTGTACTGCATAAACACAAAATAAGCAAAAGAATTACTGAATTGCTGAACGGTACAAAAACTACTCTTGCCGATATATCGATACAGCCCATGATAGCAATACCCTATCACCAAATTTAGTACCACGATATATCAGTATTTCGATATTTTTTTTTTCTTTGTGATTTAAATTAACACCGATGGTACAACACTGGCAGTTGTTGTTTAAGGAGTTGCTGGTACCAATTAAAGTTTGACAGCTACAGCTTGTATCACACAGACATCGTAGAGCGTTTGTCCACCGATCCGAAGGTTGGCAGTTCAAACCCCGCTCTCGACACTTCCACAGATGAATGCTGTTGTTGTGTCCTTGGGCAAGACACTTTAAGCCATCTCACCCCTAATGTTTGCGTACACCGGTGTATGAATGTGCCTCTGGACGAAGTAACGTGATGTACAGTCGTCCCTCGCTGTATCGCAGTTCACCTTTCGCGTCCTCGTCATTTCGAGGATTTTTTTTGTGCAATTTTGCATGCTTTTTACAGTGTATGAGTGGATACTGTGTTCCTTCCCCTGCGTCCTGATTGGCTGAGGGATTGTAGACCATTGTCAATCAATCTCCTCCGTGCTGTGTCTCCTGTACAGTACAGAATGTGTTCAGCTGCTAAATTTACATAAATGTTTGATCTCTAGCAGTGTGATTCTGAAGTGCAGCATGATCGGGCAATTGCTGCGTTTACCAGGAGGTGCGAAGCTCTCCATCAGTCCTTTCTCCTGTAGTCACCTCTGAAACTGTCCCAATCGTGAGTCCTGGTTCAGTTCTGGTTCAGTCCTGGTTACCTCCGCCAAGGAGGTTATGTTTTTGCCGGCGTTTGTCTGTTTGTTTGTTTGTTTGTTTGTCTGTTAGCAACATAACTCAAAAAGTTATGGACCAATTTTGATGAAATTTTCAGGATTTGTTGGAAATGTGAAAAGGAAGAACTGATTTCATTTTGGGGGTGATCCAGAAGAAATCCTGGATTCTGGATCACTTTGAAATTTTTGTTAACATTGTGGTAAATGGGGCCAAAAATTTTGTTTCTCAATATCTCGGTTAATTATTGACCAAACCCCATGAAATTTGACTCAGGGATGAACAATGGGATCCTCTTTCATATTCCAAAGGCTGATCCGGATCTGATCCAGAAGACTGATTTTATCGCAATTTATATAAAAAATGGGGGTAGTCCTTGGCGGAGGTCTGCGCTCTCTGAGTGCTTTTCTAGTTTACTCCTGTTTTAGTCCTAGTTCTGTCCTGGTTTAGTCCTCCTCTTCAGTCCTGGAATCAGTCCTAAATTAGTCCTGGGTTAGTCCTGGTTTAGTCTTGGTTCAGTCCGCAGCGTAGGCAGCACAAAAGTTTGATATAATCTCGGGTTAACGGGTGGGTGTGGTGCTGTACTGCGCGGGTGAGGGTCTCCAAAAATGGACCCTTGCAGGACTCTGCACTGTAGGGCTCCATTACGGAATAAATTCATCTTTGGTTCGTTACATAAAGGAGGAAAATAACAAAAGGACGACAGCAGCAATACGTTTTAAGAAGGACGCAAAAAGTGTTAACTGTCCTGTCTGAGAATAGTGTATACAGTTTTACAGTTTTTAAGTTTTACAGCCTTAAAACAGATACAGTAATTGTAAAATATAAGGTTGACTACTTCGCAGTTTTCACCTATCGCAGGTTATTATTAGAACGTAACCCCTGCGATAAACGAGTGACCACTGTAAAGGGCTTTGACTGCCTTGAAGGTGGAAAAGCGTGACCATTTAATATTTACCACAACGCCGATAGAAAAAAAATGAATATCTTAGATGTTTGCCGTCTAAATAATCAGATGTTGACTTTAAAGATTACATCAGCTATACAAATCCATGTATTGATCTCCGTATAGTAGCGATATGTTGACATGAATGCTAATAAATGTGATACGCATCGGCAAATTGTGTATATTTTCAAACCAAATATGTGTTTATCTCCAGCGTTTCCCTTCTGCGTGTTGCCACAGTAAACACAAGCGCAGATAGAAGCGATAACAGTGTTGTGAGAGACTTGCAAATGCGGCCGTGTGTCAGAGCGCGTCATTTCACACAGTCAAACTCGGAGTTGTTTATCTTAATAGTTTGCTCCTCTCAGCAGATGGACACCTTAATGCACTTGCTCTAAACATTGCGCTTTTTGGCAGTCTTTGGAAAAAAAAAAAAAAAAAAAAAAAAGGAAAAGCATTTTTGGAAATAAACGTAACGGTGATGCCCTGAAGTGAGCTGTTCTTTTTGCTTATGTTTTTTGAATGGAGTGTGCACGTGTCTTAACTCACTCACTGCCAGCTCTTTTCCTGCTGAGTTTTTGGCACTTTTCAACAACTTTACAACTGCACAGAAAAGAAATTGTGCTACAGTAATTTTTTATGTTTGTGCCAAAAGAAAGATCCAAGTCTCTGCGTTAAGTGAAAAAAATAAATAAAAATCCTGCCTTCATTTGCATAACAGAAATTGCCCTGTTGTGCTCTATACTGCACAGTCCTTGTTATCTTGGCCTATGTCATCAGTGGTATAATACTCCCTACAATGGAAGCATAGCTAGACTGGAATGAACTAGACTGGAATGGATAACATGGCATCACAAGGTGGATCAGTTATCAAGCAATGCACTAATCTGCGAGTATAAATTGAAAAATAGCTTGTGCCGTTTGTAGGCGTGCTTTGCGTGATTTACCTTTGGAAAGTGTGCATATTATTTCTGCTGTAAAACTGATATGTAAATGAGAGCAGTTGCTGTGTTGTGATTTTTCATGTTTGCCCTACTTTCTGCTCAACATTTTCGCATAGAATTTGGATGGAAGCGTAAACTTTTTCTTTCTTTAGACCACAGTAAACAAAATTGTTGCAGGCCCAGGTGCTCAAATCTCCTCCAACAAATGGGAAGGTCCCAGTGTGAAGTCAAGACCGCACTAATCGAGACCTAGACCTGTCCGAGACCACAGGGTCCTGAGACCCGGACAAGACCAAGACTGAAGACTGAGGGTTGAGGCCGAGACCAAAACAAGACTGAAACCATGGCCCATCAAGACCAAATCAAGACCACCTTTGTCATTTCCTATATTTTTTTGTATTTTACAGTATGTTTGGCACATATATAAAAATGTTTTTTTTTTTATATAAATCTATTTCCATTTTATCTGCTTAATGTTCATTTAGGCCTAAAATAATCCAAGCAAACTGTATTGCCCTTAAACACTCTGTGCCCCTTTTTTGTACCCTGACCCACAGTTTGAGAACCTCGTCTTAAATCCCACTTTACAGAAAACAACTTCAAAGTTAATCAAGTAGATTTTTTCAAGTTCATAACATTTACAGTTACATTACCTTACTGGTTTAGCAGCCTCTGCACATTTACTGGCCCTAATGAAATACTATCACACTCGTCGAGTGTCAGACCTCGAGTCCTAGACATGACCAAGACCAAGTGCCTTCAGTATCGAATATCAAGACCAAGACCAAGTGCACTCGAGTCTAAAACGATACCAAGACCGTAAAAAAGCAGTCTCGAGGCCGGTCTCAAGACCAAGACCAGTCTCAAGTACTCTGACATTACCACCAAGTGTGGACAGCCCACTCTACAGTAAGAAAAAAACAGTTAAATATTTATATTAAAACATTTTCCTTACATACATACAATATTTGACCTTATTACAAAATAACCTAAGGGCAAAATCAACAGTTTCCGGATTCCCAGCTGTAAGAGGCAGTTTTATAAGTTCAATGCCAATATAAGTAGTACAAGAAAAAATATTCATAATTTTAATAATTAGTCAACTGGTAACTTTGTTGGAAAAGCTGAAGATACTTAGCCTCCCATCCAAGAGTCTTCTTCTGTTCTGAAGCCAAAGCCATCAGAGATGACGGCTGTGTTGTGAAGTTCATCCTGTCTGGAGATGTGAGATATGAGAGGTGAGAGGCAGTAGTAGTACAGTAATAAGAGAAAGACTGTAGATGCAAGAAGCAGCCTTCAGATGATCTTAAAAGGTCTGTTTCGATCCTGGCTGCTGGAAGTGTGTCCTTGGGCAAACCACTTCAGTCGCACTGGCATCAGGTAAGGTGTATTAAAGACGCCAAAGCAGTTTAAACCAGAGCCTGTGCTGTCTCCATCTATGTCTTTTTTGTTATAATTTGGCACAATGTTATAACTTCATACAAGGCATTCTCAAGGCCATATTGCATTTACTTCAAGTTATTAAAAAATACTAATTCTGAGTCATATGTAGTTTCAAAAAGGACACATTTTTCAACAATAAAAACGTAAATGAAATGTTGCTATTAAGAGGCAAGACTTCTCAGTTCTGTAGTTTTGAACAGGAAATCAATAGACCTGTTGCTTTTATTATAGAATATTATTACAGAAATTAATTATCTGTATATATTGTAGTTTAAAGAACATATGTTATAGCAAAAGAAAAAATGTAATTCTGTCAATTGGACAAAGGTTTTTTGAATAAAGACATTTTGCAGCTGATCCAAGCGGCTTCTTCAGTTCTTCACTGCATACATATATTATGCATCCATTTGTATTTGCAATAATCTGATTTAAGACTCCATCTACTGACAGCAGAGGGAATTACCATGGGGGAAAAAACAAATCTAATGCCTCAACATATAAATGTTTTTAAAGCAAGGTCATGCTTTGAATGAATGATGATGTAAGGACTTAAAAGCTGCATAAGGTTTCTACCTGTGACACAACAATCCTAGGAAGATTCAGAAAACATATTTAGTAGCTTCATGCACAAGATAAATCAATCATGAAATAAGCTCATTGTAATTCCAGGTACATGTTTGATGAGGGAATATTACTCTAACATGGTTAAAAGCTCAAAAAGTCAATTTTGTGTAATATGTTCCCTTTAATATTCAATATCTGAAAAACGCACTTTTATTGTAACCATTTCTTTGACCATTTCTTCTACAGGGGCACCGTACACTCAAGTACCCTCTCATTCTAACACTTCTCTCAACGCTGCATTGTTCTGTAATGACAATCCACTCCGACCAGTCTCAGGGCTTACTATAAGGACAAGCGACCTGGCTCCCAGAGGTGTTCTGGGGACCACTGATCCTCCAATGATGACACCCATGTCACCCTGTCAGGTGCAGCCCGGTCCTGATAGGTGCAGCCTGGCCCTGTCAGGTGCAGCCCGGCCCTGACAGGAGCATCATCTGGGTGTTACCTGTTCCCCTGTGCTTCCTCCGCTCAGTGTGCTGATGAGGAGGCAGCACTGGGAGCACTACACAAGGTCAGGCCAAGGACACTAAACAATACAGCAGGGTCTCCAGGCTCTAATGCAGGTTTAGACCAAGGGCACATGTGCTCATGACAGAGATAAAGAATTATGATGGCAACTGGGGTTCATTTTAGCTACCAAATTTCTGGGTAAAAGTTTGAAAAAAACGAATCAAAAAAGATAATTTTAGCATTATCAAGGGGAATGTGAAAGACAAAGGAGCTTGGCCAGTTATGAGCACACCCTGCAGAGTATTATTTATCATGCATTTGCTACGCATTGATTTTAGATTATTGTGTCTCTCTTCAATGACAATTATGATTTCTCAGTTTTCCCACTAGTGGATTTTATGAGAAACCTACACAAATGTTCAGTTAGTCTGGTCACAACTTGCTCTATGTTTAAGAAGATCACTTATAAAAATTTTGGTGATACTTGAGTCTGTGTACCATTCGTTCTTTTGAATTCCAATTAAGAACAAAAAACAATAACAAACTGTTTTCCCATTTTATTTCATTTTTTTGTTTTAGTGTCAAACAAAAAAAACAGATTTCAACCTCTATTTTCAATATTTAATTAAAGTTTATTTCAACTAGCACCAATCAAAAAACAGTCTCTGTGCCTATTTTAATTTTCATATTTTATTCTCTATAGTTTATATGTATTGGAAGTTCTGCTGCTAGAAGAACTTACCTGAAAAATCATTGCAATTTCATGGGTAAACATGTCCTTCTTTTATAGCGACGCATTTACTTTCGTGTCTTAGAAAATAATTATTGAACACATGACAAGAAAAAGGAAGCAGCGATAAACTCCTTTGTTCAGTTGACTCCACAGAACTATAATAAAAGTAGTTTTTATTATAGATCCATGGTTTAAAAACACATTAAGCGCCTTACAAAACTGTTAATTTTAACTTAGTAAGACCTTTTATGACTTTATATGCGGCACGAATGTTTTTACACTCCATGATTCTGTCCCATGTAGAGTACTGCATAACCACATGGTCACTCGCTGCTGGCACAACACTCAAACCCATCAAATCACTTTTTTAAAAAGCCATAAAAATATTGGACAAGAAACCATTCTCATTTCACCACTGCACTATTTTAGACAAGTATAATTTGCTTAATTTTAATAATTTTAAATAAAGTTTTGCATGGACTTGCCCCTCCTCCATTACAGGATTTTATTAAAGTAAAGACTGTGAGTGGGATGGGAACTAGGGCCACAGCCCGGGGGAACTGTGAGGTCCCACACAGACGCAGAACATTCGGACAATGTGTGTCTCAGTCAGAGGCACAACATTTTGGAACAGTCTGCCACTATCAATAAGAGAAACTTCAACTCTTGCCACCTTCAAGTCCTACTTAAAAGAGTGGCTAAAGAAAAACCAGACTTGTGGACACTTTTAGTATAGATTTGTTACTTGTTTTTGCTTTGTTTAAATTTGTGGTGTTACCTGCCGAGGGACGACAGATGGAAATTAGCAGTCTTGCTATAATCTGGCATATTTACACTGCAATGTTGTAGATGTTCATTAATATGCACTGTCCCTATTAAATAAATAAATAAATAAATAAAAAGTTGACACTGAATTCACACGTGGCACACTGAGCAGCGGAACTTCATATAAACCAGAGAGAATAAAATATTAAAACTGAAATAATGGAATAATGGAATAATGAAAATAACAAACCCATTTTATTGTTTTTCATTCTTGATTGAAATCCAAAAAAACAGATGGTACACGGATCAACTTGTTCAAGTTTATGTTGAATTTTTTTGGTGAAAACATTTTTTTTTTTTTACCAATGGGTTACTTGTATGTATTGACAGTGCTCACCACTACCTTGGCCAGGTCTCATTTGTATTTTCCACCAGCTTCATAAATCTGCCCCATCACCAAACCTTCAACCAGGCCGACAAAGAACATATTCTGTCCGTAAAGGCGAACAATGACGACGCATTAGTGAACTAATCCTGAGCAAAACTAACATTATGGTCATGGATAAAACATAAGTAACTTGTGAACTCAGACTGATTCTAGAATTAAAATTAAAAATCGATTTCATGATGTAGATATTACCATAGACAGAGAGATTTGTGCAGGTTTAAATTCGAGACATGTAATCTGTAGCATTCGAACTGCACAAATCTTTGTCTATGCTAATATCTACATCATGAAATCGATTTCTAATTTTAATCCTAGTATCAGTCTGAGTTCACAAGTTACTTATTAACAAGTGACTTTTTACTTATGTTTTATTCAAGACCATAATATCAGTTTTGCTCAGGAGTAGTTCACTAATGCCAGTCGTTGTTCACCTTTACATTTTCGTCTCTCTTACCTTGATAGTTGTGGATAAATTCTTCATGGACATAATATGTCCTTTATCAATCTTGTTGGTTGAAGATTTGGTGATGGGGTAGATTTATGAAACTGGTGGAAAACACACGAGACATTTCCACAGATATTTCGCCATAGAAAAGCTTTAGTGTAAGTGACATTTACCCTAAATTGCGCCACTTCCGGAAGTTGTGAAAAAAGTCTATAGACACAAAGTTAGTATGTACAAGTCAGAGCAGAACCTTCACCTTGGAGAATAAGCAATCTATCCACTGGTTCCTGATGCTTTGTTATTGCAGTAAAAAACGCCTCACAGAAACCACTTATTTATTGACATTTCATTGTGACAAACTCTTCACAAACACAACATATGTGCGTGCTGGTTTGTCATCACTTTCAATACAAACCGTGTCCATATGGGCCTCTATTGTGTTGCCTGGTGCTGAAATAAATTGCATGCATTCATCTCTGTGTGTGTCCCTTGGCTTGTGTCTGCCTGCTGCGGGTCTGTTAGCGATGGGGTTTTCTGTGCATAGACCATGGACACTGCACAGGACCCTGCACCACGAGAACAGCACAGCCCATTTAGATTCCACTGGACAAACCGCAAACAGCCCAACATGGCCTTGGGCACAAACGTGGCGTCCAGTGAGACAATATACTGGAACATCACCGGCGTTCAGCTTTGATTAATGATCGCTATGGTAACGCCGGGCTGTGCATTCTAATGTAAAGGGAGGGGTTCATGTTTGCTTGTCAATTGCAAGTGAGGTTTTGTGTTTCAAGATGCTGTACATTATATTTGCTGTCTTAAAAACGTGAAAAACAGAACTAATTCATTTTAAACCATTTGCAGTGATCTAAAGTTATTCTTCACTTACCTACTGCATTATTATTCACCATGATGAGTTTATAATACTGTATTTTGTGGACTGTAAGTCACACTTTTTTTCATGGTTTGGGTGTTTCCTGTGACTTATACTCTGGTGTGACTTATATATTCAAATATTCACACTGACAGCCATGAGAGGGCGCTCTAGGCTTGTGTGTCAGTATCTGCTACTTCTATTACTCCTGTACTTCACTCTACTGTACATGTCTCCTGTAGAAAGAGCCTCGGTCCTGCCTGCATCATGTCAATCGCACCATTACTTCTGTACCACTGAAAATTTTAACTTTAAACTTATAAAGACAACTGAGAAGACTGAACACAAATGTCCCTAAAAAGAAAATCATACTTTGCAGATTCCAAGCTGCAGCTGAAAACGATAATCAAGCAGCAGAAAGAAAGTTTGGAGTAAGTGAGAAGCTTGTGACACTGGGGGGGTGGGCCATGAAACAAAGCCTGGACTTCAGTGGCAACCAAAACCATCCCCTCAGGATTCAGAAAGGCTGGAATAATTCTAACTGAACTGATGCTGAGTCTGACAACAGCTACACAGAAGAGGAAGCGGTGCTCCATTTAACTCTGGAGGTCATGGAGTTGCTCAGAAGTGACACCGAGGATGAAGAATTCAATGGATTAATGATTTGGAGTGAGATGGAGAGTTTGGTAAACTTGTTCTTTTCTGTTGTTTATGCTATAGTTATCTGAAGAACTGTTCAAATGTTACATTAATAGTCCATTGTTCTCTGTTCTACTGTTTTACTATAACTTGCCTTCCAAAATGAAAATTATCATTAGCGTAAAATCAAAACCTAAACCTCCATAAAACAACCCAAAACCCAGATAACTATTAAAACCACCAACTATATACATAAAACCCTAAAACCATTACACCAATTAAATGTTAAAACCCATAAACCAATAAAACACCTAACCTAAAACCCCTGTACAAAATACTACACATGGTCCAGCCCGGAACCATAAAAGAGGGAGCTCGTTTCCGGGGGACTCTTTTCCCACCTGGACAGAAGATAAAAAGGGGAGGTAAGT
Source organism: Boleophthalmus pectinirostris (assembly GCF_026225935.1). Classification (NCBI taxonomy): domain Eukaryota; kingdom Metazoa; phylum Chordata; class Actinopteri; order Gobiiformes; family Gobiidae; genus Boleophthalmus; species Boleophthalmus pectinirostris. The sequence continues at coordinate 11,413,421 of NW_026571207.1, read as the reverse complement.
AAAAGCAGATCCACCATTCATTAAAACACAATAAAATACACTAAACACATCAACACTTAAAACATTCTAAAACAGATATTGCACCATATTTATTGCACAAAGTCAATTTAAAATGTAATTTGTTATTGTCTCCCTTTTCCTCCAGGGACAAGCAACTTCCAATTAAAGTGCTGTGCCTCAGTAATAAAAAATGTTTAAAGGAAAGCCAATAAATATTTTTTAAAACCAATTGTGTGCAATTTATTTTGTGATGTGCAAGGAAAGTGCAGTGTTTGAAAGTGCTCTAGTGAAGGGTGAAGGTGCTAAGTGTGGTTCTGGGGTAACAAACCAGCCTGTTACAATATATAGAAATCATGTTTCTGTCCAGTAATCAGGGAGTCACTGAAATACTCCACTCTGGTCTCTGAAAGCTGTGAGGAGTGTGTATAAACTCATTGTGGTGGATAATTAGAATACTCAGAATGCATAAGGAAAGTGAGGAATAACGTTGGACCACTGCAAACTGTTTAAAATGAACTCCATCTCACATTTTAAAGACGAAACTATAAATGAAACATACCAACTATGCACAGTTCAAATCAAATGTAGTCTTTCTAGTTGCTGTCATGCTGTGTATCGACTTCAGTGAGCGCCTCATATTGGGATCATTATACCCATGCATAGCCTACACACATATACACTGTCTGAGAATCTATTGATGAGAGACGATTAATATTTAAGGCAACACTTCTTGAAAAACATGTTTCTGCAGCCGAGAAAACAAAAATAAACATGTAACAGTTCGCCCCAGGCCTCCTTTGTGAGTAGTTACTTACAGCCTTGTTTTATACCGGTGGAATGTACTACAATACTAAAATATGGTATAAAACTTATTTATCTAGCATTAAATATCAAGGTTTTTCACCATGTATTTGAGTAAAACTTGTTTTGTCCCAGGCCAGTAGGTCAAAATAAGTCAGTTGTGTCCTGTCTGCATCTAATTCTAAAACTTTTTTTCCGAGGTATTTTTCCGAAAATGTGTGACTAAACTTACTCTCAATCTGAATTTGTTCCTGAACCCTTTGGAGCGCAGACAAATGGCTGGACTCTTTGTGAAGCTGAGGCTCTGTAGTTTTGCCATCTGATCTACTCTACATTTTAAGTGGGGACAAGCTCTACGCAGAGGAAAGTCAGATTTCAAATTCCACCTGACTTATGTGGGGTAAATATAAGAATAGATATAGCTGGTGTCCCTGGGGATGATCTGAGAGACAGCAGTTTGAGCTTTTGTTGGGTCTTGACAATTCCCAAGTCAAAGCTGAAGTAGGTCTCACTAAACATGAGATTTAGAGACTTGTAATGAAGCAAAAAACAAAAAAACAAAAAACATCCAAGCGGAATTCATGTAAAAGTCTCATCAGGGTTCCTGAGTTTTGGAAAAGTCATGGAATTTTAGTATCTCTTTCACGCAACTACAGAGTTCTGTTAAGTTATCATGAGGCTATTAGGATTATTTCCGAAAGTATGCATCTTTTGTTTAAAAAAGATGACAATAAATGCACTGACAGTATTTTTAAGAGCATTAAAACTATAATACCAAACCATAAGGTGAGTGGAAAGGGTTAACATTTCATATTTAGCCCTAAAAGTATGATCAATTCTACACATATAGGTGCTGTAAATTCATAGAAAATTCACTTTAGGTCCTGAAAAATCATGAACTTTTTTTTTGAAATTTTGTCATTGAAAAAGAGTGGGAACCCTGTATTATGTTTTTTTTTTTTTTGTTTTTTCTCCTTCTTTTATTTGTGGGTTTAGAGTACAAGCTGGTCCAGATTCTTCTCAGAATGCTTGATTTGACTGTAAATTATTGATTTATAGATTTCCATTAATGTTTTACATGTCCATGAGATTGAGAGTTTTCTCTTATTAGATGGTAGAAAAACAAATTTCATCACGAAAACTTTAATCAGGAAGTGAATGTTAGCATGCTAGTTGTTGTGAGCTTTACGGTCATGAAAAACTGGTCTCTGAGGAGTGCAAAAAGTGCTCATGAACTCATTGAGATGAATAATTAGGACACTTAGAATGCATTAGGTAAGTGAAGTGGTAGTAAAGTAGTAAAGTAACATACTTCAGAATGCATTTTAGGTATCTGTACTTTATTTCAGTACATTTTCAAGTGGGTACTTCTTACTTTTACTTAACAGCATTTGAAAGCAGGTTTCTATACATCAGACTCCACTACATTATTGAACTGGACTGAAAAGTAAAGTGATTTTTCATTATTGTTTGAGACCTGCAGAAAAAACAAAAAACAAAAAAACACTAGACAAAAACTATTATTGATTCACTCATTTCTACTGAGCAAAGTTCAACTTAAAACTGTATCAAAATCAGTACATTTGAAGTTTCATTACATCTCAAAATATGTGCAAAATACTTTTACTTTTTACTCTTTAAGGACATTTTAAATGGGTACTTTAATGCATTTACTAAAGTAGATTTTGTAGCACCTTTAAGCTTCTCTCGTTGTTGGTTTTGTCTGCAGAGGCGAGGTGGAGATCTCCGTTCATGCTAATTAAGACACGCAGACAATCTGGTTATGTATTTATATTTTGTAGAAACTATAGCTGGAAGAAAAAATAATTATGCAAATCATTTTGAATAATCACATTGTTAAATATTGTTCCTGTATAGTTCAGTATTCATAGGAGACAGTATTAATATTTATCATACCTTATTGCAGTAGAGAAAAGTACTGTGAGTATGTGCCCTGGGGTTACTGTGAAATAGAAATATGCAAAAGACTTATCATGATCATTACTGGGTAAAGCTGGTTCTGTATCATAACCGCATTACAGCAAATAGGATTAAAACTTCATTCTGTTTCTAAACCTGCACAACATACATGTATAGTTTTATATAGTTTCATACAAATGACTTCATTTTGCAGTAAGAGAGGAGATGTTTAAATGAAGATGTATTGGCTTTGTACCGGTTTTGTCAAGCATGCTCTACACTATTATTTCCCAAAGGTCGCGACCTTCGGGTGAGTCACGGGAGAATTTTTTGGGGTCGCCGTGTAACAATCTGCATGTAGCTCTGCAATACACAGTTCTGACATGAGATTTTCTGTGCTCACAAAAATGAAGACAAAGTACAGGAACAGACTGAATGCTGCACCTCATGTGCGCGTTGCACTTTCCTCCTGCACCCGGACTGGAACGAGCTACAAAAACACAGACAGACCCACTTATCTCATTAGAAATGTTGGAATGTTAAGACATGTTTTGTATCATTTCTAATCTTTTTGTAACTATTTTATTGACTATTTTGTTCCAATATTGCTGGTTCAATTGAATGTTGAAAAGAAAGAAAAACTTACGGATCCTTTTATTGCTGGTTCAATTACAGTTTATTATTGTGTAAAACTTGAGTAATACTAATTGTTCAGAAAGACACGATCACTCAGTCCTCAATAAAATATCCTCATTAATGTTCAATAATGGTCAAATCTACCTTTATTTTGTGATTTATGAATAATATCTATTGACTTGGGTTGTGAAGGTTTGTGACTTTTAAAATATGGGTCCCCAGAAAAAAAGTTTGGGAAACACTGGTCTAAACTATGGCGTGGAGACAAGCATTTGACACCACAAGGCCAAACCAGGAACTTCAACGACACGTAATGTAGGCAAAACTGCATACATGCGTTTTTTTTTTCATGTCAGTTGTTTTATATTACTACATATTCACTGTTGAAGGGATGAATTATGTTTTACATCACAATACAAAATTGGCAATACACCAGCAATGTCAAACACACGTCCAACAGTAATTGTAATTCTGCTACGCATCGCTCAAATTAAGTTGGAGTTCAAATTTTTCAGCGTCAATGGAGCATCTCTAGGCTTTTAATCAAAAAGAAGACAGGAAATAAGCACAGTGTTAAAATAAACTTCCGATGAACTTCCTTTCAAAATACTAAAACCACAACAGTCGTGTAAACACTGTGCGTCGCATCCAGGAGTACAGTGGAGCACTTCCTGTATCACCACATGACATCACAAGATGGAACAGAGTGTTTTCTGTTTGAGAAAAGGACTCAATGTAAATATGCGGGGTTTGTGTGTTAAACATGTGTGAATGAAACAAAACACAACTGCACGTTTGTTTTTGATGATATCATAAATGAGAGAATAGCATAATATGGGCCCTTTGAAGGTGTATTGTGTAACTTTTCTGGTGGTGGGTCTGTTACCTGCGTCTCTCCGTAGAAAATTCACAGTTTGTACTTAAACTGATCAGTCTTGCATTTGTTCTGTTGTATGTTTGTATTGATCAAAAATTCTCTAAATGTTGTCGTCTCTCCACAGATCTGACCTGTTTTGGAGATAGATAGGTTTAATGCAATATTGACAAAGCAACTACATCTCCATGGAGACGAGTAGGTGGCAGACCCTTCACCAGAAAAATTCCACAGTGCACCTTTAAACTAAATCTACAGAAATAGCAAAGTAGATGAAGTACTTCAGCAACAGGTGCGTATGAGAACAGTGTATTAGTGCAGTATAATACCCTCAGCAATCAAGCAGCAATTGTACATGCACATTTAACAATAGAGGCCTGACTCATACGCTCAGATACACAGTGAATGACATATTGCATAAATGCATTTATGACATCTTACATAAGACCCTTTTTAACCTTTTTTAATCAGTTAATCAGTTATGTAAGCTAGACGGAAGTTGTTTTTATTATTAGTAGGGATGTAATATAATATCCAAAACTCATGGTACGATATTATCATGATATGCATCCCACGGTAAGATATTTATTGCGATATTTTGCAGAAGCTTAACAAGACTCAAATCAAATCAATACTGTCATAATCCGTAGAATTACAGTCTGTACTCAAATGAATCATGGGATATGTAGTTCCATATGTTTCTTAGCTGTTACTACTATAAAACCAGTGTGTTCTGGATCCCAGTCAACTGTCTTCCATCTGAATTCTGACTTATTCTGGACAGGTGCGCGAGAGTAAAAATACCTCCTTGTTGTTTCGACACAGATAGACAGTGCTTGTGCCACCTAGTGCCTCCGTTCAATTTCATTTCTCTCCAGCGACTAGGTCAGGAATTAGAATACACTAGATGGTACGCAAAAACCCCGGAAGTGCGAGTTTGGGCACCAGCCAATCAACAAAGAGCCATACATTCTGTGTTGGCAACAATTCCCAAGATCGAGGATTTAAAGCCGGAACAAAGAGAATGTTTGGTGAATTTTATCAAGGGGAAAGACGTTATTGCCCTTCTTCCTACAGGATTTGGGAAGAGCTTAATATACAAGTTAGTCCCGTTAGTGGCGCATTACATACATCACGACCAAATAGTAGTGATTGGTTAAATTTCAAAAAAGTACCCTCCTACAGTCAAGCAAACAAATCCTATTGCTGCGAGATCAGACGGTTTCTATGAAGTGAAATCAGGCTAATCAGTCTATTAAAACCATGCATTTAAGCAAATGAAGTTGTGATTCGATATATATTGTGGCATATATTGTGTGATATCATGATATTTCGGTTATTCTTACATCTCTAATTATTATTATTAATGAAATGATACTATGTCAGTGTGTGTAGGCTTATGTATCCATGAAAGAATACAAAAACACATGGCTTTATTCATTCACTCGGGTCCTGTATTACACAAAATGGATTCTTGTGAGCTTTGTACCATGTTATAATGTTGTTACCTGTTCAAAAACATACCAGGAGATGTGTTTTGTTTCATTCACACATGCTTGACTAATCTTTTATTATTAGTCTGTCTACAACTCCAGAGCTCAAAATGTTCTGTTCCACCTTGGGATAGCCGTAGTAGAGGGCCGTAGTTTTCTAGTTAACAGCTTCCTTTTACCTTTAGTTTAGTTAAAATTGCAAATTACCAAAATGATCCAAATGATTCTGGTGAAGTTGCATCGAGGTAGTGTGTTAAACGTGTGTGAATGAAACAAAACACAACTCCAGCTATATTTTTAATAAGGAAACAACCAAAATAAAACATATTGCATCTTAATAATTTGTATGAGGTTTGAATATAAATCATCTCAGGGATTTTAACATTTATTTACATAATGTCAAAGGAAATATGAGTGTAATATGGATGGTTAATATGGTGGTTTCTTCTGTATAATATTTTCAATGTAAGTTGTTGTATTTTTAGTATGATCAGTATGACCAGTGAATAAAAAATAGTACCTATAATATCACCAGTATTGCAAAGAACATTACAGACAATATATATGTGTATTTATTCATGTGTTTTCAGGAGCAGAAAGAAGTCATTTCGATTGCGATATTTTCATAAGAGCACCTTAACCCCAAGTCACTCAAACACACCGTCTTTGTTATAAGATACAAACATCTATTTCTGGGCATGGAGCCAGAGGAAATGCAGTTTATCATACAGGACAGAGGGGGCAGCAAACCAATGATGATAAATGGATGAGACATTTAATGAAGAGGAGTTCCCACAGGTGCAGAAAAATGTGTTGACTATATATATATGTGACAAATAACTCCCAAAAGTGTTGTTTTATTTTATTAATTTATGTGTATTGATTTATAAACAAGACAAGACAAGTTTATACTTTTTAAACTCTAGATCACTGGTGTCAAACATGCGGCCCGGGGGCCAGATGCGGCCCTCCAAGACCTTTAATCTGGCCCTCAGCTGATTTTCTACTAAAATATTTTAATTATATTTTCTATTAAAATATTGGTAATTTTCTGCGGCGCTGAGCATAGCAACGTCTCCAGCGTCTCTGTGTGTGATGCCTCCCACCAGAGCAGCACAAATGAAGACTTGTCTCTTTCCAAACGTTCTTAAAGTTTTGTTTTGACTGTTGACCGTGACACCCTCATCAGCAAAATGTCAAAAATGAGAAAAGTGAAGCCGAGTGCAGAATTTTACAAGAAAAAGTGACTTATTCCTGTTTGCATACAAGTTCATGTTAAAACATTGTGTTGAAATTGCATTTTTCTTAAAGTTTCAGATTGTTCATAATATTTTATAAAAGAAAGAGTTCCACAATTAAATAAGATTTCTGTAATAGATTTGCATTTCCTTACAAAAATATTTGAACTTATTGTTATTTTTGGGGTTTATATGACATGAGTTTTCTGATCCGGCCCCTTTAGGATTAAAGTAGGTTGAATACGGCCCCCGGACCAAAATGAGTTTGACACCCCTGCTCTAGATTGTGATGTCAGTACTGCTAAAAGAAGCTGTTAATTGTTATTGTAGCGGGGTTTTGTTCTACATCGGATGCCCTATCTTGCCCTATCATTGTGACGGGCATCTGTGGGCAGCCCAAAAACATTATGAAATCATGAAAATGTTAGTAATGGGTTTGTGTGCAATAATTATAGGAACTGTGCATGCCAGATTTTTCTATATCTATTGTATTTTTTGGACTATAAGGCGCTATACTAATAATGAATTCTCTCGTCTATTTTCATACATAAGGCGCATTAAACAAGACTGATCCCTTAGCCCAGGCATCCATGATCCATTGGCAGATCACGGTGTAACTCGCCCGCCGTTGCCTCCCTGTCTTGGTGAATGTGGATTATGAATGTGAATGTGGGTGGATAGTTTTATTTCCTACAAGGACGACTCAGAAATACATTGAGTAATAATGTGTTTAATGCAGCTTTGTGCACATTTGTTTACATTTTACAGAAATGAAACCACATGGCTAATTTGCATAAACTATAAGCGCTGAAAAAAAAACAGCTCACTCTTTGTGCTGCTTATGCCTTCAGGTTCTATTTGACTAAAGGACACGACTCAGTGGAATACGTGTGTTCTCTCTGTGACAGAAGGATGTGCTGATGATGGTGAATCTGTTCTGTGCTTTTGTTGTGTTGAAGATGGTTCATGTGAAACTTTTCAGGGATTATAAAGCTGCAGGTCACATGCATAGACCGTATATAAGAATGGACATATATTTTCTGTAGCATTTCACTGATGTCATAAATGCCGACGCAGAACTATACTTCGCCCTTTACTCTGCGAGGCTCCCGACTATGGTAGCTGTAATGCTCCGACAATCCATCAAGCAATGCGGCTTCGTGCTAAAACATTTTGACAGATTTTTGAGCGCCGTGTACCACATAAAATCGGTTCGAGGTCAGTAAGCACAACCAGTATTAATACATAAGGTGCACCAGGTTATAAGGCGCACTATCCATTTTTTGAGAAAATTAAAGGATTTTAAGTGTGCCTCATAGTCCAAAAATGATGGTATTTTTTTTTTTATTTTGTCATTAAATTCGTGTTAGCATGCTAGTTATTGGTACCTTTACCATGAAGGCAAAACTTTTTTTGTGTCTGGAAGTTGTGAAAAGAACTTAGTGAGTAATTAGGACTCGGATTGCGTAAGGTAAGTGAAGAATAACTTTGGACCACCGCTGATAGTTTGTTTTTCACATTATTAAAACTGAAACTTTTAATTAAAGAAGTACTGCCAACTGTGCCATATTGGAAATGTTTAAAGTCACATAATGCATTCAGACCTCTAGACTCATTGACGTCTTTGTGAAGAGTTCCACTTTAACACCTGGTCACATTTAAAGGTCCTATATTGTGGAAAATTGACTCTTGTGAGCTTTAAGCCATGTTATAATGTTGTTAGCTCATCAGAAACATACCTCGAGTTGTTTTCACTGACTAATGCCTTAATATTAGACTGTCAACAGTGTTTTCTGTTTGAGAGAAGAAAACGGCCTAAATCTGCCGGGTTTGTGTGAACAAAACAAAACACAGCTCCAGATATGTTTTTTTGCAGTACTTTTTATTATCCCTGTAGGTTTGTTATGAAAAAAAAAAAACATTAAATATTGTAATATGTAAAAAAAAACAGGTGTAAGGTGTAATTTGAGCAATGTGGTATAATTTTACAAAATGACTCAGTTTGCTTTTTGAATACTTTTCTTTCTAGCTCAAGTCTCCAGTAATACTTTGTCTATGTAGCTTGTATATCAGCAGCCATTCACTGAGTCTGTCAGTATATACATTACAGACAGCAGGCAGGTACAGAAAAACATGTCACAGAGTTCTGTTTACAAAGACAGGCTGAGTCTATACAGTACACAGTATGTCTACATTTCTGACCTTTACTTGTGTCACAGGAAAACATCACAACAACACACCAGAATAGGGTTCAGTGCACAGCTGTAGTTTGAAATAGGACACGATGATGTTAAACAAACAATAACAATTTAATAAACTGTGATGTTTTTGTGTGTGTTAATAAATAAGAGGTAATTATTGTCATGTGGAAATTCACTTGTTAGTTCCATATACAGTTATTCACCACAATGAGTTATAAGCACGGAAACACGCACACACTGAATGTCACAATAAAACACTTTATAATTACATACAGACAGGATACAGCGAACATCTCTTGACCTTGAGCAGCTTATACAATAGACACATACTTTGCTCAAATACATGGGGGGGGGGGGGGGGGGGTCCAGAGTGTATAATGTGGAGGATCTGCTCACCCACTGTCCACAAGAGAAGATATGGATTTTACAAAAACTATACATACATCCATCCATCCATTTTTTTTCTGCTTATCTGGAGTGAGGGAGCAGTCTAAGCAGGGACCCCCCACACTTCCTTCACCCCAGACACTTCCTCCAGCTCCTTCAGTGGGACCATAAGGCGTTCCCAGACCAGCAGAGAGACATGGTCTCTCCAGCGTGTTGTCCTGGCTCTTCCTTGGGGACCAGGAGGACCCAGAAGGCATCCGAAACAGATGCCCGAGCCACCTCAGCTGGTTCCTGTCAACTTGAAGGACCAGTGGCTCTACTCCGAGCTCTTCCCATGTGACTGAGCTCCTCACCCTATCTCTAAGGGAGCGCCCAGCCACCCTGCGGAGGAAACTCATTTCGACCACTTGTATCCGCGATCTTGTTCGGTCATTACACAAAGCTCATGACCATAGGTGAGAAACGTAGATTGACCGATAAATCTAGAGATTTGCCTTTTGGCTCAGCTTCGGACAATTGTGGTGAAAATATAGATACGAAGACGTGAAAAAGATAAGTCCAGAGACAGAAATTTGCATAAATATCCAATATATCTGCATGTTTTAACATCGGCAGAATAATCTGTTTACTTTGGGGGAACACCATGTCATCAACATCTGTTAAGAATTGTATTGAACCAGTTGCACTTCAAATATAGATAATCCACCAGAAAAGATCTGTAAAATTTGAATAAGTTGTGTTTTCCCCGCAGCCCCATACCCCCCGCTATGACGCATGTTATGTAACAATTAATCATATAATTTCTCAGCAGAATGAGGCCCTTACTTAATATTGTAAAAATGGAAAAGGTACAAACCCGAGGCGTGCCGACTGATTATATTAGAAGTCTGTTATTATATAAGGCAGGACGCCAACACGTTTCTTCGTCAGGGCATCTATTTAAAAGAAATAACCAGACAGAGTATGCAAATTACACCAATTACACCACCACTTATACTGCTACTTTTATTTATTTTTTATTTTATTTTTTATTTTTTATGAGGACAGTGTACGTTAATTAATCCCTGGACTACAGATTTAAACGGTTACTTTAAAAACACAATAATAGTTAGGCTATACAAGACAATGCAGTTATACAACGTACTTATATGAGTTGATTCAGAAACCATTAAACTTCATATCCGTTTCTGTTTCATGCAGATAGGCCCACTCATTTCTAGAGATATAAACCATAAACAGGTCGAAACATTTGCATTTTGACACTTAAAATCCATCTATTCTAACCTGCCCTTCATCTCAATAATGTAATCCCTAAATGTGATTGGTTCAGAGGGTTGGATAGAAGGCTGTGATTGGACGACGGTGGCAAAATAGCTCAGCAGTGAATATTTACTCAGTAGTATTTGACACTGCAGCAGATACCCATCGCTTTCCCCTTGCTTAGTTTTATTCACAAAACTCTAAAAATGACACATTGATTTACCATCTACCTTCTGCCATTGCGTTATTGCCGTAGTAAAAGATGAATTGACATTACTCTTACAAAAAGCAATCGTTGTATGGGGCCCTGTGTAATAAAGTTCAAATTGAATATGTTTGTCATTTAGACCTGTGGGGTGCGTTTGATTTACGTGCCCTCGCCCGCCTGTCAGACGCTCCCCTTATACTTCGCCACTGTAACGGGCTTTTAATCTTCTCCAACTCTGTCCCTTGACCGACATAACAATGCACGCACGGTAGCGACGCCTACATATGGTTCTCGTTATAGATTTTTTTGTTGTTGTTATTGTAGAGGGCAAAACATCACATATGGCACCCGCATTAACAGTCTCTCCCATCGGGTGAATGAGGTGAGGGAGGCAATTCCAACGCAACCGAGCGAGCAGGTCCAAAAATAATATAGCGCCTAGCCAATATTCGGCACATTTCTCAACAGGCTTTAAACCTTCCCCCATTGGGATTTTTATTTTCCACGGAAAAAGATTGAATGTATTCCCACTTCGTCTTCAATTATAAGCTGGAAACTTGAGCAGTAAAAAGTTCACATAGGATACGTTGGTGATTTCGATGCATATGGGAAAATATGAAAAGATGCTATGTGAGCAATATAAAGAGAAGTAATTTTTTTTCTGATTGTAAGCAGAAATGTATTGTTTGTGTATTTGCTATGTTTGGATGTGCAGTTTTCCAAGCCTGACAGAGCTGAGGGAATTGTAGGGAATTCATATGGATCAGGATGCTACCACGCACCTGTGAATAGTGACTCTGTGGCTAGAAATGTAAGAAAAAAAAAACTTTTGTTCAGTATCTCCGGCGGAATGTATTTTCTCTAGTAATAGCAGTATACAAATGTCTTACCGCAGAAAAACAACATGCAGTTTTGTCAGAGCAAGCATAGAATAACCTCCTATGGGTGGAACAATACTAAGTTGATGTTATCGATCAGAAAGTATCGATTCTCAGGCAAAAATATTGATTTGAAATGTGTATGTTTGAATTTTACACTGTTTTTTTGGGAGGGGGCAAAATGTTTGAATTGTTTATATTTTATTTTATCTGCACTTTTATTTGTTTTTGATTTTTAGATTAGTAATACTTTCAGATACTCACACTAAGGTAAATGTCTAGGTATCTAAATAAGTCTGGGTAATATCAGATCAATATTGCGATACTTGGTGTAGTATTACTTGGTATCAGACTGAAACCAAAGCCACTGGTATCGCCCATCACAAGGCTCCTCAGTGTATCCACTTGTGCTAGAGTTTTAATAGATGCAGAGAATGTGTGCCTGTGGTCAGGTTAATTTGATTTAACAGCAGTGTTGCCAGATTTTCAAGTGAACAAGCTTTTAAAAAAAAAAAAAAAGTACAAAACACTCTACTGGTTTAACACTGTGTAACCACTTAACAAGAGCTAATGAGATGCACATATTTTTATAGAGTAGCTTGTTTTTCTTTTATGATGTGAAAGTGCCGGGTATCTGCACACTTAATGAAGATGTGAATCTACTCAGCAGTTGTATCTCCTTGAGTTCAGGTTGACAGGTGGATTAGATTAGTCTGATTCATGAGCTGGTTTCACTTCGTGGAAATCGTCTGACCTCACAGCATTAGGATTTGGTCGTTCAAAGGTAGGCGAGTACTTTTCTTATTTAACCAATCGCTGCTATTTGGTCATGACGTATGTAATGCACCAAATCCCAACGGAAGAAGGACAATAACGTCTTTCCCCTTGATAAAATTCACCAAACATTCTCCTTCTTCCGGCTTTAAACCCTCGATCTCTGGAATCGTTGCAAGCACAGAATGTCTGGCTTCGTTTACATTCATCTCGACCACTTTTTTACTGTTGTGCTGTACCACAAAAGGGACCCAGACAGGCGCTTGAGTTTGACATCGTGGCTTCACAGCTCTTCGCTGATTGGCCGGTGCGCGGTCTACAACCTCTTGCAAACGGTTTAGTGCATTCCGATTCCTGACCTCGTCGCTGGAGAGAAATGAAATTGAGCAGAGTCACTAGGTGGCGCCAGCCTGACTAGGATTAGACAATCAGGGACAAGCCCTGTCTATCTGTATCGAAACAACAAGGAGGTATTTCACTCTCACGCACCTGTCCAGAATAAGTCAGACTTCAGATGGAAGACAGTTCCCCGGGATCCAGAGCACACCCTTCTTCCTTCTTCAATACTTTATGAACACGAGAGTTTGGTGAATCTTCATGAGTTCAGATGGGCATGATTGACAGGTGGATTAGCCAATCAGGGACACGTGTGGTCTGCCCATATTAGAAAAAATGAAGGAAAAAATACCACAGGAAACTGAAAAAAACAGTGGATTTCTCTGTTAATGAGGTGAGATAAATTAGATTTTATTTGTAAATGACCAATGAGCTCCCTTGTTTCACGTGTCACTGAAAAAAACAAATCTGACAATCACATTTGCACCAGGTTTGAGATTAATCGGAGGGCGACCAGACTGATATGGATTTGTATTAAAAACATACAGGGAGATATCACTCTGGATTTCCAGGCAAGAGATATCACAGCAACGTCACGACATTACATCATATGAACGCTGTAAACAAACTGATGACATAAAATAGCACAAAATCAAGTTGCAGTTGATTACATAGCTCTAACCAGTGTGATTTCTTTGCTTGTTATCCTTCAAACTATACAGTCAGAAGTACAGATATATACAGAAACTGTACTGAATCTGTCCTATGCGTAAGACCAAAGCTGACATATTGAGGCCAAGTGTTTTCTGTTTACAGTAGAGTTGCTGGTGTCCATTGGGAGAAACTGGAACTGTGTTTGTCCAAGTCATTTGCATTTCTCCTCTGCAGCGCGGCGTCTTTGATTACCACACTCAAGCCCATTTACCGCCATAATGAGAAACTGCCTCATATACTCAAATACTTCCTGTGGACAATTAACAGGAAAAGTAAGAGAAGAGACGTTCATTCAACTCTGAGATAACGTTCTTTGTCTGAGAAATGTTCTCTTTCTCAAAGAGGCAGCTATGGGGACAAGTTACTACAAAAGAAGTTAGTTTTACTCACATTTTCGTAGCCAAACTGTGAGCAATGTTTACTTTAAGTACAAAACCAAGACAAGACCAATAGCGCTCAGGATGGAACTTTCAGTTAGTGGCAAGATATGAAAAACATTCATAGAAAAAAAAAAAACAAAAAAAACAACATTGCAACGATTTCTTTCTCTCCCTGCTCGCATAGTTTTGTTTAGATGCATACATCTGTAAAAAATAAGACAGATGGTGGATGGCAAATGGAATTATTCTGAAAATACCTTGTTTTTGTAAACCACTAGGCTATCTGAAAATAAGGAATAAATAACTGAAACCTCCATGAGATCCCAAGCTATTTACAAAACCAGAACATGAGCTAAACCAGGTATATGAAAGTTTTCCACCAGGAAGAGTGTGTGTTTTGCTGTCATTATACATGTATAACAAAAAGAACAAAAGGTACTGCAGGGTTTTCAAATGATCACATTGTAAACATGCCTTTGTGTTTTCATGTGATTTCAAATTCGCTGCGTTCCTCTTGTGTGTGGTGTCAGTGTGATTCCGAGCTGCACTGTCATACCATAACAGCAACATAAAAGGGGAAAAATCCATAGCACACTCAGATGGCCGATGTCCAAAAGCCTTTTATTGTTTTGAATAACATTTCAGCAAAAAAAGAACCTTTGTCAGATATTTTTCTTGGTTTAGACCACAGTACACTAGCCTGATTCATCAGCCAGTTTCACTTCATGGAAACCATCTGACCTCACAGCATTAGGATTCGTTCGCTTGACGGTAGGCGGGTACTTTTTTATTTAACCAATCACTGCTATTTAGTCGTGACGTATGTAATGCGACAAATCTCATAGGAAGAAGGGCAATACCATCTTTCCCCTTGATAAAATTTAAACATTCTCTTTGTTCCAGCTTTAAACCCTCGATCTTGGGAATCGTTGCAAACACAGAATGTATGGCTTCATCAACATCCATTTCGACCGCTTTGTTTACTGTTGTGCTGTGCCACAAAAGGGATCCAGTCATGGCTTCACAGCTCTTAGCTGATTGGCCGGTGCACGGTCTACAACTTCTGGGGTTCTTGCAAACTGTCTAGTGTATTCTGATTCCTGACCTAGTCGCTGGGGAGAAATGAAATTGAGCGGAGGCACTAGGCGGCGCGAGCCTGGTTAGGAATGTCCCATGGTATGACATTAAACACATCTATCTAGGATTTATTCATTATGGGTGTTTCAATTGCTCAAAAGTACAGTAATTGTCTCTGTGAATAGGCTGGCCTCTTCATAGACTTGTAATGTAGCTGTATAGTTGTCTCCCACGTTATAGACCAGACCATGGAACATTCTAGACAAAATAGTATCTCCATAGAGACAAGCAGGTGATGGACCCTTCACCAGAAAAGTTGCACAATGCACCACTAAGACTCAAAAATCCTGCAGTATGTGGCTGGCTTTAGGATGACCTCTGTATAAATTTAACTCACAATGAAGCCTTTTTAACACAAGCCACAATTTGACACGTTTCATTACAAGATACGAAACTCCATAAATGATCACATTAAATCAAATGTTGCACTGATCTATGAAGCCTTGTTTTTTCGATTACATTCTTGCTAGAGCAAATACTTGGTAAGCCAGCAGCAGAAGATGGCTGATTTAATGTTTCTCATAATTGTTTTTTTTTTTTTTCCCTCCCACATTCAGACCATTACAAAAATATTTGCTGCTGTGTTTTGCTCTGTTTCATCCGCGTGTCACTTATCTGTTTGTATCTGAATAAATTTCTGACAAATTAATTTTACTTTTCAAAAAGGAGTTCCGTTTTTCCATTATCCACCATGTTTTCAATAATTTCAGAATCTAAAGTATTCCAAAAACTGCCCTCTATTTCTCTGCCCATAAAAAGCAGCATGGCACAAATTTGCATCTGTAAGCGAAGCAAACTGTGTGTGGGCCTGGGGATTTTTTTTTTTAAACTTGTGACAAATATTTTTTTTCTTATTTATTCTTATTCCTCAAACTGTGAGTTTTTCTTCTCTTCATGACAGATCAACAATTTCATGACGTGATGAAACACTTTTGGTTTATATAATAATAATAATAATACTAGTCTGAAAGACGTAGGCACTGTGATGCAAATACTATTGTACTGTAACTGCAAACTGTTTTATACAAGAATATTTCTACTGGCAAATACAGACATCTTAAGGTGTGAAGATGTGCTGCTTGGATTTGTTCAAATAATTCATATAGTTTCTACAGATCGGTTTGAATTGGCAGAAATAGGCTGCTCAGCATTTCAGTTTATGCCTCTCCAACGAGTTCACTGTTGAGTAACATCATGCTGCATTTTGATTCAGATGACCCAGCTGTGTTCCTGCTCCTGTTTATCATGGGCTCCAAACCTTTTTCAAACCTTTTTCTTCAGGCCAGTCACCACTTGACCTGGGGCCTTGTCCTCCTTTAGCCTCGCCTGTCCAGGATTAGGTAGGTTGTATACACCCATGCGTCTAACATTTCACCCAGTCTGTGGTCTAAAATTCTGTAGGGCAGCTATGTAAACCTCGTGCCAGTGAGGATACATTTCAATATATGCAAAAAGAACCAAGGAGGAATGGTTTAAAATTTGGGCAACAGCAGATGTGGGAAGCAGTTACAGTCTGCCTGGTGGATGTCAGTGTATTTGGGAAAGGAAACTGGAGCTGTTCCAGACCGCTACCAAGGAAAAGGAGGAGAGTGCTTGATTTGATTTCCCCCTTTGTGTTGATGAAGTAAAACTAATGAAAGCACCTCAAAATGTAGATCATTTGAACAGGGCTAGAAGAGACCCCCCCTCACAGCCCTCCACTGACTATACTGCGGTGTGCACGTCCTTCCTCTTCCTTCTCCACTCCATCCTCCAGGTCTGCTACACTGCAACCACCATAATCATTATTATTATCATTTTGTAATAAATGCCCTCACCAGGGTTAAAACTTTGTCTGTCATCTTCCCCTTCATTTGTTGCGGTCCTTTGAGCCGGGGCCATAACACCTGCTACTGAGGTTTGAGCCATTTCTTCTCGTCATTTACGCACTCACCTGCATTAAACACATATGGATCATTAAGATGTATTCCACTCACTAATGTTCATTTAGCATCATAACTTATTTTATCTGACAACAGCGCCAGCTAGTGTTGCAATTTTATGTTAACCGCCCAGACAGCGGCACTTTCTGCACTCAAATTGTTGATAAACAAATAATCTGTCAACAGACAAATAACTCAATTTGTTAATTATAGTTTTTCTAATTGTGCTTTGTTTGTGGACTTGCACAAACCCCGTTGGAGAGGGTATATAATGCACATATCATATCACAATCCTGCACTTCTGAACTGTCTGCAGTTTATCTGTTCCCAGGAAATGTTCCTTTTAATGCCCTTGGTAACCAGGGGGGTATTCCATGAAGCGAGCTAAAGTGAAGGCCTGGCTTTTTTGGGCAATCCAGGCTTGTCAAAGCCTCGGTTCCTTTCCACCAAAGTGACCAGAGGTGACGCTGAGTTGCCGCAGTAACAAGCCTGTGGACACAAACCTGGTTAGGAAAAGGTTAACTGTCAAGGTTATTTTAGCTCTGTCTCCAAAAACGTCAAAAGAAAAGTCAAAGGTTTCAGCACATGCACCCTTAAACCTGCCCAAATCAAACTGTCTGGGTGCACGCTGTGGCTCCTTTCTCATTTAGTCAGATCATAAAAAACATAAATTTTTTTGCCCATTTTCCGTGATGTAGTAGCTCCATTGATCTGGCCTTCCCAGAGTCACAAAGCGCAGCTTAAACTTCAGGCCTGAGTGGCTTTGGTCAGACTCAGGCTTATTTCTGTCATGGAACAAGTTGAGTCTTAAACTGGAGATGGAGCTCGTTTCAGCTCAGGATTGCAGGATAAGCCTGGACTTGTTAAGTGAGTTTAATGGAACACCCCCCAGGTGTCATTCTACAGGATATTGTGGATGCACTTTGGATTGGTCCTTGAAGAAAAAGGAAAAACATGTTGCCACAGTGAAATGGTGAGCAAAAAGGTTGACCAAAATGTGTGATATTCCCAGAATCTTTACTGAATTTTAAAAGCCATATCTGACAGTGCCCCACATCTCTGGGCTAATGGGCATTTCAGAGTGAAAGATTTACAGACATGTGGATGAGCTGGTGGTCGATACAGCACATGCTCTGAAGAAGAGCTTGGTCCTGGTCCTGAAGAAAGAGAAATGTGGGTGCGGTGGGAGAGATCACACACATCCACGCACCACAGACACTACTGCTGTTATCAGGCTTGTACCAGCAGGCTGTAATGTGTGACACTTAATGCATACAGGCACCGACCACAGATTTATTTGGTCAATATTAGGCTCCGACAGTCCAACACAATACCTTTCTTTATTATAGAAAATTATATTATTCTTTTTCACCATTTATTAATGCCAACCAATTATTAAAACAATCAATGTTTAGTTTTTTAAAGTAAATTAGTCATGATTTTTCCAGTGAATTGTTGCAGTCCTACTCAAATAAACATGACTGTGTGGTTCCATCTGCTTTGGATCTAGTCATACTAAAGTCACATCGCTAAGAATACATAACTCATGCTAGCACCAGCATTACCAAGTCAATTTTTACTGTTCTCCATCTCACTTGAATTCCACTACCATACAAATCAGCCAGGCGGTTCTTTCCAAAGTTAATCGGGTGAAGAGTTCAACTTGTATCAGTCACTAAACAGCACCACCCGGCCGGAACAACTGGGCCAGCATCTCCAAGCGCGCCATCGCTCAGATAATCTTTGGCACTCGTTGAATCACTTATTGCAGCCGTTCGGGAGGCAGCCGCTATTGCCAATCGATAGCAGCAGATTCACACCGCTTTTCCCCCATGCAGAAAGATAGGGCAGAGGCGTTTAACTTGCACTTGTTCACTTCATTGGGCTAATATGTAGTGTCTCTAGGTTCGGATGGCCTCACAATGGCCTTGAATGTAAAATAGTGAAGTCTCCAGGCAGGAGCTGTGTGTAGTGAAGCGTACAATATGTGGTTACCTTCACCTCGTCCTTTTCCTTAGACACTTTTTTTTCTCCATTGCGCCATCAGGGAATTTGCATGGAAATAACATCCAATCTATGTGAACATGGTAAGCAGCTGTGGAGTGTGGCAGTTTAACCTCTACTTAAAGAGATAACACTGCTTAAAGGAACAAGAACATGAAGACAAATGAGTACAGTTAGATAATCAAATTGTGGTGATTTCACTTAAGACTTGGAGGTCAGGGGAATGTTTGTGTTGGTGTTGCAATGGCTATTTTCAAAGTGTTTATGAAAATTATAGCAAAATGATTCTGCTCTCGTTATGATAAGCAGTTATCCCTGTGACTGTCTCGACCTAATCATGAGTTAACCTTTATAACCACTATAAAAAGGCGCTCCTGACCATACACCAGAAAATACATTTCAGTGTGGGGAAAATGAAGTGGATTTACTATATTACATTCTTTGAGTTATAATTTGATGTATTAGTAACCTTAAAGGGATAGTTTTTTGGACATAGGACCTCATGTCCTAGTGAGCCAGAGTGTTGGAGACATGTGGAGACACTTGATTAAAATATTCCATCCAGTCCTTGTATTTGCAGAGGTCGCTGGTGCTAGGCTAGTGCATGTCAATAGCCATAGTTATCCTGCCACTAAAAACAGTCTTACCCACTCCACAAAACACCCGAAGCAAAACTATTATTACTCCAGACTGTCGATCTAAATGTCTGTGTTGATAGAATAATTTTAGAAGTAAAACCAACCTTGCAATTGAAGGGTTTATGTCTGTGTAGCAGCAGTGAGTTGTACTTCCTGACAGAAAGCTTGGCATTGGCGAAATGATATCACGTAGCACCTATCTTACCGGCAAAGTAACAAAGTAATTGCTACTGCTGAAAATAGTCCCTCAGCATGCGACAATTCATGCGATGCAAGGTTCGTTTTATTTCAAACATTATTCAACACAGACATTCACATGATCTGGCATTATAACAAATTTTCTTCAGGTGTTTTGTGGAGTGGGTAAGACTGTTTTTAGTGACATTCTAACTATGGCCATTGACATGCACTAGCCTAGCACCAGTGACCTCTGCAAATACAAGGACTGGATGGAATATTTAAAAAAGTGTCTCCACACTTCTCCAACATTCCTATGTCCAAAATCCCAGACTGTTCCTTTAATTTGAAGACATTGCTCTAGAAGAGTAGAAGTACTTGCGTCTGCTATATAGCTAGAATCTATGGCACCCGTGAAGTATTATGTTATATTTTGCACAGATTAAATTGCAATAATCATTAAAAATGACTTAATAAAAAAAAAAAAAAAAGACAGTTGACTTTTGTGTTAAGAGAAATGCGGTGCCCAACGGGAGCTGACGTCACAGGCATCACAACAAAGAGACGGCTTCTCCAGTGAATTGCTGCAGATCACAATACTGCTTTACAAAGGCAGGCATCGTGTTTGGTCAAAAATGAGTTCATGTCATTTTGTTTGTATTTGAGACCTCCTTTATCATGTGAATAAGTATTGTGAAAACTATTGATCTCAAAATTGTCCTTTGACCCTTATTTGGCAGGTCACACACTCTGCCTTTGTATCATGAGCCCCAAAAATCAGGAGTCGTGCAAAGGCAGAAGGCAGAAACAGTGTATATTTTGTTTGTGATTTAGTTCATAAATATATTTTATTTTAAAATCCAATCTCTCACCTCCTTTTTGTTGTGGCCTTGGCACAGGGTCTTAACACATTCAATAAATATACCTTTGTATTCAGTCATTCTTAAATTATTTTTAATGTGTCTGTCAAACTGTTTAAGTGTGAAAGTGTCGCCACATGATCCTGATCAGCACTAAATAGGAAATCTAATGGCCTCCTGTATCATTTCAAACAAACCCCATGATGACATGACTTTGGTGAGGTTTTCTAATAATGAATGGAAGTCTAGAGAAAATCAAGCAAATAATGATAATTATTATTGTTATTGCTTTTTCTCTTTGCACGACTCCTTATTTTTGGCTCATGATACAAAGGCAGAGAACAGGAACTGACAAATAAGGGTCAAAGGTCAATTTTGAGCTCAGTATTTTTCACAAACAAATATTTCTTCATTAAATCAACGAGTTATCAAATTTTGGGAGCCCTACTTATACTTTTGTCTGGACAAAACAGAAACTTTGAAGTCATTTTTCTCAGTTTCACACTGACGAGTTAAGCTCTTTTGCCTTTGTAGGGCAGAATAGCTTGTATGGACTATGACTACTAACGTGCATCACTGATTAAGAAAATAAAGTTTGAAAATGAAGCACAGAGCGGTGGGCGTACGCTGGGAGCAGTGAAAACGGGGATACGTTGGCAAAATGGCGTCTTGAAAATAAGCAAATAAACATTACTCAATCATGCACCATCCACTGAAATTCAGCTTTCAGTTCCCCTCCTCCCCCTCACTCTTTTTGTTAGTCCTCCAAGGTACTATCCAGTTTAGTAGTAACTTTTTGGCTAAGATGCAGCTTTCTGAATGACGGTTAAGTGCGTCAGGGAGCTGTGATGGATTCATGTAAATTTGACACTCGCTTTTACTACGTGAACAATAATGTATCAAGAACTTTTTATTTATTAAAGATTTTTTTTTTCTTTCAAATGCTTGCTCCATTCACACCACATCATTGCTTTTGTCAGTACAAACAACTTACTTCCTCTTCCTCTTACTTCCTCTTACTCCGACATTTCAGTAGCATCTCACAGTACAAATGTTTCCCCCCTATTTTCTCGTTGTTTACAGACCTCTACCATAAGGCGTTTGAGATAGTTCATACAGTACGTCACATTCACTTTATACTTTCACGCAAACGCTATGAACATTGAGATAAATGCTCACATCTGCAGCTTATGTCTTTCTGAATGGAGTGCTCGGGTCCCTGCTGCGATGATGTGATTCAAAATGGTGCATTATTTCCCCCAAAGCCGGGAAAGACGCTGGAATTGTCTTTGTTGTGTAATTGTTCTGAATAAATTGTGTAGACGGGCTCTATTTGCCGAGTCACACTCCGCTTGTAAAAAGAAAAGCATTTAATTAAACTGGCATCTGCAATTGAAAAACTCTGTTGTCTTTGGGATGGGTTTCAGATGGTGGAAAATATTGTCATACCTCGACAATAAATCAACACAATGCACCAAGTGTTTGCAATTCTTCGATGATGACGAGAGGTAAGGATGACAGTACAATGAAATGAAATGAAATGGAGTGATGAGAGGTTCTGTGACAGAGTTTTAACTGTGCATGTTATAATACCTATTGTTTCAAAAGAGCCAGTTCTTCATAAAATGAACAGGTAACACGTCCCATCTGCTCCCATTTGGAACTGCAGTTCTGTGGAAATCAGCCGTCTTAAGGATCGTCTTAAGTTTAGACTAAGATTTTCACAATCTATTGACCACTAGAAGGGACTGGCTAGTCAGGCAAAAACAGTGTTGGTGTGAAAATGACCTGAGACAGATTTAGGGATGTCCTTTGTGCCTGTTTGTGAAAACTGTCCTCTATTATAACCTTCTTTCTGAAACAGCACAACAATGTCATTCAGTTAAATGAATAGTTTTACATTTGTCTCCATGACGTTTATTTCCTCTAATACAGTTACACAATATTCTTTATAAACTTAAAACAAATCTTCAGCACACTGATAGGCTGTAGTTTAGAGAGGACACAAAGGGATAGAGAGCACAGAGTCATTTTGTCTTGATTATTCTTCTTCATGATGATGACTAGTGCATATTACACAAAACTACTTCCAGCCTGGCTGATTTATTCAGAGACATGATAATAAAACTATCCATTCTATGAAGCCGTGGCGCAGGGACAAAAAGCACTGCAGAGACCTCTCACCAATGTAAAAGATCTGGATTAAGTGGAAAATGTAAATGTGAATTTTTAAAGCCAGTGGCTGTTATGGCACGTACACTGTTGAATATAGTCTATGCTAATGAATGCATATGTAATCATTTCATTTCAAGTGATTTATAGTCTAGTTTTTCATGTAAAAGAACTGCAGAACAGGATCCAAACAAAGCTAAATTACAAAAGTTTAAATTAAGAACGTCGGTCGGTCGGTCGGTCCTATAATGTCCTACCCTTTCACAGCAAGATGGATTCTCACAATATTTGTGAATTCACAAACTCACGAGGATCCACATGGACCAATCACAGAGCAGCATTGAAGTTGCAGAAGCCAAAGGCGAAGCGCCAAAACGAACCAAAACAGACACGACAATGCAAACAGATGTACTATTTTAGCATCAATATGAACCATTTAGTTTGTGGAAAAACATGCAGAAGGTGAGTGCTTTGTGGATTTGTGGACAGGGAAGATGTCTGTGCTTTTCTCAAGATCGCATGTAACAAAAGTTAGATTTTTCAGCTTGTTCCGCTCTTGTGGCCCTTCAACCAATCAGATTCAAATAGTTGCCGTGATGTGCCGCGTTTTCCAATCGCTTTCAGTGAGAACTCAGTTCAGAGTGACACACATCTCAGTCTGCCGTGAGCCCGGTTAATAATCTACAGGCCTGTCTCAATAGTTGTTGTCCCAGTAGCTATACATATATTGTAGAAGCAGTTCTTGGGGTCAAAAAAAACTCATTTACTTGTTGTCTGCATCTGAAAGTGTTTCATTGTTTGATAATCAGGAATTGCACGTTAGCATGCCATTTGGTGTGAGCTTTACAGTTACAGTTGCTATTTTTTCATGTTTTTAAGATCAGCCACAGCATCTTTAACCAGTACCAGATACTTAAAATTTAAGACTAAACTGTCTTCATGCTAACAACTGTAGACAGAGCCTCTAAAGTCCTGCAGCTAAAGCTAAAAACAATAGCTGCTGGCATTGGTTTACTGCATAGCGAAACCAATTTGTGTCCTGAAATTGAAGTCATTTTGAAGTATCAGACACTCTTGGATCCACTGCTGTAAATGACTGTAGTTAAACACTTTATGTGGCCTTTGTGCTTTCTACTGGCATCAATGGGAATGAACAATAAAATGAAGCTGCCATTTTCCAGCATTATTCAAACCTGCATGAATCAAATTATAGGATCAGTAAACAACATTATAAAATGATATATCAGTTCCATTATCGGTATCAGCCAATATGGATGTTTACTGATATTTTTGTGCTTGCCCATTCCTAATAGTCTCCACAGGCTAATTAAACACAGACACAAATTACATTATATCACGATAAATACATGCTGTTATTATGTTTACAAAAACGTATATATCATTTGTGATCTTAACTTAAACTTAAAATAAATTTGTAGACTGTTGTGGATTTTAAAGCTAAAAATATTGGTATCAGTAAATATCAGTTACCGGCCACTGCAGCAGGCACAACGTCAGATATCGTTACTAACCAAAAAAAAAAAAAATCCAGCTCATTCCTAGTTGTTAAATAATTGTGTAAGCCTCCTTTAATATACAGTAGCCTATATGGGAAAATATAGCTCAGCATAGCCTACTTTGTGAAAATCTTTTTAACTTATTAAGAAAATACTACCATGTGTGGCGTGGGTGAAACTGTAGTGAAAGAAAACATAATGTTACTATATACTGAGTCTGAATCATTTGCCTTGTCTATGTTGTCACTGACTAATGATGCGATGGTTTGCTGAACCAATATTTTAAAGGGTCCATATTACACTATTTTCTGATCATTGTTATGTTTCCTCATCAAAAACAGACCTGGAGTTGTGTTTTGTTTCATTCAGACATGTTTAAACACACAAATGATGTATATTCAGGATGAGTTCTCGAACAGAAAACATGCTGTTCCACCTTGTGATGTCATGTGGTAATACAGAAAGTGCCTCACCGCGTTTTTAAATTCCATACACCTTCAGTAGAATCATTTGGGTAATGTCACTCCTGGAATTGACAAACTCTACTAAAGAAAAAGGTAAAAGGAGCTGTTAACTTGAAAACTACTGCTTCATGACATCACAAGGTGGAACAGAGCATTTTGAGATTTGGAGATGTATACAGACTGATAGAGAAATACTCAAACATGTGTGAATGAAACTCAAAAAAAAAAAAACCTGGAGTTGTGTTTTTTTTTTTTTTTTTTCAATTCAAATTTTTATTAAAAGTTAAATAGAGATGGCAGTTTCAAATCGCATACGTACAACAATTTGCTTTCTCTTTCACTTCACATATCTCTCTTTGATAGTATTGAATTTATTTATTTATTTTTTCCTTATGCCATTAAGGATACAAAGAAATAGATTAAAATAAAATTTAAATTTAAAAAAACAAGAGAAAAAAAAGAACACTTGAACACTTGAGTAGCAGTGCACAGTGATTGTCACTTTTTATAAAAAAATAATATAATAATAAAGTCTTTCCATGGTTTCCAGCCTTCCTCATATCTGTCGTATTCCAATCTTTGTGTGAGTCAGTCTTTCCATTTGTGAAATGTCTTCGACAATGTTAATCCAGTCCTCCACGTTCGGTAGTTTGTCACTCATCCATTTTTTGGTTATTGCTTTCTTGTTTGCAACCAGCAGAATGTTCCACATATATTTTTTTATTCCTTTGATGTCATCTGTCCATTTGCCCAAAAACATAGTTTAAAAATTCAAAAGGATCTTTACTTTAAATGTTTTATCAATGTTTTGTTTAATTTTCTCCCAATATTGATTCAATTTGGGGCAACTCCAAAAAATATGGTAATGTCCAACCTTTTTATTCCCACATAATCTCCAACATGAGGTATCCGCCTTTGAACAACTCCAGGTTTTTGATAAGGTAAAATTATGACATGACTAAAAACTCACAAGACTCGATTTTGTTTCAGTGCGAAAAGAGAAGCATCAGAAGTAAAAGTTGAACACAAGTTGATAAGTTTTTTTGTTTTTTTTTTCATTTAAATATAATCCTAAAAAAAATTCTCGTACTATCTATAAAGTACATAGTTAAAATGATTATGACTAATGTTGTGCAAGGCAGTACATGAGCCAGTGCAGTCCTCTGAAGATTAAAATAACACATTTAATTAAAAAGACATTTGTAAAGCCTCCATAAAGCAGATGGTTATTTTATTGGATAGTAATAAATAGGGAAATAGTTTCAACATCTCCCCAGTTTGAACCGAAGTAAAAAGACAAGATAATTAACTTTTATGAAGATGGGAAATTAAGTCATTGTTGTGGAGATTGACGGCCCATTTGAGATGAGCTACACGTCATGATAAGGGAAGTTTTATATTGTGCTATATAATGTATTTATTACAGTCTGATTAACAAACAAATTAAAATGTACCCAAATGTTTAATGGGGAAAAAACATCATAAAAATACAAAGTTGATGATTCTGAGGTCACCAGAACAAACTATAAAATGTCTTATTTTTTAAATGGGCTTGTATCTGATTTTTCATGTATTTGAGCAAAATTTGTCTTCCAAGGACAAATATACGGTATATCCAGCTCTCTGATTATAACATGTTTTGTTGTCTCAATGATCAGGAAGTGCGCGTTAGCATGCTAGTTTATTTTTTTTTGCATTACCGTGTCAAAAACCTCCATTCTGGCCTCTGAAAGTTGTGAAAAGTGCTTACAAACTCATTGTGGTGAATAATTACAATGCTCATAAGGTAACTGAGGATTAACTTTGGGATATTGTTTATGTGTAATATATATAGATCACTACGTTACCCTTTATTTATTTTATAAGAAACATACATTAAAACAGAGGTCTTCAACAGGGGGTTCGTGGAGGTACTGCAGGGAGGTCGGGAAATCTTTGGTTGATTTGACTTTATTCATTTTTGAAGGATGAGAATGAACTGGGTTTCACTGAGTTCTGTCTGCGCGTTCCATCGTCTCTCGCTCCTTGTCAAACTGCAAATACTTCTCCGTGGAGTTTATCGTTTCTTCTAGGCTACATGTGAAGAGTTCCGTTACACCATTACTTCTACGCACAGCAGAACTTAAGCTCGGCACGTACTACTGTGCATCGGGAAGGTGTCAGACAACTTTATTCCCCAGTCCGTATTAACCAGGCTCCGCAGCCAGTTAGGAGTCCTGTCTTTCCTCTCACTTCTCAGATCAGAATGACCGGAAAAGGCCCATATCAAACTCTTGTCCATGTGCGCTGTGGCTTCTCTCTCGTTTAATCAAATCGTTAAAAAAAAAATCACACTTTTCCATGATGTCGTTGCTCCGTTGGCCTTCTCAGAGTCACTGCGAGCACAAATTGCAGCTTAAATTTCAGGCCTGATTTAGCTTTGGTCAGAGGCTTATTTCTGTCATGGAACGACTTGAGGCTTAAACTGGAGATGGAGCTGGTTTGAGCTCAGGATTAGCCTGGACTTGTTAAGTAACTTTGGTGGAATACCCTCCTAGTATTGACACTAGGGCCAATTTAATATAAAACACAACTGTATGCCATAAATATAGTCAGGGGTCCCTGTTCCAGCTCTCCATCAGTTTGGGGGTTCCTGGCCTGAAAAACGTTGAAGACCCCTGCATTAAAATGATGAATTAGTTTTGGTTTAGTTTTTGAGACTGAGTGCCCGCTCCTCTTGCTAAGTCACTCCTGCAGAGTACTATCACAACACAGTTTTAACTAGTGCACATCACATCAGGTTTGTGAAGATGTAGTAAATTGTTTGGTATCCGGCTTTTTGATATGTATGAAAAATGTCATGGAGGTGTATGGGTGATGCAGATTTATGGGCAGAGCATTGTAGAGATGTGGTCTTGAACTGCAAATTGTAAGGAGGGCCCAGGAGAGATTGCAAGGTCTCATGCATGGAAGACATAAAATCACTTCAGGCATGTTTTTTGATGAGGGAATAACGTTCAAACATGGTGGAAAGCTCCATAAAGTCGATTTTGCATAATACCCCATCTTTAATATACTTTTAGACCACATCATCTTCTACGAACATCAGTCAAAAGTGTCAAGAGTCTTTAAAATGTACTGGGAGTGTGGCATGTGTTTTCCAAAGGTGAGTGTCAAAGGTAAGGATAGTATAATTAGTCATACACATTTTACACTGTGGATAAATACAGCTCGTGAAATGCAGATATTTTTTTCCTTTGATGGTTAATGTGATTTTGAAATTTTGCTTCAAATGCCCTTTAACACTTCCCATAGAAAAGGATCTGGCATGTTACACAAGTTAAACTCATTCATTTGAGCTTAATACTCAAAAAAAGTGAGGTATCATTTTTTACCTTGGAGTCAAATCCTTTAATCCATTGGTTTCACAGTGAAGAAATAAGAGTGCAGTTGTCACAGAGTTGGTTTGGTGTATGTTCCAGGTTTAGTTGTTTAGTCCTGATCTCGTCAAAAAGGAAACAGGCACCAATATCTTTATAGATGTCCAAATGCTAGTCAGGCTGGTACCACCTAGTGCCTCCACACAATTTCATTTCTCTCCAGCGACTAGATCAGGAATCAGAATACACTAGACAGTTTGTCAGAGCACCGGAAGTGCGAGTTCGGGTACCAGCCAATCAGAGAAGAGCCATACATTCTGTGTTGACAGCGATTCCCGAGATCGAGGATTTATGGCAGCAGTTGGTTGAATAAAAAAGTACCTGCCTACTGTCGAGCGGACAAATCCTGAGGTCAGACAGTTTCCACGGTTTCCAGCAACTTAAAAAAAATAAATAAATAAAAAAAAAATCATCATATTGATCACTTACAATTTTCAATTCATTTTTATTTAGTTTTTTTGATTGATTTGATTGAAATTGGTTAAATATGAATTTTCCTAAGCTAAACATTATAGAATTTACTCTTGCCATTTAACGCAAAAAGCCTTCAAAGTCTGAATTCAGCTGCAAACTATTTTTACTGACAGGAGTGGCTGTAGGCTCACTTTTAAACACCGTAGACTGTATAAAGAAGTGGACTAAGTGAGTGTGACGTCACCCACAGTGTTCAGCTTCACTCAAATGAAGCTCATAGTTACAGGGATGAATTTGGAGCCAACCCCTATACTGGGAAGAGGATTTTTTTTAAATGAACAAAATAGCAAAATAAAAATGCCAGGATCATATAGAGCGGATTAATAAGAACATTTTAAGACCAAAATGACGAGGCTCACAACAGCAGTTACAAAAAGAGGGGCGACAATATTCCAGTGTAAATCAAAGGTTTACTGTCTAAAGCAGACTTGGAGAAACTTATCCATGCGTTTGTCTCCAGTAGCTCCAAACGAGCTGTGAGACGCTGCAGAACATCCAGAACGCTGCAGCTCGGGTCCTTACTCGAACTAGGAAGTACGAGCACACATAAGTCCTGTGCTCAGGTCTCTGCACTGGCTTCCTGTGCCTCAGAGAATAGACTTTAAAGCAGCTCTGCTTGTACAAGTCTCTCCATGGCCGAGCACCAAAGTACATCTGTGACATGTTAGTGTCATATGAACCATCTCGCACTCTGAGGACCTCAGGGACCGGCCTCCTGCTGGTGCCCAGAGTCACGACTAAACAAGGGGAGTCAGCGTTTCAGGTTCATGCAGCTAAAACCTGGAACAGTCTGAACATGTGAGACAGACTCTTCTGTGACGCTGTTTAAATCCAGGCTCAAAACATTTCTGTTTAACTGTGCATATGACTGAAAGGTTTTCAAAGGTTTTCATTCCGCACTCTTCTCTCCAATTTATGTCTCTCTTTTTTTTATTTTAATCTTCACAATTATTTATGTTTTGATTTGTTTTTATTATGATTTTAATGTATTTCTTATTCTGTAAAGCACTTTGAATTACTTTGTGTATGAATTGTGCTATACAAATAAACTTGCCTTGCCTTGCCAATGGGGGCCAGGGTCAGCAGGAACCGGAAGAGCCCTTTGAACTTCCTATTTGGAACGCGGCGGCTAGTGCGTTAGCTATGTCCATTTATAAATATAGTCTATGGTAAAGACATAAGGTGATCACTGACTCTTAGAAATTAATGAATCTCTGGACTACACAGCCTTAACAATCCAATACCATTTTTCAGGTTAAGTCGAGTGAACAAAACATTTGATTTGACATAACTTGACACATAGAAGAACATGCCAGTACCGCACAAAAGCCCCATCTGGTCTGACAACCGAACCATGAAGAGTTCACCTTATACTCCCATATACAGTAATAATCTGTTTTCCAGTGACGTCACCCTTAGGTGCAGCAGGGCCCGGCAGCAGCTGCAGTCTTGGGTCTCTCAGGTCCCACCCCTTCCCTCCATAGAATCCTCAGCTGGCACACCTCATCCCCACCATTCATCATGTGTTGTCAGTGAATGCTTTTATCATGAGCTTTTCTGGTGACAAAGACACAGTGGTCATAAACATATGTCCATTTGGCAATTCCAGCGAGAGACTGACAAAAGGACCAGAGCTTTCCTGGAAGATTATTTGAATTTTATTTCAAGTGCAGTAAAATTTGAATACTAAAATAAGAGGTCTGTGTTATTTATAATGTTAGAAAGTTTATTTTTGGTGATATAGTACAGATATATTGTAAAATTATACCTGGCCAACCAAAACCACACACTTTGCTGAAGCTATATGCTGTCTATTTCTGATAGCCATAACTGACAGGTGGATTAACCAATCAGAGAGAACCATGGTTCTTTTTATCAAAACAAAACATGGTGTCTTATTAGTAAAAAAGGAAAACAAAAAAACTACTGAGAAACTGCAATTTCTGCAAAATCAACAATCAAAGCACCAAGCTCTTGTTTATCTCAGGTAAAAGAAGTTATATTTTGTTCTGAATGATATGAGAATTTTGAAAGATGTGAGGACACTCTGTGGCCCGGTTCAGGGGCAGTTCTAGGAAGGGGCCACACCTCTAATCTGATTGCCCCCTGAAGTGCCCCCGTTCTGTCAATCAACTGATGAGAAGAACAACCAGAGAATTCAATGATATCACTGATGCAATTCCACCCCCAAACTCTTGGCGGCAGTAGACCTATTGTGTCAATACAACTTAATGGGAGAAGAAACAGACCTGTGGAGGACTTTTTTTTTTACTGTCTGTGCTTGTATTTGCTTGCCAGGCAGGCACCACCTAGTGCCTCTGCTCAATTTCATTTCTCTCCAGCGACTTGGTCAGGAATCGGAATACACTAGACAGTTTGCAAGAACCCCGGAAGTGCGATTATGGGCACTGGCCAATCAGCGAAGAGCCATACATTCTTTGTTGGCAATGATTCCTGAGATTGTTCCGGCTTTAAATCCTCAAAGAGAACGTTTGGTGAATTTTATCAAGGGGAAAGATGTTATTGCCCTTCTTCCTATGGGATTTGGGAAAAGCTTAATATATCAGTTAGCCCCGTTAGCAGCGCATTACATACATCACAACCAAATAGCAGCGACTGGTTAAATAAAAAAGTACCCGCCTACCGCTGAGCGAACGAATCCTAATGCTGCAAGGTCAGACGGTTTCTACGAAGTGAAAACAGCTGATGAATCAGGCCCCTGAATGTAACATGTGGCCCCTTAATGGCCCCTGTTTCAGAAAAAAATCCTAGAACCGCCACTGGTCCGGTTTCAGACCTTCTGAAATCAAACAGAATGTAGAAGGGACTGGCTGGTCAGGAAACCATTGTGTGATGTAATTTTAAAGCATTTTTATCATCAATTGTAAAGCACGTTTATCAGCTGTTAGCATACTATTAGTTGGTGACGACAAAACTACAATCTGACCTGAATTTTGTGAAAAATGCTAAAAAAAAAAAAAAAAAAAACTCATTATGGTGAATAATTAGGATGCTAAAAGAATATATTAAGAAAGCGGGAAGACTATTTCTGTTTTTCACATTTTTTTAAGCCCTTAAAAATCAGGTGCATTGCCTTTAAAGTCTCCAACGGCATGGAAAATCTAGTAATAACTCGATGAGTATGCTAACCTGTCTCTTCATCACGGATATGGCCTGAGAAGAAGATGGGGTTTTTGGAGCGTCCCAGCACCGCCCACAGCCGGCTCCCAAGGCCCGACCGGGGATCTGGCAGCTTTACAACGGCGCAGAGGCCCAGATCCAAACAGCCCCGAAGCCTCCCCTGTAGTTCCTTGTGGTCTCGCTCCACTTCCTCAGCCTCTCCTCTCGCATCTATCTTTCACTCCCCTCT
Organism: Boleophthalmus pectinirostris; assembly: GCF_026225935.1. NCBI lineage: Eukaryota > Metazoa > Chordata > Actinopteri > Gobiiformes > Gobiidae > Boleophthalmus > Boleophthalmus pectinirostris. The sequence goes on along the minus strand of NW_026571207.1, from coordinate 11,381,167 downwards.
CATCCTCCTCCTCTCCTCACGCCTCTTCACTCATTCACTTTTTTATGTCGTGCTTTACATCCCTCCAGTGGTGTGTGAATTACCTGGTCTCAACTTTTAGCATCATCTAGCGTTTGTACTACTTGAAATTGAGAGGCGTGGGAAGGCGTGTGAATACCTGATTTTTACAGTCTTAAAAACGTTAAAAGAACAGAAGTATTTTATTTTAAGCGTTTTGCGGTGGTCCAAAATTATTCCTCGTTTACAATATGCATTCTGAGCATCATAATTATTCACAGCTATGAGTTAATAAGCGTTTTTCACAACTCTCAGAGACCAGAGCAGATTTTTGCTGCCATGGTAATATTAACAACCACTAGCATGCTAATTGTGCACTTGCTTATTCTTGGACAATATAACACGGAACATAGACTTATTTTGACCCCAAGAGCTTATTATAAAATGTACTGAGGGAAAAAAGTGAACAAGTGATCTCTATTTTCTTGTAACCAAAAATATCAAAACAAAAAAAAAAAATTCAAACTAAAATCTAAGTGAAGGTACCTTCAAAATCAAATGTAATGCAACTGATTCCAAAGAAAGAGATAACTAATGTTGGCTAGGCATATACAAGATAATTTAAAACCCAACAACAAAACTAAATTAATGTCTGTACCATACTTATATCATATTTATGAAGACGTACTGGCATTTTCCATACTTTTAAAAATATATTTTGAATGTAAACCATGAGGGAACAACTGCCACAAAAAAATAAAATAAATAAATAAAATAATGGCATGGGTCGTTTTAAGCCCCTCAGCAAAATGATTAAGTTTTAAATAAGGGACCTTGTACGCACTTCGATGACATATACCACGCAACGATCTAATTACACAGATTTGAAGACAAAAATTTGACTTGAGCAAGAATAAAATTACTGTCCATGAAATTACTCAAGAGTAAAATAAATATTTGGGAAAGTAGAGTTACTATCTGAAAGTAACATCTGATCACTGTCATTTTAAGGATAAATCAATCAATAATGCATAAAATATGGTATTCAAAGGTCATACCACAATGATGGAGAAGTATTCAACTAATTTAATATTGTCAAAATAAAGATTACGTCACTTGTAGACTTACAGTAGGAAGAGCTAGAAGAACTAAAACTTCAATACTATTACTGTATTTTTCGTACTACACTTAAAATCCTTTAATTTTCTCAAAAATTTGCAGTGCGCCTTATAATCCGGTGCACCTTATGTGTCAATTCTGGTTGTGCTTATTGACCGCAAACTGATTTTATGTGGCCCACAGTGCTCAAAAGCTACAAAGCTGCACCACTTGATGGATTGTCGTAGCATTACAGCTACTGTAGTCAGGAGCCTCATAGAGTAAGTCCGACAGAAGTTGACCGCATCAGCGCACAAGGAGCGAGCCGTTTTTCAGCGCTTAGTTTGTGCAAATTAGCCATGTGGTTTTAGGTTTCGTTTCTGTAAAATGTAAACAAAGATGCACTGAACATGTTATAACTCAATGTATATTTGAGTCCTTAAATTATCCAGCCACAGTCACATTCACCATGCACATTCACAAGACAGGGAGGCAACACCACGATCTGCAAATGGATCATAGACATCTGGGCTAAGGGATCAGTCTCAAGTGCTGTCCATTTGTTTCGCTTAATGCGCCATCAAATCTGGTGCACCTCATAGTTATACGCTATATTACTCACATAGTAGTAAAGTGTGTACAGCGAAAAAGTAAAATTTTGCACAATTACTCCACTAAATGCAACTGCTCATCTCTGGACACGATCGATCGGTGCTCACATCAACCAACAGAAAATAGTGGCTGAAGGGGCATCCTGTGTGTAGAATGTACAAAGCACATCGCCCAAGCTGCTGGTTTTTATGATCAGATCCAAACAGCCCAGAGCCTCCCCTCCAGCCCCACACTCTCATCTACCCTTTACTCAGCACTCATCAGACGCCATTATTTCTGATGCCTTTTCATCCCTCCAACCATGTGCGAAATACCTGATCTCAACCTGTATCACTGCAGTTTGCACTTTATCTGTAGGCTGCTTCACTCCTCTTGACAAGCGTATGAATAATACAAGTTGCAAAAAAAAACAATATATTTTGCATTTGGATATAAAAGAGGTGGGAAGAAATTTGTACTCTTGTGATTGGCTGATTTTTGACTGGTTGGCATGGCGATTAAACATGTGAATTTCAACAGTGCATTGTCCATATGGAGTGGAACAGTGACTGACCATCACTTTTTTTTCCTCATTCATTTTTTTATGGATGTTAATGAACACAAGTCCTATAATTAAAATAGAATCTGTACCTGAAACAAAGTTTATAGTTTTACAAAGTTTAAAATTTATGAAGTTGTAAAAAACATTTCAGAGAATTTTAAGAACCATTAATCTCTTAACTTTTACCTTTAGGCTACGTTCAGACTGAAGGGCTTAATGCTCAATTCTTCTTTTTTGTGAAATCAGATTTTTTTGCGAGGTTGTTCACATTTCCAATTAAATGCGACTTGTATGTGATCTCCAGTTTGAACTATAAATGCCCCAAAAGTGTCCCGCATGTGCACTGGAGGATACGATGATGTCACAGGCAGCGAACGTGCTCAATGTTTAAGGAAGGAGCCTAAACACTGGGTTTGTCTCCCAAAATACGGTCCAGTTCTTCGTTAAATGAATAGGTTACATGTTCATAACCACTTTGTTTGTTTGAGACTTTAGTCTCCTTGTATTTGGCTCGCGGGCTCTTTATTTTTCATTGACATTGGAGCCAGGACCCCCTGTAACCACGCTAGGCCATTTCTTTGGCAATCGGTTCAAAAAACGCCCGGTTCTGATGAGACTCATTGATCAGACACTGATCAGACAATTTGGCCTGAATACAGCGATCCCTCCCAATACTGATAAACTCCCTAACCTCTGCTTTCCCGAGCCTGACGTGTAGGTGGGATGAATGCGATCTGGCATGTCAAAAGATCAGATATGTATCGGTTTTAGGAGCACATATCCAAGTGGACTGGATCGCCTTTGAAAAACTCAGATCTGTGTCGTTCAGACTGTCATTAAAAGATCAGTAAAGCTTGGCAGAGGTGGATAGTATTCAGTTACTTTTACTTAAGTAACCTTTAAAAAAAAAAAAAAAAATACTTCCCAGATTACTTTTCTAGCAGCATACTTTTTGCAACAACTTCAGTAATATTTTTTTTTTAAGTAACAGTACTCTTACGTGAGTGAAAGTTTTGGTTCCTCTTTTCACTGTGAGTCTTTATGTTGACTTTATGAGATGAAAAATCATTATTTAATGTTGTGTCCTCCTTTTTAATTTACTCTTACTTGAAGTAGTAGTCCTCCCAAATGCTTGTTTTCATTGTACTTGAGTCATTTCTTGGACCACTGCTTTGTAATATTATTTTGAAGTAACATTACTCTACTTGAGTACAATACACCCGAAAAGTTCCATACTGCACATTTGGGTTCTTTGTGGTCTTGCTCCACTTGAGTTGCACACTGTCATCTGTCCTCTCGTACTCGTGTCTTTTTGCTCCTCTTCAGCAGTTTCTCATTTTGAACTTTTTCAGCCCTCCAGCCATCTGTCTGCTACCTGATCTCAACTTTTATCATGCTCAAACTCTTCTCCGTGGTTTCAGTTTCTGCCTGAAATACAATGACACATTTGCAATTCAGGAAATGGTGAAATCATTCATCTTTGTCTCAAAATTAGGCTTAGCTAAAATGTTGTAAAGCTGAATTGCCTGATTTTCAAACCGTGAAAGTAGGAGGGGAGCTGCTTAAACTGCCACACAAAACAAACCTCTCACATACTGTTTTTAATATGATTTATTTATTTTGCTTGTTTGCTTCTGGACCTTTTCTTCAAGCAAAACGGGGCTTCCCAGTCTATTACAGCCAACAAGAGAAAGATGCTGCAACTTTGCTGGTTGAAAGGTCCACCACCTGCTTGCCTTTAAGGAGTTATACTTTGATTTGAATTTTAGTATTTCTGTGTGATCCCTCAGTTATTCAGTTGGCAGAATTCAATCATTTTGCGATGTTTCACAGTAAGGAATAAAACTTGTATCTAACTTATGGCATTTTGGCCTATGGCATTTTTCTATAGATACACAAAAGTAGGATATTTATTTATTTTTTATGTATTTATTTATTTATTTCGGTCACAGGTATATTTTGACTTTAATTCATAAACAGTCATATTTAACATATACAGACCGAAAAGGTGCAGGCTGAAGCTTAAGCTTATTATGCCTTTACCCTTTATTCCTTTGTCAGAGCTTCATCTTGACACCAGTTCATCTTCATAAATACAGCAGGAAGAAACAAGCTAATCAGTAACAGAACAACAAAGTATTACAGCACAAACTAAGTCTCATATTTCATGTATCTGTCCAGAGTTAAACATTTAAACTTCTTTATGAAGTGAAAGAAAGTGGTGCACAATTTTAGGTTTTCTGTACAGTTGTTCCAGAGCTCCACCCCTTTAACAGATATACAAAATTTCATAATGTTTGTTCTGATTTTCTTTTTAATAAACATGGTTGTGCCTCTGAGCTCATATTGGCTCTTTCGGATTTTGAACATGTTCTGTAACGATTTCGACAGGAGATTGTTGTTTACTTTGAACATGATTTTAAGAGTGTAAAGGTCGACTAAATCGTAAAATTTCAGCGTTTGAAGGTTTATAAATAATGCATTGGTTGGTTCATTATAAGTTGATAATGTGATTGCTCTTATTGCCTTTTTTTGTAGGGTAAAGATTGGCTTTGTATTCGTCTTATATGTATTGCCCCAAATAATGATATAAAGCAATACACTACAACTTCACAAACCTGATGCAATGTGCAGTAGTTTCGTTAGAGTGGAGAGAATGGAGTTAATAAGATTAGCTGAGATTCAGGAGCAGGACCACGCCTCAACCGCCCTCGCCTCTTCACCGGCGAACCAAAACTCTCTTTGACCACCTAATTTTCCCGAAGCCTACAGTATAAGTAGCAGCCTCTCCCATCATCCCAGTTTCTCTCGGCTAACTCGACACCACCGTCCCACCCTCTATCTTATTCGTCTTTCAGCCAAAAGACGCCTACAAGGGGGGGTCCCCTTCTAGCTGGGCCAGTTGAAGATTGAGACGAAACCCCCACCCATATCTACCACATTATCAAGAAACTTTTTATTCGCACTATGTCATTGTTGGCGTGGTCCTTGCTAGTGAAACGCACACCGATTGTGTTGTGATTGCGCTCTGAAAGAGGAGTGACTTGGCCCTGGAAGCAAAGGAGGAGGAAAAATACAGCACAAATGAAACAGAGACTTTCTTAATGCAAACCTACAAATTAAAACTGTCCTTATTTCCTCTTTAAATTAGTAAATTTTTCAGCGTGACCTGAGCGAAGGCATGGTCATGTGAGGGCAGGCTGTGCTCCTCCAACTCTGCAGCAGCTGGACACACGTCTGTTCAACCCCTGCATCCTTAATCCAGCCTCTGCAGATGGTTTTAATATGTAATGACTTTTCCCTTTCATTTTCATCGACTTAGCGCATTCCCCATGCATTAATATATTTATTTCTTTAACTAAACAAATGGGAGTCTGCCCGTGAGGTAATCAGGGTCGGATTATAAAACAGGCAGAAAAATGTCATCTTATTAGTGGAAGTTAAAGCAGTCAAAACATTGTATTTTATTTCAACTGTGATGTTCCACAGTATAGCATTAAACTGGTGATTCAGTCACAGGTGTTTTTACTGATGTAACGGGGTCTAGATGTGCCAGCTTCTTGTCTCCATGGAGATACGTTTCATGCCTTACTGTGGAACATTCCTAGCTAGATTTACCAGCTGATTTCACTTCGTGGAACCCGTCTGACCTCGCAGCAATAGGATTCATTCACCCAACGGTAGGCGGGTAATTTTTTAATTTAACCAATCGTTGCTATTTGGTCGTGGCGCATGTAATGCACCAAATCCCGTAGGAAGAAGGACAATAATGTCTTTCCCCTTGATAAAATTCACCAAACATTTTCTTTGTTCCGGCTTTAAATCCTCGATCTTGTGAATCATTGCCAAAACAGAATGTCTGTCTTCGTCTACATGCATTTCGACCACTTTGTTTACTGTTGTGCTGTTCCACAAAAGGGACCCAGACAGGTGCTTGAATTTGACGTCATGGCTGCACAGCTCTTCACTGATTGGCCGGTGAGCGGTCTACAACTTCTGATGTTCTTGCAAACCGTCTAGTGTATTCTGATTCCTGGCCTAGTCGCTGGAGAGAAATTAAATTGAGCAGAGGCACTAGGTGGTGCCAGCCTGGCTAGAACATTCCAGGCAACTCCATAGTAATAATGAAGTCACGACAGAAATTGCAGAATAGTAAGCCAACTTTTTTTCTCAAATATGTTATTTACAGTCTTTAAATGGTCCACAGTAGTCCAAATGTATCCTCACTTACCTTTTGCATTCAAACCTGTGTGCTAGTGTGTACACAGGGAGTGCACACTAGCATGCTAATGTGCACTTCCTGATTATCAGACTATAAAACGCTTTCTTAGCTGCAGACCTCACATAGTGGACTTATTTTGACCTCCAGAGTTGCTTATACAATATATTTACTGCAGAAATCGGGAACACAGACATTCATATAACACAACATTATTGTTTTTTCTGCTTTCTTGACATCACCGGTCTTCTGAACATTTCCACAACATTTTCGGAAGTTACAAAAAAAAATGGCAAGTTAACTTTTCTTTTAGCTTTGAATCTTGTCATAGTGCAGACTGCAAGAATAAAAATGACGTGATGGTCTAGCTGCCCCCAACCTCCAAGCTCTCCCTTTTGTCTCGTACCAAGTGTCTGGCAAATTTCTTTCTTCTTTTTTTTTTGAACAACTGCTGGTTTGTGTCGACGTTTGACAAAAGGAGGCTGCAGACACATTCATCGGAGCAGAACGGTGTGCTCAGATGTTAGACACTTGAGTGGGAGCCAGTATGTGGAAGTACGTAGTTGGCTTTCTCTGTGTGCCCAATCTAGTGTGCAGTGTCAGTTTAACAGCAGCATCAGCCCAGAGGATAAAGATGTTAAGAAAGTGATGTGCTTTGGCTTGTGCAGTAAACAGCCATGATGAGATGAGATGTGTAAATGCTGAGCGGGTTTTTTTTTTTAAAGTGGGACTTAAACACCTAAATTACTCTCACAACTAGGAATGTAATGATATCAAAATCCCTCAACACGATATTTTCACAATATACTTATTATATTTATTGCAATGTTTTGTGGAGGCTGACAAAATTGTGAAAATGCAACTTTTTCCTTTTAGCAAAAGCCTTGAAAAGCCTTTGGTACAGTTCTAATATGAAGAATTAAGTACTGTTGAAGTCAAGACTGCACTAATCAAGATCAAGACCTCTGAGGGTCGAGACCGAGACAAGACCAAGACTTTTAAAGGTCGAGACCAAGACAAGATTGAGACCATGGCCCATCTAGACCGTCTTTGTCTTTTTCTATATTTATAAGAATTTTACATTTACTTTTGCACATATATATCACTGTTTTCATTCTATTCTTCATTCAGTCTCATTCATGTTAATTTAGGATTAAAGACCGTAAAAAAAACGGTCTCGAGGCCGGTCTCGAGACAGACTGGTCTCAAGTACTACGACACTAAAATTAAGATTTAAAAGTGCTTAATAATTGTTATTTCTTCACATAATCTGCATTCCAACCACACCAAAGGATCATGGTCTATGTAGTTCCCTCTCTTTTTTTTGTTTTTTTTTTAGCTATTGCTGCACCATGATACGGCAAGGCAAGCACAAAGTAATGAGAAGTGCTTTACAAAATAAGAAAGACATTAACATTGCAAAGAAAGACAATCAAATCAGCATAATTATTAATTTAAGCAAAGGCACTTATAAGTCGATATATTGTGAAGGCCTCCAATATTATTGTGAGACTTCTGACAATAAGATATCACGATATTTCATTTATTGTTACATCCCTACTCAACCACATTTCAAAAAGAGCTAATAACTTGGGCAGTATCTGGAAGACTAAAGGGAAGACAGAGAGAGACAGAGCTGGGGATATAAGAACAGTGTGATTTGTCTAACTGGTATCCACATGTCAAAATCCAACCCTGCATCAGAAACATCAGAAACTAATCAGGGTAGTGTGATGTCACATAGTACTTGAAACACACTCAGTTTTGACTTTTTTATACACAAACTTCAAATGTAGCTACTTTGCACTAAATATGCACAACTGTAGACAATACTATTCAAACACCATATACACAATTTAGTAGAAAAAAAAAAAAAAGTTGATTTATTGTTCAGGTACTAGAGAGAATTGGGTGATGTTTCTACCAAGGGAATAACAGGTTTGGAAATAACATACTATTGCAAGAAAATCTCACAAAGTCTCACAAGTATAGGTTGAACTTTACAATACAATACAAAATGGTTGCAAGATGAATCACTTGCAATTTCAATGGATGCAATTAGAGAACTGCAAAGACTGCAAAAATAAAAAATAAAATATCATCTTCTTAGTTATATGGTAAGCTTGTTGACACAGTGAGTATTGTTTTTAAATAACACAGCTAAAAAGCCTGACAGTGAGTTAGAGACAGTTGGGCTGAACAATCTGGGACAAATATCTGACAAGCAGTGAGAATGCGATTAGATTTGCATAGATTTATGTGTTAATAATAGGATTCTGATCAAAGTTTATATCTGAAACACAGATTAATTGACAGAACTAAAAAAATGAAAAATGAAAAACAAACTTAGAATCAAGAATCGCATTTCAGAAAGTTTATGGATCTTACTTAACAAGTTTATGGATCTTACTTGTTTTGTTTTTTGTCCAGATTAAAACAGTTTTCAAAATTTGTAGGCTTTGAGATTTGCCATTTGTGTCTATTGTAATTTATATTCAATTGTGATGAATCTTGTAGCTCTAACAAACCATACTGCTTAAATGTACTGTTATCTGCATTATCAGTATTGTTTATTTTCTCCTTCCTCCTTTTTCTTAATGAAGAAAGTTAAGAAAGATCCAACTTGAAGCCACCATCCCTGATCCCATGGGACAGTAAAGCGGGACAAGGGCCATATGTGCTTTCTCTCACACCAGGGAGGCTGTTGTCAGCAGGGGGCGCTGTCAAGATGGTAAGGCAACAGACTGTACAAATACAGCTGAGAGAACCAATTTAAAAAACATGTTGTGTTCATGCGTCAGTTGTGTTCAAGATGTTGTATCAAGTTTCTGTGATTGATCCTGTTAAGTTACAAACATTACACTTAAGGCAGACTGTTGTACACCCTTCAATAACCATGGGGCATCTCCTCACATGAGCACTGCAGCACAATGATCAGGGACCCATCTCCTTCTCCAATCTTGTTGCTTGTCTTGGTCAGAACTACTTTTTACCTATTGTGCATGTTAAATCACTGTTAAAGAGACACCATTTTCTGCCTTCAAATTTTTACTGAGGTTTTTGTTATTGAAATTTATGAACTATAACATCAACCTGCCCAGGGACTACAGGTGGAAATTAGCACTGGCGCTATAACCTGGTACAATGCATCCCTCCTATTAAGGTTAATGTATATTGCGCACTGTTCCTGTCTCATTAAATAAATAAACTGAACATAAACTAAACTAAATGTATTGTGTCGTTGTGTGTATGTAAGTGTGTGTTGTTGCACTTAAGCTAGTTTGTGCTTGCCTAGGATCCAGAAGAATCTCCTATTCTTTACAAAGATTTGAGTCTGGTCACCAATGAATCTCCCCAAGGTCAGACAGGAGTGATTGACAGGTGGATTAGATAATCAGGGACACACATGGTTTGTTTATATCAGGGGTGCTCACACTTTTTCAGCATGCGAGCTACTTACAAAATGACCAAGTCAAAATGATCTACCTAATACAAAGCCAAGCAAACTGCACTGAAACACTCTGTGCCCCTTTTTTGGACTCTCACCCTCAGTTTGAGAACCCCTTCTTTAAGAGATCTTCCTCTGGCACTTTACACAAAACTGTGAAAACAGAGAAGGAAGATTTTTAAACCTGTTTTTTAAAGTTCCAAACTGGAGTTGCATTCTTTTGTGGTTTTGCTGTGATATTTACCAGCCTCTGCACATTTACCAAACCAAACGCACATCGTGACACACTGTAACACAAATTTAGACTTGTTTTTGCTTCACGTTTCGTCTTGCTCGTCTAATCAAGGGGCTTGTTTTCGCTGTACACAGGAAGGAGCGAGAGAGTGAAAAAGGCGAGGGGCGGCGTGCTGACGTGAGGCAGATGGACAGGTAGGATGTTTAGGAAGTTTAACCTGCCCTGTGATGCACGCAGGTACACGAGGGCACACGCTGTTGCAGACAAGCTGTGCATAGGGAGCGTGTGTGTTTGTGATAGAGTCTCCGCGGGTTTCAAATGAGCGCACAGGCTGCACTGAGACGCCCCACGCGCTCCTGCACCCCGCTACAAGTTTATTGCCAACAGCAGCAGCCGTAATGAAATATGATCGCACTTGTTGAATGGCAGAGCTCGAGTGAGAAACAAGACCGAGTCCAAACGCGAGTCTGAGACGAGCACTAAGACATGGCGATCTACCGACACGACCTTGGCGATTGATTGGTAGATCGCAATCGACGTATTGAGCACCTCTGGTTTATATCAACACAAATATGGCTGCTAACAACACGAAAAGAGGGTCGAAAAAATAACAGACTATTAATAGGAGGTGAGAGAAGTTTAATTTTGTTCAAAATGATAGACCAATGAGCTCCTCACGCGTTACTTGAAATAAACAAATCTCATTGGACGGTCATGTTTGAGGCTGGCTTGATGTGCAACAGCTCTCTATAAGAAATACACAGTGATGTTCTGGACTTGCTAGACAACATTCATACAGCAATTTGGACTTCCAAAGTTTTAAATGTTTTATAGAAACATGTTCACAATGACATTGCCTTTAATTTGAATGCAACGACAATGAGCACAACCACAGACAACTTTTTTTCTTTTTTTGTACAGCAAAGTTGCAGTGTACAGCTGCAACTTTCGTAACATTTCCACTCTGTTAAAAACGCTGCAAATGGCACGACATGTCCAGCAGGTCACAGCAACAAAATTGGGAACATCTTGTGCCCTTAACAATACAAAAAGCACCAACTCCAGGCGTCTTTAGTGTCCAGCACAGCCTCTCTCCACTCATAACACATGTTCCAGTGACACACCTGACTCATCTGTGTTCCAAGCTCTCCTGTCCCCATCTCTCCTCCACTTGTGACCCACCGAACAATGACCGCTAGGTATTCAGCGTGGACACCTAATCACAGACCTGATGGGACTCTGTCAGGTAACGCTGCGTGTAATTTTATGCCCGGACGATTTCGACAAAGTGCTCTGATATATATGTCCCAGAGCCCAGGCTGACAGCTCGTCTGATCAGTGGCTGCGTTTTTATGATGATGAATTGCGCGCGAGGTAAGGTCAGAATAATGGGAGCGCCGGAATGTCAACATGGAGTCTCCGGAGTGACGGATGAGAGTTCTGCACCGACAGGGCTTCATTTCCTGTCCAGATGCCTGCCCTCGGGGAGATCTATTAATTTTGGTAATACAGCATTTTGAGCTCAATATCAGGATATGCCTCTTTTATAAGATGACTAATACGTCAAAGTAATTACCTCGAGTAAAGGGGGAAGAGGAGCAAAAGAGATTTTAATTTAGTTCAGAGGATGCGGTTGAATAAGTTCGGAAAGACAGAGAACCCAATTCAAAACTATTAGAGTATATACTTAGACTTGTGTCACTTTTCTGGTAGATTAAAAGTTGTGTACTCATGATGTGGCTGGGCACAGATCAAACTAGGTGCATATCTTTTCAGATGACGGGTCCCCCGCCTGGATGTGTCTTCATCTGGAAGAATCCACAGTACAGTATTACAGGCCGTGTACCTGATTTTTTCCCACATATCTGCACCAGTATATATGTACTGCATAAGCAGCTTTTGAGGTGATGCAAATTAGATGCTGCCGTCTCATTATTGTGTCTTTTATCTATCCAGAGAGAGCCCTTAAGAGCAAGCTTCCATTTGCAAGAGCTCCACGTTACACAAAAAATGCAGGGAATATTTTGGGTTCTTGGGCTTCTCTGGCGCTTGGTGCGTACAGACAAAAGTGAAAAGTGTTGGAGCTGTGTTTAGCCCCAGTGCTTCATTAAACCAAAGCCTCGCTCCTGTGGAAAGAGGAAGAGTTTTCTCGCAGGTCCACTCGTTATTTCATCCTCTCTATGTTGGGTCACAGCGCGGACTGAGGAGACCCAGTACTGCATCAGTAAAGTACACGCGTTCATGCTCGAGAGCGTGTGGTTTCCAGTGTACAATACTGTAGAGAATAATTTGTGGAATAAACAGCTCTTCAGTGTTTTGGCTAACCTTGGCTTAAATGCAAAAAATCTGAATGTAATTCTTCTATATACATGCATTTTCTGATGCTGTCTGGGTCCTAGCTGCCGTAGAGAAAAGCAAAGCTCTGCGCTTAGGAGTAGTATTGTTAATGCCACAGTTAGTGTAAAGAGCCTCTACGCAATGCTTAGTACATAAGCAAACTTTATAAATGAGGCCCCAGGTTATAGTTTTTTCCATTTGTTTTTAAGGTAATTGTTAAATCTCTCATCGCAAAGGTCTACTTATACAAAAGAGGAAAAGTGAAATGATTTGTTTGTTTGAGAAGTTTGAGAAGTTGAGTCATCCCTCCAAACATACTTGAGAGTGTTGGGCTGTAGACAGTGTTACATTTAAGGGCAGAAGTTGCGGCTGATGTGATTGAGCCCACAGTAATGTCATTGGCTCCTCTGTCTGTCTGCAGCAGGTAAAATCCTGGGCTCAAAGGGCAGTCTGAGCACAGGCGACAACTGACTCCATCTGTCTCTGTCTCACCTCACACCTCAGCGCACACACCATTTTCTTACCTTTTCAACTGTCCACATGAACACAAATCTGTCATTTCAAGAAATGATCATGTATTGATGAGTTTTATTTTTGACACTTTTTTTTTTTTTTTAGAGCATAAAATATTAGTGCATTATCTGATGAGCTAGTTATATTGGGTTTTGATGTTAGCTGGATGTGTTGCAAAAAAATTATTTTTTTAAATGAGAAGCTTTTTTAAATTTAACCCTGCGCAGCAAGATGGGTTCTCGTAATATGAGTTCACAAATTCACAAGAATCCATCTTGTCCTGGTCCTGCTGGAGTGATTGGGTCCAGACGCTGGTGGCCAGAGCTTGGTTCACATTGATGCTCCCAAACAACCCAAAACAAACATGGTGATAGTGACAGATTTACTTGAGCCTATTATAGTGAAAACAGATAACAAATTATGTTTATTTTTTCTCTTATCTGAACTTAACAAAAGCTTGTTGCACTGTTGAAGTCCTGGCAGGTCCCAATTGCTTTGAGAAAGTCATCCCAGATTGATAATGTGTAGAATTCAATTCAGAGTATTACACACATAATTCTGCTGTGAGCTAGGTTATATTTAATGCCATAATGTCATAATAAAATGTTTTATTCTGTTTATACACTCCAGTAATTAACATTCTAGTTATAATAAAATGCTTAGTTCCTCTGGTGTGTTTTTGAAGCCCACCCATAGACTTACACACGTTCAGCTGTGCTTGTTGCTTCCAGCCTTGCAAACAGTAATTGGCACTTCTTTTAAATACATCTTCACTCATTAAATTCCTGTCCATTTAAATCCATTAGGAACAACGCTGTTTTTCAGTTTTGCATAATCCTCCAGCGAGCCCATTTGTCCTGAGACAGCGTTGGCTTGTACTCCGCCTGTAAGTGAGTTTGCAAGGCCATTCTGACGTCTTATCTGCCCTCTGGCTCAGTGCGGAGTCAAGCTGACACATCCCAGCTGCTTCTCCTCACAAACTAACTGTTCAGAGGAGAGTGGGGCCACGCGAGCTCTACTGTATACCCGCCAGCAGCGCTCTGAAGTCTGGCTGCAGGCTTGGTAATTGTCTGCCCTTTGTGGACTAATTGCTTGTCTGCTACGGCGTGGCATATTGCGATTGCCGGAATAGCTGCGCTGTCTTCTGAAGGCATTTGGTTTAAAATAAAAAGATTTCCGGGAATTGAAATGTCATTGTGGTTTTATATTTGAGTATTAGAGAAATGGGACGAGTTAAAGGGTGGAAACTGTTATATTTGAAATAGTATGAAATGATTTAAACAAGGAGTTAGTTAAAAAAGATATGGAAGCACAATGATTGGGGTTGGTAGTCTATAATCAAAACTAGCATTTAAGTTTGAATGGTCTATATCTGTTTTTTTCCACATTTTTGAGCAAAATTTGTCTAGCCCCAGTAGCGATGCAGCTCTTGAGGTCAAAATAAGTCAGGTGTGGACTGTCTGCATCTAAAGCATTTCATTGTCCAAGAATGAGAAAGTGCACAGTTAGGATGCTAGTTGTTTGCTTAAAGTTTGGTTTATAATCCAGCATCAGATCTACGTGGATATGCTAAATACAAGGGTTTTGATTGATTGATCCACAAAAACTATACAAAAACTATAGACAACTGATTAAAAATGGCTCAGACATACCTGCATTTGAGCCTAATGTGATTGTTTATTGTTACAGTAAATAAATAAAACTAATAATTCATGCAAAATAAATCATTTGAATTCCCACAACGCATCTGTACTGATAACCTCAGAAGAAGCTTGTATGGTCCAGGTCTGTGTCAGGATGTCTGGTTCAAAGTTGTGGAAAGTGTTTATAAACTCAGATTGGTTAATAATTGGGATGCTCAAAATGCCTAAGGAACATTGGGCCACTGCAAACCATTTAAAATACACTAGGTCTGTTTTTGTTTTTTTTTTTTTTACATTTTTAAGGCACTAAAAATCACGTACAGAGACTTCAAAAACCTGTACACAATATTTATCTATTTGAAACCCTGACAAACAAATCTAATTCATTTAAACTCATTCATCACTTTCCTAGTACATTCCTAACATCCCAATTATTCACTGTGATAATTTGAAAAGTTTGATTCATGACTTTCAAGTGGCAAAGTTTCTGCATCATGACATTACTGACAACTAGCCGGCTACCAGCATGCCAGCATTACCTCTAAATTTACAACTGACAAAAACAACATCAGCAATTAGCACCTACCAAACAGATATATTGAGATGCTGCAGATTTTACTGTACTGTGTTTAAAAAAAAGAAAAATTAGGCTTATGGCCTTTAATGGGACACATCTGCTTAATTTACTTGGACCAGAGAAAGGGACAGCTCAGAATTTTGGACATAGGACCTCATTTCCTAGTGAGCCAGAGTGTTGGAGATGTGTGGAGACACTTTTTTAAATATTCCATCCAGTTCTTGTATTTGCAGAAGTCGCTGGTGCTAGGCTAACACATTGCAATGGCCATACTTAGCCTGCAACTAAAAACACCCATTCCACAAAGCACCTGAAGCAAATCTATTATTACACCAGACTGTCGATGTGAATGTCTGTGTTGATAGAATTTTAAAAGTAAAACCAACCTTGCATTTGAAGGATTTATGTTTGAGCAGCAGCAGTGAGTTGTACTTCTTCATAGAAAGCTTGGCAGTGGCGGACTGATATATGAGAAAATAGTCCCTCAACATGCGACGATTCATGCAACGCAAAGTTTGTTTTATTTCAAACATTATTCTATCAACAGACATTTACATCGACATTGACATGCACTAGCCTAGCACCAGCGACCTCTGCAAATACAAGGACTGGATGGAATATTTTTAAAAGTGTCTCTACACGTCTCCAACACTCTGGCTCACTAGGAAATGAGTTCCTATGTCCAAAATTTCAAACTGTCCCTTTAACCTTTGTTGTTTCTTGTTTGCATTTTACATAGATTGTTGCGCCACAGGTAAAATTCCAGATGAGTCTTCTGCTGGTTTTATAAACATCAGAGGACCACAGAGAACAGAGTAAAAAATTTTTTCCAAATGATAAACGACCAAATAAACAAACCTGTGTCAATCATCCAGTGACAAACAAGATAGCAACAACACGTTTCGGCAATTTTCTTCATGACAAAGAGATCGAAAAAAGTGTTTTTGAGTGAGTGATTGATCATGCAAGGGTCAGCTGCCATGTTGAAGATGTCTCGCAAGTCTTTACAATATTGATTTACAGAGAAAGAAAAACATCTGGAACATTTTCGATTTGACAGGTTTTGATGGTTACACCACTGGGTCAGAGCATCTCGAAAACTGCACCTCTTGTGTGTTGTTCCCAGCTTGCATTTTCTAATCAATATCTCAGAAGTGGTCGAGTTTTCCAACTTTTGACAAGCGATGCGATAGAGACTTAAAGGTGCTGTACCTGATTTTTTTTTTTCTTTGTGTGAAAACAGAACTAGTGTATTTAGTCATGTTTTAGTCCTGATCTAGACCTGCTTTAGTCCTGCTTTAGACCTTGTTTTGACCTCATTTAGTACTGGTTTTCACCTGGTTTAGACACTTTAGTTGTTGTTTAGTCCTAATTAGTCCTGGTTTAGCCCTGGTTTCATTTTTATCTCTTCATATGACTTGTAGCTCTGCAATCTGTCCCATTATTCTCGTATAATTGTCGGTAAAATTATTTATATTTAATGTTTGTCTGAAATCAAAGGCGCCTTTTTGTCGAAAACACTTGATTTGATTTGGCGATGAGACAAAGGTTTGTCAGTAAATTTGTACGACACTTTTGGAGATGAGAAGAGGAGGTGAAGAGGTAACGCCGAGGGCAGATGAACAGAGCATCAGTACAATCTGTGGGAATTAATTTCTGTATTTTTAGTGTTTCATTCATGTTAATTCACCATGTAATGTGGAAGGGGTTCAATGTTCTTGTACATGTGTCATAAAGAGAAGTCAATGTCTGAACTTTAAAATGTCAATGAGTTTGGGACATGTTATGATGGACTTTGTGATGTATATGAGACATAAAGGGGGAGTGTCTGAACTCTTTAACATATGACTATCTGTGGTTACACTGTCTGGGTCAACATTTCTGTGAATTTCCTGTAAATACCAGTTACAGTTTGTCAATATTCTGACGAGATGGTCAGTATAAAGCTGTCAGCTCTTCTTGTACTAGGAGAGGTGACGTGGAGAGATGCTGTGTGAATCAACTTGAATCAAGAGATCTGTACCTGTGTGAGCCTAATAAAGAGACATGTTTGTGAACACCTTTAATCCTTCTGGACTCTCTTTTAAGGCTCTTTTCAGGCCCCTCCAGAAGAAGCTGACAAATCCATCATCTGAAGGACTTTAAAGTGGTCTCATATTTAGTTTGCAGTGTTCCAGAGTTGTGCCTTACGTATCTTATACTAGCATGCTAACACACACTTCCTGGTTATCGGACAGTGGACTCAAGAACTACTTATATAATATCTGTACTAAAGCGAGATAAATTTTGCTCAAACACATGGAAAAAATCAAGTACAGAAGATTAATATTTTACTGTTGATCTCAACTTTTCTCTTGAAAAAGTTATTCACGGTAAAATATGTATAATTATTTAATATCATATGCACCAGTAACTACTTTGAAACTTGCCACAGATCCAAATCGAAAACTGCGCTGGGAGTAAACATTAAGTTGAAATTTATGTTTGCGTAAGAGCGTGAATCAAACGCAGGCTGATTATAGCCGGAGATGATCCCAGTGGCCTTGCGGTGGATAGCTCTCCTGACAGTTTTATGGCGAGCTTTAGATTAGGTTTTGTTGGCCAGCCTTGATTACCACTTCAGCCCTACTCATTTCACAAACAAGCCTCCCCGTAGACTCTGCACAAGTTATATCACTCTGCTGCTAAAAGCCCCAGTGTGGAACTTCTCAACTGCTGTGCGCTGGAGCGATGTGTAATTTCAATATGAGCTATGGGATTTTGACCACTCACCGGTAACATAAATGTGTTCTTCAAAGCACCTGTTAATGGTTGAGAAACTGTATTTTACGACACGATGTTGTCAAGAGGAGTTAGTTAAAAGCAGAAAAAGATGCAAAATAGCGCAGTCCCGCTGACTCAAATTTTCAATTACAAAACAGCAAGTGTTAAAGGATGTCCCTGTCTGCCAAAGTCCAAATTGTATTGTATTTCATTCTTTATTCAACCGGTAAGGACCTGATTGAACTTTCTGGTCAGTTTACAAGCACTGATCTAAACAAGTGCATTCTATATCATAATAATTCATCACAATTAGATAATTCTATTAGATTAAAAAACATAATCACTTGAAGGTAAATTGAGAAATTTGTTGGCATGTTTCATTTGCAAAATCAGCCAGTCCCTTTTACATTCTGTTTTGAATCCAGAAGGTTCCGGAACCACCACCATAGAGCGTGAACGTCCTCCGTCGAAACTTGAGACGATTTAACCACAGCTGCTAAATTGTATGACATGTCAAATGCAGAAGACATCTCAGTTCGAAAATTCTCATATCATTCAGAACAAAATATATAACTTCTTTTACTTTAGATCAGGGGTGTCAAACTCATTTTGGTCCGGGGGCCGTATTCAACCTACTTTGATCCCAAAGGGGCCGGATCAGAAAACTCATGTCATATAAACCCCAAAAATAACAATAAGTTAAAATATTGGTGCAGAGAAACACAAATCTATTACAGAAATCTTTCTAAATTGATGAACTCTTTCTTTTACAAAATATTATAATATTATGAACAACCTGAAACTTTAAGAAAAATACAATTTCAACACAATATTTTAACATGAACTTGTTTGCAAATAAGAATAAGTCCATTTTTTTTGGAAAATCCTGCACTCGGCTCCACTTTTCTCATTTTTGACATTTTGCTGATGAGGGTGTCACGGTCAACAGTCAAAACGATCGTCCTTTAAGAGCAGTTTGGAAAGAGACAAGTCTTCATTTGTGCTGCCCTGGAGGGAGGGGCCACATACAGAGACGCTGGAGAAGCTGATATGATAAACACCGCAGAAAATTACCAATATTTTAATAGAAAATATAATTAAAATATTTTAGTAGAAAATCAGCCGAGGGCCAGATTAAAGGTCATGGAGGGCCGGATCTGGCCCCCGGGCCATATGTTTGACACCTGTGCCTTAGATAATAGTTTGGTGCTTCAATTGTTGATTCTGAGAAAATCCATCCCGTTTTGTTTTTTCTCTTTTTTACATGCATGTAGCCATGTTTGTTTTGGACACAAATTGAGTATGCCTCTCTCGGATTATTTGACCCGCCTGTCAATCACGCCCTCTGACATCATGGCTTCACTCATTTTGATAAAGTCTTGTCAAAACGTGTGTCAGGCAAATGTTTCATAGTTAGAACCAAAACACAATTTTAAAGCCCCTTTTTTTTATTCCCCTGAACCTGTTATCATTGCAACCAATAATTTCCTTTTGTCATTCAAAAGCTTGTAATTCGAGCTTCATTGCGACTGTTTGAGCCATGGGTCATAACAAAATGCAAACTCTTTCTTACTGGCACTTTGCTCTACAATCCCATTCCAACTTAATGTCCACCGCAGCAGGAGAACCATCAGACTTCAGCCTCTCAGATGCCTCCTTCACCACCAGGCCTGTACCCAAGGTCTTCCATGTATTTAAACAAAATTTGTTACTTAATATATAGTGTTTTATTGTTAAAGTATTAGGAAGTGCACAGTTAGCATGATAGTTGTTATCTTTACCATGAAGGCAAAACTCCTCTGGTCTCTGAAAATTGTGAAAAGTACTTAAAAGCATGTCACTGAATAATTATTTTGCCCAGAATGCAAAAGGCAACCTTATATTGCGTTTTATTATTCTCTGCGAACCCACTCAGATCTCAGATACGTCGTCATGTCCACACTTACAGTACCATCCCAACTTTATTTATAAAGCACTTTAAAAACTTTACAGCTGGCCAAAGTGCTTCAAGGGTTTTATTATAATTCGCGTGTCCGACTTGGAGAAAAACATGGATGCCACCCGGAAAGCTGTTGTTGCAGTAGCACTGGCCGTTTCAACTTCTACAGTTTCCATTTAATGTTTAAATTTATCTTTTGTTGGCAACCCAAGGGATGTTTAGCAACACCCGTTTAAAACAGGTCTTTGTTCAATACTGGCCGCACCACAACACCGACTACGACATCCACAGGCAGTGATATGGACGCAGTCAGGTTTTTCAGTAAGTGAGGGATTGACATTGTCATTTAAACCACCAAAGCGTCCAAACACAATAAAAACAGTTGATACTTAAAAGTGACTTTGGGCCCAGCCATCTTGGATTCTGTCTCGGAATCCTTGCTCGCCGTCCAAGGAAAAGGGCGTGTCAGTGCCTGTCGGAAGGATGGATAATAAAATGCACCATAACTGAAACTGTTAAAATGAACTAGTTCTGTTTTTCACGTTTTTAAAAGAGCAAAAATAAAGTACAGCACCTTTAACATTTCATAAGGCCTTTAAGTCTCAATAGGCTGCACCACATTCCATTCTAGTCCAATGTCCACCACAGCAGCAGAACCAGCAGCCTCTTCAAGCCTCTTAAATGGATCCTCTTCACTACCACCACCGCCGCACCCCCATGATTGATATTTTCCATCCACCAAGTCCTTCATTTTCTCTTTTTGCTTTGCCTGCTGGGCTCTAAATACCAAAGACTATCTGATTAACTATTCACTTTTCTCTGTTGTTACACTTCAAATGGCGCTAAGGAGAATCTCATTACCAGCAAAGAATGAATGATGGGAAGTTGCTTGCATACCACATTTGCAGTATGGAAAAAGGTAGATCAAAATAAAGTTGAAAGATAAGTCACTACAATTTACCACTACATAAAATCTGTGAAAATCTAGGGGGGAAAAAAATCTCCTAAACACCAGTATAAAATCAAAGTGTGAACTCGAAGGAGACGACAGACACGGAGAGGAGACAAAGATGTCCTGCAGGACGAGGCACGGTGCAGAGACATCAAAGCGGCGAGGAGACAGCCATTCCAATCAATAGTTCTGCTCACCGAGAGGGAGAGGGATGGAGGGAGAGGTGGGGGGACGGAGGGAGCAAGAGGAGGAAATAAAGAGCTTTACAAAGGCCTTCTCAAGTGAGTTTATGAGAGCGCTGGCAATTTGATCAACAACGGCCCAGTGAGAAGGCTGTCAAGTCTATTCAAACAACAACATCATCTCTACGGGGAAACGGTTATGTAATCACAGCTGAGAGTTCAGAAAGTGTATTGGAAAAGGTTTGGGTTAGGCAATGCGAAGATTCTGTACGGTCTCAAAATATCACATTAGCTCCAGCCACTAGAGTTGAACCTGCTCATAGTAGGGATGAGCATTCGATAAAATGTTTTCAATCGTTCGTCGGGAGAATTAATGCCCGATTTTCAATTGATCGTTAACGTTTTTATATTAAAATATCATCACCATTATTATTACTATTATTGGATCATTTGCATAAAATATAAGCGCTGAAATAAAAGCAGCTCTTTCCTTGTGCGCTGATGTGGTTCAGCTTCTGTGGGACTAAAAGACACGACTCAGTGGAATATGAGTGTTCTCTCTGTGACAGAGGGATGTTGATGATGATGATGATGATGATGATGATGATGATGATGATGATGATGGTGAGTCTGTTCTGTGTGTGTGTCGTGTTGAAGGTGGTTCATGTTTTCAGAGATCAGACATGTGCAGGTGTCATTTCACTCACTTTATGTTGGTCACTTTATTTATTTTGGCTACTGTTTTGATGAAAAGACTGAAAAGTGTCTGTCTTTCGGACATATGTTCACTCAGGTTTTTGTTGAGGGGGACTGGGATACTGATGTGTAAATGATCTCCACCACATCATGACAAATACAGATGCATTTGTGCACTTTTATTATTTTAAAAGTTTAAAAAGTATTTTATTATTTTAAGCTTCTACCACATGTCGCAGTAAGAAGTTAATTGTCGAC
Source organism: Boleophthalmus pectinirostris (assembly GCF_026225935.1). Classification (NCBI taxonomy): domain Eukaryota; kingdom Metazoa; phylum Chordata; class Actinopteri; order Gobiiformes; family Gobiidae; genus Boleophthalmus; species Boleophthalmus pectinirostris. The sequence continues at coordinate 11,359,157 of NW_026571207.1, read as the reverse complement.
CATAATGAAATATGATCGTCGAGTCGAGAGTCAGACCTCGAGTCTGAATCAATACCGAGTCCAAGCGCCTTCAAGACAGAGTCCACGCGAGTCTTACATCTTTAAACAGACATCTACACTCACAATGTCAACTTTAAATTGGAAGGTGTGGAGTTAGACACCAGTGTTATGGAGCCTGCATGAAAATCAGGACATGCGTGGTTATGGAGCCAGCACAATACCTAAGGTGTGAACATACTGTCTTAAGCCCCCTATGGCTTTATATGAAGCCTCATTATAATCCAAAGGTCCTTCTGTCTGTCTGTTCACACCTGGAGTTATTTCAGATTTAGTGGATGTATAAGGCTGGGTCTGACATTCCTCTGAGTTATAAAAGAATGCAAACATGCGGATTTAAAAATATCAGGATGCAAAGTATGTCATTTATTCATTTTTGTATACATAAAGGTATGTAACCTCTCTGGAGTGCTTGTCTCCATAGCGATGTTATTAATAGGCCTGGAATGTTTGACAGTCATTAAATGTATCTGGTTTATTTATTAAATATCATGTGTTTTAACTGGCAAAAGAAAATAAATGTATGCATGTATATTTATCACAAGCGGAATCACCTCTCCGCAGATCTGTCTTGTAACTTGGCCTGGAGGCATTATCTGCTTGTCTTCGTGTAGTACTTTTCCGTACTGTGGGACATTTCAGGCAAAGACATAACTCCATGGAGACATGCAGGTGACGGGCCCTCCATCAGAAATGTTACATAAATAAGAGCAGCATTTTAAAAACATGGAAGATCACTTTCTGTTACTACCTGATGACATCACAAGGTGGAACAACACAGTATGAGCTCTAATGGGAAATTACCCTTACATGCAGAATTGTTTATATATGAGTGAATCTAACAAGACAACTCCAGACAGAGATAAATATAAAGAAAATAGACTACACCAGGGGTCCCCAACCCCTGGGCTGTGGACCAGACCGGCCGCGAACCCGCCCTCCTCCAGTGTTTCCTGCGCCTCTAAACCAGAACTAAAACCAGGACTAAAATCACTTCTAAACCAGGTCTAAAACCACAACTAAACTAGGACTAAACCAGGACTAGACCAGGACTAGAGTCAGTTCTAAACTAGGACTAAAACAGGATTTAACTAGCGCTGAACACATCTCCTCCCGTGTTTCTTGCGCCTCTTAACCAGAACTAAAACAAGGACTACACCAGGACTAAAATCAGTTTCTCTTGTATGCCTTGTGGACCACGTCTCCTCCAGTATGCTGCGTCTTCTCGCATACTACACCAGTCCGTGAAATTATTGCCCCACCGCTAGTCGAAATATTGCCGGACATAAAACCGGTCCGTGGCACAAAAAAAAGGCTGGAGACCACTATAACAATGCTAAAACTAAAAGATGTGTTAGGACTGATTTTCATCATATTTTGCAGAAAATTTGCGTTGCCTCTGTACAGATATTTCACATAAGCTGCACATGAAGTGAAAATACTGTCTGCATCCAATTTGAAATCGTTTTCCTGTATCAAAATCAGGACATACATGGTTAGCCATAGGTTGCTAACTGATGTTACTTCTGGCCTCTGAAAGTTTTGAAAAGCACTTTTAAACCCAAATTTATCAGGTAAGAAAGGAATAACATTGGGCTACTGCAAACACATTTTTTTAAAACGACGAAAATCACAAACAACATTTAATAGTTCACAAGACCTTTAAAACTCTATGGTTGCAATGCAAGTATTTTCTGTAGTGTCTGTGTATTCTTGTTTAGTGCACAGTCAACACTATAGATCAGGATTACTTCGCTCTAAAGTGTAATCCTCCATCAGTGCCGCACCACCACAGCTCACCTCCGTAGAGCTGGGTCGATGCCCGCGGTATTGAGCTACACATGTAATAAAAGCCCCTCCTTGAACCGTCACCTTATCGTGGTGGAGGGGTTTGAGTGCCCGAATGATCCCGGGAGCTATGTTGTCGGGGGCTTCATGCCCCTGGTAGGGTCACCCAAGGCAAACAGATCCAGGCGGACGGGTCAGACAAAGAACGGTTCAGAAGCCCTGTATGACAAGTGTACCAACGAGGCCAGTTACGTCGCCCGGATTGGCGTCACCGGGGCCTCACCCTGGAGCCAGGCCTGGGGTGGGTGCTCGCCAGCGAGCGCCTGGTGGTCGGGCCTTCCCTCACGGGGCCCAGCCGGGCTCAGCCCGAAGGAGTGACGTGGGGCCGTCCTCACGTGGGCCCACCACCCGCGGGAGGATCCATATGGGGCCGGTGCAGAGAGATCTGGGCGGCAGTCGACAGCGGGGGCCTCGGCGACTGGATCTCCGGACATGGAGACTAGCTCTGGGGACATGGAATGTCACCTCGCTGGGGGGAAGGAGCCTGAGCTTGTGCGGGAGGTTGAGCGTTACTGACTAGATATAGTCGGCTTCACCTCCACGCACAGTTTGGGCTCTGGAACCCAACTCCTTGAGAGGGGCTGGACTCTCCATTTCTCTGGCGTTGGCCGCGGGGAGCGGCGGCGGGCTGGTGTGGGCCTGCTCATTGCCCCACAGCTCAGCCGCTGTGTGTTGGAGTTCACCCCGGTGAACGAGAGGGTCGCGTCCCTGCGCCTTCGGGTCGGGGACAGGTCTCTCACTGTGGTGTCGGCCTACAGTCGGATGGCAGTGCAGAGTACCCGGCCTTCTTGGAGTCCTTGGGAGGGGTACTAGACAGTGCACCGACCGGGGACTCTGTTGTTCTCCTGGGGGACTTCAACGCCCATGTGGCAACAACAGTGACACTTGGAGAGGGGTGATTGGGAGGAATGGCCTCTCTGATCTGAACCCGAGCGGTGTTTTGTTATTGGACTTCTGTGCTAGTCACAGTTTGTCCATAACGAACACCATGTTCGAGCACAAGGGTGTCCATAAGTGCACGTCGCACCAGGACACCCTAGGTCGGAGGTCGATGATCGACTTTGTAGTCGTGTCATCTGACGGGTGAAGAGAGGGGCTGAGCTGTCAACTGATCACCACCTGGTTGTGAGTTGGGTTCGCTGGTGGAGGAGGAAGCCGGAAAGACCTGGCAGGCCCAAGCGTGTAGTGAGGGTCTGTTGGGAACGTCTGGCGGAGCCCTCTGTCGGAGGGACCTTCAACTCGCACCTCCGGGAGGACTTCTCCCGGATTCCGGGGGAGGCTGGAGATATGGAGTCAGAGTGGGCTTCATTCTCGGCCTCTATTGTTGATGCGGCGGCAATCCCCGAACCCGGTGGTGGACACCGGAAGTAAGGGATGCCGTCAAGCTGAAGAAGGAGTCCTATCGGGCCTTGCTGGCTCGGGGGACTCCTGAGGCAGCTGATGGGTATCGGTGGGCCAAGCGTGCTGCAGCCCGTGCGGTTGCGGAGGCAAAAACTTGGAGCTGGGAGGAGTTCGGGGAGGCCATGGAGAAGGACTATTGGACGGCCTCGAAGAGATTCTGGCAAACCGTCCGGCACCTCAGGAGGGGGAAGCAGTTCTTCACCAACACTGTTTACAGTGCGGGGGGAGTGCTGTTGACCTCGACTGGGGACGTTGTCTGACGGTAGAAGGAATACTTTGAGGATCTCCTCAATCCCACCGTCACGTCTTCCGAGGAGGAAGCCGAGGCTGGGGACTTGGAGATGGACTCATCCATCACCCTGGCTGAAGTCACTGAGGTAGTTGGAAAGCTCCTTGGTGGCAAGGCTCCGGGGTTGGATGAGATCCGTCCTGAGTACCTTAAGTCTCTGGATGTTGTGGGGCTGTCTTGGCTGACACGCCTCTTCAACATTGCGTGGCGGTCGGGGACAGTACCTCTGGACTGGCAAACCGGGGTGGTGGTCCCTCTGTATAAGAAGGGGGACCGGAGGGTGTGTTCCAACTATAGGGGGATCACACTCCTCAGCCTTCCCGGTAAGGTCTATGCCAGTGTACTGGAGAGGAGAATCCGGCCGATAGTCGAACCTCAGATCCAGGAGGAGCAGTGTGGTTTTCGTCCTGGCTGTGGAACACTGGACCAGCTCTACACTCTCCATAGGGTGCTCGAGGGTTCATGGGAGTTTGCCCAACCAGTCCACATGTGCTTTGTGGATCTGGAGAAGGCATTCGACCTTGTACCTCGTGGTGTCCTGTGGGGGGTGCTCTGGGAGTATGGGGTCCGAGGCCCTTTGCTAAGGGCTGTCCGGTCCCTGTATGCCCGGAGCAGGAGCTGTGTTCGCATTGCCGGCAGTAAGTCAGACCTGTTCCTGGTGCATGTTGGACTCTGCCAGGGCTGCCCTTGTCACCGGTTCTTTTCATTGTATTTATGGACAGAATTTCTAGGCGCAGTCAGGGGCCGGAGGGGGTCCGGTTTGGGGACCACAGGATCTCATCTCTGCTGTTTGCAGACGATGTTGTCCTGTTGGCTTCATCGAACCAGGACCTGCAATGTGCACTGGGGCAGTTTGCAGCCGAGTGTGAAGTGGCTGGGATGAAGATCAGCTCTTCTAAGTCCGAGGCCATGGTTCTCGACCGGAAAAAGGTGGCTTGCCCTCTCCGGGTGGGTGGAGAGCCCCTGCCTCAAGTGGAGGAGTTCAAGTATCTTGGGATCTTGTTCACGAGTGAGGGGAGGACGGAACGTGAGATTGACAGGTGGATTGGTGCAGCTTCGGCAGTGATGCGGTTGCTGTATCGGACCGTTGTGGTGAAGCGGGAGCTGAGCCGAAAGGCGAAGCTCTCGATTTACCAGTCAGTCTTCGTTCCTACTCTCACTTATGGTCATGAGCTCTGGGTAGTGACCGAAAGGACAAGATCGCAGATACAAGCACTCGAAATGAGTTTCCTCCGCAGGGTGGCTGGGCGCTCCCTTAGAGATAGGGTGAGGAGCTCAGTCACACGGGAGGAGCTCAGAGTAGAGCCGCTGCTCCTCCACGTCGAGAGGAGCCAGTTGAGGTGGCTCGGGCATCTGTTCCGGATGCCTCCTGGGCGCCTCCCTCGGGAGGTGTTCCGGGCATGTCCCACCGGGAGGAGGCCCCGGGGAAGACCCAGGACACGCTGGAGGGACTATGTCTCTCGGCTGGCCTGGGAACGCCTCGGGATTCCCCCGGAGGAGCTGGAGGACGTGTCTGGGGTGAGGGAAGTCTGGAAGTCCCTGCTTAGGCTGCTGCCCCCGCGACCCGGCACCAGATAAGCGGACAAAAATGGATGGATGGATGGATGTAATAAAAGCCCTAACCCTGTCTTTCATATAATGCCCACTCCCACATTTGAAAACACCAAGCAAGACAAAGGCCAAGTGTGGGTCAAGGGTGAATAAATCAATTACCAGTTATCACATTATGAGCATCTGGAACTTTACTTGTGAGCTACCGTGTCCAAGTCATTTCCCTTGTGGATCAATAAAGTCTGTCTATGTCTAATGCTGAGTCTAAAATAAAACATCAGAGCTATAAGTGTTTTCAAACTTTTTGTGAAGAGATGTACTTGATCCTATGCCCCCATAAGCAGTATTGAACAAAAGAGAAAAATACAATTATTTAAGTGTGAAATTAGTAACGAATGAGCGGAAAGAGACTTGTACTTAACATTTCTGGTTCATTTTAAACTCATTTTCCGCAGTCATTAGGTAGTACATTGTGTGAAGAGTGTTAAAGGTCAAATACTGTATTATTTCATTACAAAGCTTGTTAAAATAATGGTGGTGCCTTTAGGTAGTATTTCGTTTATGACTTGTTGCACTGCACAACTTTTCTGATGGATATTCTACTATCTTTTTGTCTCAATGGAGTTGGAGGAGTTATAGTTTAACCTAGAATGTTTTCACCATAATGTTACATCAGATTGAACATTTCATCACTTAAAATGGTGAAATTAATCATTATGTAAAACGTTTGCGATATTTATCTGTCATTTATCTCGTCTCTTTACCAGTAAAATAACATAATTGAGGAGGTTTAGTGGTCACTAGATGTTTACCAGACGCACACAAATTCAGAAATCTCTCAATCTTGATTAGCCGTCTAGCTCAGATGCCAGTTTTACACGGTGGAGGGTCCGTCAAATTCTTTTCTTCGTGGAGATGTTATTGCTTTGTCTGGAATGTTTCACAGTATGGTATTAAACTTTTCTATCTTCATGGAGACTAAACCAGACCAAGTTACAGGTTAGATTTGTGGAGAGGCGACCCCACTCTGTCAAAATGTAAGTTTTTCTAGGTATATTTTAGCTATAAAACCAGGGGTGTAGTGGGCGTGGTATGCGGGGGTACGTCGTCCACCCACTTCTCCCAACGTGAGATATAAAAAAATCCTACAACTTAAATGTCAAACCGGAGTGATGGTGAAAACAACCTGTATAGGCTCATGATACTGCAGTACTGTCCTATAGTGACCTGCCACATGAGGGGACCAGGACTGAACCAGGGCTAAAACAAGACTAAACCAGGACTAAACCACAACTAAACCAGGACTGAGTGTCTCGACGGGCCCAGAGGTGCACCCTCATAGACCATCGGGTGACCATGGGGGAAAGGATTGCTGCAGAGCTCCGTGCCCCACAGGGCAAAGCACAGCCATTGCCCAATCACGCTTTGCGGATACCCTGGTCCGTGGGCTTGGGGTTCTCTCTCTTGCTCTCAAGTCCAAGATTAGACCTGGTGTAGACCTGATGTAGACCTGAGTCAGTCCTGGTTCAGTCCTGGTTCAGTCCTGCAGGCGGGATTCATGACGTCACAAATCATGAACATAAAAAATCCCCACTACACCACTGAATAAAACCACCTGTATTGTAATAAATGTAAAACAGAGCTGCTTAATGTCATACTGTGGAACATTCCAGACAGAGGAAAGGCATATCCATAGATACAAGCTGATGACTGACCCCCAACCAAAAAGTTACATAGTGCAATTTTAACACATTCAAAGATTTACAACAAGTATTAGTTGCAATTTTTGAGGACTATTGCTAATTCCTATAGGGCACTGATTTGAGCATTCGAAAATCCCCCAAGAGCCAAGTTGCTAAGTGGTTTATAGTATAAGCACTCAACGCTGCACTTACTATAGATCTATGTTTTTTTACTACGGTGTTAAATCAGGAAATCTATCAAGAAGCAGATGGCACTACCAAGCCAAGTTAAAAGTCAGATAATTACTATATTTTCAGATTTTATTATTTACTTGTACATATACATTTCTGTAATTACACTTAATTTGACACCAGTCTCTTGCCATTTCCATTACTTATTTAGAATTCATTACACCATTCATATTTTTCTGTTTGTTATTAAAACATATTGTGATGTGAGCTACTGTGTCCAAATAGTTTCTAAGATCTGTGGATCTTGCTCACAGTAAGAATCCATGTTTTTTCGAGCAGATGGCAAATTTGTTTTTCACATTGCATAGAACGCTTGGATTATGAGCTTTTTGTCGGGTGTTTAATACTGTGATACTAACTGCTCTGTGGCAATTTGTTCTGAAAGAGACGATTTAAACAAACAAGATTACCATATTTTAGTGACTATAAGTCACACTTTTTTTCATAGTTTGATGGTCCTGCAACTTATACTCTGGTGCGACTTACATATTAACATTTTCACACTGACAGCCGAGAGAGGGCGCTCTAGGTTTGTGTGTCAGTATCTGTCAGGACAGTATGTCCTGTTTGCCATCATATCAGTCGATTGCACCATTACTGTCCCACTGAAAATTTAAAATTTAAGTGACTTCAGTGACAACCGAAACCATTGTGTTGGGATTCAAAAAGTCTGGAATAATTCTAACTGGAACTGATGCTGAGTCTGACGACAGCTACACAGACGAGTATGTGACACTCCATTTACTTCTGGAGGTCGTGGAGTTGCTCAGAAGTGACACAGAGGATGAAGAATTCAATGGATTTAGTGATTTGGAGTGAGATGGAGAGTTTGGTAAACTTGTTCTGTTATTTATGCTATAGTTATCTGAAGAACTGTTCATATGTGACATTAACAGCCTGTTGTTCTATATTCTATTGTTATTACTATAACTTGCCTTTCAAGATGAAATGTCTGTTCCCGGTCTTTGATGTTATAAAAATACATTTACCCAAAATAGTGTGACTTATAGTCTGAAAAATACGGTACTTAAATGTATGAATGAAACAAAGCACAACTCAAAGTACATTTTTGACACGGAAACTACAAAGTCAGTTTAGCATAATTTGTAACTTTTAATAACTTGTAAATACGCCACCTAACCCACTCACAATACTAAATGGACGACGCTGAAGGAATGCTAAATCAAACTTTTAAAACGCTCCATGAAACAAACGTGAATTACCATCCCCATTATGAACCACCGTATGTAACAAAATCTGCAAGCCATTACCTACCTGCAAAAGTAAAAGCTGGGCCATCTGAAAACTGCATACACTACAGCCTTAATGAGCCGCTGGCGCATTAGCAAGGACCAATAAATTACTCAACCAACGGTGACTTCATTACCGGTAAACCCATTGGAGTGGACCGGGCATAACTCAATTGTACACGCGCTTTTCTATCGCTGTGATATTGCTCGCCCGCATAAAGATTCAGTAATTCGTGTGAAGGCACTTTGGAATCCATTTAAAGCCATAATGCAATATAGCAATAAGGGCTTTCTATGCCAGTGATGTGCCACAGAGATGGGATCTTTGCATCTTGACAAGGTGAGGAAGCAATTCACTCATAATGATGTAATAATGCTCTGGGTTAGTAACCTGCTTAAAGGGTGATGAGAGAGGGGGAACTTAGGGAAAATGGGAGGAATTAACGTTATAGTGGCGGTGAGATTGGATTGAGCTTTCGTGTTGTATATTAAGAGGCAACAAAATTGTCTTTCGGAATGCGGTTTAAATGGATGCAGGCAGAGTGGAAAGCTATTTGGTTGTGGGAAGAATTGAAGCACCAAGGGCGTTTGAGAAGTGTGAGAACATGATGACTTGTATAGAAAAGAATAGCATTGAAAAAGTTAATTGTAACCTGTCTCATGGTGACCTGGAGGTTTTCCACCAATCACTTCTTTCTTAGTAGGTGATAGAGAAATTGCATTTCTGTGCTGTGTTCAGGATGCACTCTGCCAGCTCAGTCATTTGCCCCATTTACATGAGAATTAATTCCCATGAAAAATGTTTTAATTTAGAATAAAAAGGTTTTTATTCCATTTTAAAAAGACCATGTAAACACTTAACTCCTAATGTTGGAATTAAACTTATTCTGCATTAAACTTAAATCTGAATTAAGTGGGTGGTTTATTCCGATTTTAAAGCCAAATTAATTTATTCCTTGATCATGTAAATGTTTATTCCTCTTTAAAATAATTTTGATTGTTCAGCGCATGAGCATTGGGTCATCCTTCTGACGTGACGATGCCTTGCAAGATGGTGAAAAAAAGTTTGTTTCATGTTTGTGTTGGGGTCAGCTCGCTGTTCCCCGATAGTTAGTTCCAGACAGGGGCAGGCAAGACCCGTGCGCAGAGGACGGCATGGAACCACTCGGACTGCACACGGGTCTTGCCCGATCCATGTGGCGAAAGTGAGAATGCACTGTGGACCCCCTCCGTGCTTGAAGACTGCGGCTGGAACCGAGGTGGTGCAAAGCATTCAGACAGAAATGTGAATTTCATTTGGTTGGTTATATGTTATTCTGAGTGGTCCGTCCTCTGCGCACTTGGTTCTTCCTGGGGAAAGTGTTTCTCAGGCGGAGACACTCACTCACACACCACTCCCCGCTCCTGCTCATCTGGGCCCGACCTGAACCAGAACTGCTCCCATTCAAATCAGAACCCTTCCCAAGCCCGAGACATTGAGCAGAATTAAATAAAGCCGATTTAATGTGTTTTCCATGTAAACCTTAATTCTGAATTAAAAAACATCATGTAAACATGGCCATTGTTTTTTTGGTCTGTGTCATCACCAGATGTATAATATTCCCTACAATAGAAGTTAGTCCAAATCAAAACAAATATGGTTACTTACAAGGAAAAAAGAAATGAAAAATATCAGAGTGTAACAGGGGAAAAAAAAAAAAAAAATCAGTAGACTCAGAGCAAAGCACTAAACTCTGCAAACTTTTCTAAATGATAAGTGACCACTGAGCTCCTTCGTTTCATATGCCTCTCTGAAAAAAACTGATTGCATGACCAGTCAGTCACTTCCACTTTCTTTTGGAATCCAGCAGGGTCTAGAATCGAACAATAGAGCATGCAAAACCTCCATTCAAACTTGAGATGATCCAATCACAGCCACAATTTTGTATCACATGTCTCCAAAATACAGAAGACACCTCCTCTTGAAAATTCAGACCAAAATACATAACTTCTTTCACTTCAGATAAGTAATAATTTGCTGCTTTTGTTGTTTGTTTTTTGTTCTGAGAAAAACCATGGTGTATGTCAGTCCTTTATGTAGTTTTTATTTTCTTCTTTTTATGTGTAATTTTTGTTTATGTTGCAAACGGAGCTTCTCTGATTGGTTAATCCTCCTGTCAATCACGCCCTCTGACATCAGGTAGACAAAGTGTGACTCTAGATCTATTCGTCTTTGTAAAGTTTTGTCATGTTTTGTGTGATTCTTGCTGGTCAGGTAAGTGAATTGACCCAAATTTTCATAAGTAGTAAATTTTTACTGCAAATATGAACAAAAATTACTATCATAAACTAAGTATTTTGAATGAGACAGACCTCACTACACGATTACACGACACAGCTGCGGGAACGTAGGTGCACGCCCCTTTAAAAATTGCACCTGGATGAAAAATATTCGGACAATCCTGACAACTCATAAGACTACTTCACATTCATACAGAGTCCAATTTATCCTCAGAAAGTCCCCATTTGTTGAACTGTCTTTCTTGTGTGTGTGATGCAATGTTCTTCTTCAAAACTTCAGAAAAACATATTTGTGGTAGTCTGATGTGGTAGTCTTTTGTATTAAGGACAATGCGAGTCCACTTACTAAAAGAAACTCAGAGCATTTCTTCAATATGTCAGCCCAAGGTTAGTGCGCTTTTTGTCAAACTTTTTAGGCACCGCTTTCAACAAACTCAATTATTGTCATTCAAGTTTCAAGTAATCATTTAGACTACCATCTCATGTGTTCTCAATTAAAGACACTGTAATTTTTCCTCAGTATTTGAGCAAAGTTTCTTACCCCAGTACAGATATATTGTATCAAGTCAGCTGTATGCTTTCTGCATCTAATTATAACGCGTATTATTGTCCGATAATTACAAAGTCCATGTTAGCATGCTAGTTGTTGTTAGTTTAAACCTCACGGCAAAACTACGCTCTAAAAGTTGTGAAAAGCTCTTATATACCATATTTTCCAGGCTATATAAAAAATGCTTGCGTGCCCCGCAATCCAGAGCGCCTGTTACGACCCAGCTCGTTTGAGGTGAGGGAAGTAACAAAAATAAAACCAAGATGTAAAATGGAATAAATTAAATAATGTTTAATTAACAGGAATGTACAGGTAAATTAACAAAAGACTAAAAATATACAGAAAGCAACCTAAACTAAGAAACAGAACAACAGAATAAACAGAGTTTTGTGCCAGAAAAGGGGTCACGCAGGCTTACAAAAAATGAGTGGTAAAACTTAGGGACACACACTAAACCAAAACAACTTCCCCAAATTAAACCACATAAACCCACAAACAGAATTGAGTGACCAAATCAAAAAAGGCACAAAACAGAACGAGACTAAACTACATACACAGAAACAAAATGGCATACTGGCCACCAAGGCCAGCAGCCCCGAACAGGTGCTGGCAATCTCCTTAAATAAGGGGGAGGGGGCTGCAGGTGAGGTGGGCATCGTCCTGCCCCACCAATCACGGCCCAGGGCTCCTGCAGCAGGAATCCAGGTGTGTCAGACTTGTAACACACAGAACAAATTAGAACTAAGGCCTGGGGCAATAACAGCGTCCTATACACGAATCCACTCGGGTGTCCCAGCACGACTTCAAAGCTGCACCACCCACAGCGCACGCAAACACTCATGGAGCAGACAGCGACCGCATAGCGAAACACATCCACAGACACACTCATCACTCCACGGAGGAATGGAACGGAGGAACGAACCGAAAAAGTGAGTGCAATGTACCACTTCTACCACAACTGAACAACTGAGTCACTGTGAACACGCCGACAATCCAGCGGCCCCAGACAACCCCCTCCCTACACGCCACAACTGAACAAAGCCCAGAGTCACTGTGAACGTGCCAGACAAAGTCCGACTGAGCCATCCAACTGTTGTGTTTCGTTTAAAGTCTGGTGCAGTTTATTTGTGAAAAAAGTTCGAAAATAGACCATTCTATGACAGTGCGCCTTAGAATCCAGAGCGCCTAATAGTGCAGAAATACAGTACTCATTTATTTAAATAATTAGGATGCTTGGACCACTGCAAATAGTTTAAAGGTTCTATATTAAGCAAAACTGACTCTTGTGAGCTTTAAGTCAATGTTTCCCAAACTTTTTTTCTGAGGACCCATATTTTAAAAGTCACAAACATTCGTGACCCAAGTCAATACACAATGTTCGTAAATCACAAAATAAAGGTGAATTTGACCATTATTGAACATTAACAAGGATATTTTATTGTTGACTGAGTGATCATGTCTCTCTGAACAATTATTATTACTAATTAAGTTTTAAACAGTGAAAAACAGTAACTGAACCAGCAATAAAAGGATCCATAAGTCGCCTATTTGGGCATTAAATGTAGCCCTTGTCTTTTTCTTTTCAATGTTCAATTGAACCAACAATATTGGAACAAAATAGTCAATAAAATAATTACAAAAAGATTAAAAATGATACAAAACAATGTCTTAATGTTTCAACATGTGTCAGAACTGTATATTGCAGACCTACAGGCAGATCATGACAAGGCGACCAGAAAAAACCTTATTGCGACCGAGTCCTTGAGAAATAATGTTTTAAGGAATGCTGTTACCTTATCAAAAACATACTTGGTGTTGTGTTTGTTTCAGTCACATTTTTGAGTTATTCTTTGTAATGAAGGGGTAGGTTTCATTTTAACAGTTACCTTTTACTTTTTGTTTTGTAGAGATTGGCAATTCCAGGGCTGTAATTACCCAAGTGATTCTAGTGAAGATGTACGGAGTTTAAAAACACAGTGGTGCGCTTCCTGTATTACCACATGAGGGTTTTCTGTTTGAGAAAAGAACTCAGTCTGAATATGCAGGATTTGTGTGTTAAACATGTAAATGAAACAGAATGCAACTCCAGGTATGTTTGTAATGAGGCAACAACATTATAACATAGATCAGAAAATTGTGTAATATGGGCCTTTTTAAAATTGACTAGTTCTTTTTTTCACGATTTTAAGATGGTAAAAATCCAGTCAAATCAAACGCCATTCATTGATACGCAGTGAGAAGTTCTTATTACTCAAAAGATCCATTGTATTATCACACCTACTCAAATCACATGCTTGTAGAGTCCTGCAGGAGCTCTTGTTGACCCTGGCACACCTCCAGGCTGCCCTCACACTTGGACCTCTGAAATGGATAGCTCTTGTTGATTTCCCAGTGCTCCACGCTGACCTTACAGTTCCGGGGCAGCCCAAACCTCAGCTGCCCTGGACACGCTCTCTGCTCCGAGGCCTTCACCCCTGGGCTAGCTCTGCCTTCAGCACACCAGCTCCAGGCTAACGCTCGTGTGGAGACAAAGTGTTCAGTATCCAGGTATGTTTTTATCAACAAGTCCACATTGTGATTTTTTTCTTTTACTATTATTTATGGATGTGTGAAACTAACAAGACCAACATGCACTATGTAACTTTTCTGTTGGGAGCTTGTCTTTTTTTTATCCAGGCATTTTTTGGGGTTCTTTTTTAAAGGCGGGTCTGTAAGACTGACCACACCTACAGGAAATAACAGCTGACATACAACACCTCACCACCGACACCAGTGACAGTTCTGAGGATGGCTTGCAGCTAACGTCCAAAACATGTCAACAAAGTAAATACATCTCCTACTGTATTATCTTTAAAACGAGTAAATTTTTTCTTCCACTATATGTATTGTCCATAAAGATAAGCAGGAAACACCATCAGGCCAGGTCCCAGGCAGATAGAGAAGTAAGAATGTACATTTTGAAAGGCATTTTTAAGCAATAAAAACACCTGTTATGGCATAATATGTTTATGATAATACTGTGGAACATTACAAACAATACAAGAACATCTCCATTGTAGTGGATCTTCCACAGGAAAGGCTAAAGGCCGCCACACGCTGCAGGATTTTTTGGTCTTAAATTGTTTTTAAACATACGACAAAAAGTGCACACCATAGACATGAGGAGAATCTTAGCAAAGACTGCTGTGGGATATAACTGCAGACCACAGGCTCCACTGCTGTGACCGCATCTCGAGTCTGCAGTTTCCTGTCTAGAATAAAACCACTCTCTTTTAGACTCAGAGCACTGCACTACTTGTAGTAAAAACAAGTACAAACTAGTAAAGTAAAAACTGTGATATTATTTGTGAAATGTGGTGCAATACTTCAGATACATGATTTTTAATGCACAGAAGGCTGGTGATAAAGCACACACTATCACTGATCTGCTGCTTCACCTCGATCCATGCGCTGTGTGGATGTAAACAGACACGTGAACACGAACTCCTTTCAACTTTTTTACTTTCAAAGAACACTTCAAACTGGATTATCAGTGCTGTTTTGTGGACTGGGTGTCATTATTTGTGGAGGACATATTCTGTGGATAATGTGGATGAGAGGCTGCAGTTTAAATTTATAGCTTTACAGGAGGTAGAAATTATTATTTTCGCCATTTACCGAGTTTGTATCTTGCGCCTCAGACACACCAACGCACAAGAGGAGTGCAGCGGCTTCAAAATCGCTCTCAAAGACACAAAGTCGGGTCACAGCTCCCTGAACTTGGGGAGAAGCAAATCGCAGCCTAAATCTGACAAATTCTCCTGTAGCGTGGCGGCCTTAAGTCAAACACATTTACGTTTCAATCAAAACATATTCATTTTTTAATTTGTAAACATTTAAATAACTGTATCTTAATAATGATCCTAATGTCTGATGGTGCTGGAGGATTTCAGAGGGAACAATAGGATTATTCATGGGACTGTAAAGCGCTGATATCATCAAACTCTTGCTGACTCCAGTGTAATTCCCGCCTCATTCGCAGAAACAGTACTTCAGTTCATTTTAAAAAGCCACAGGACTTTGCAGAATAATATCTTAAAATTTGTGAACGAAAATTACTAGGGAAAAAACTAAAAAATCTTGTTGATATTATTTAGCGTTAACTAGGACTGGTCTTTGAGCTGTTTTTAGTATACTGAAGTTATGGCATATTCTTTATTTCTTGAGCAATATGGACCTTAGAACATGTCGTTCCAAACAAGCTGTGATGATTTAACACCTTATAACCAAATCTGATGAAGTATTGTCTTTGTACATTCTGTTACATCTTTTATACAGGTATGTAAGGGTACAGAAAGTGGAGGAAAGAATGGAGAACAACATTCAGGAAATCATCACACCTCAGATTAAGTTAACCGTTTGTCATCTTAAATGGTATCGTAGCTGAAACATAATTATGTGAAAAAGAGGAAAAAAGCAAAAATATCTCAAATTCTGCTTAATCTTTTTTTTTTTTTTTTTTTTTCTTTGTTCTTCCATAAAATTTAATTAAACAGAATCGTCCCCCAACATAAACACCAGTCTGATCCTGTTAGCAGGTACAAAGACAGTGTGAAATCCAGCGTGGTGCGACTTGTATTAAAATAGTTCAAAGCGACAGTTGACTTGAGGTTGTGATGTTGGAATAGACGCTACCGAAAGTACAAAAGTATTTAAGGTCATGGACACGGTACAATTAGTGTAACTATTTAATCCCCAGAACATGAGTCACAAACTGAGTTATAAAAACAACTCGCTTCAACTTCCCTCAGCATGTTTCAGACAGACGCACAGTCCAATGCTTATATTAAAAACGGCACAGACAGCCCAAATTAGCAAACGTGGTTATGATACTTTTCAAGATGTCTGCAATCGTGAAGGCACGCAACCGAAAAACTTATAAGAAATGATTTGACAAGCAGATAAAATGCTATGCTGAGGGAGTCAGACCTCATGGCTTCCAAATAAGGGTATTAAAGAGAATATTTTGTCTTATAATTATACATAGATAGAACACTATGTACTAGGCTAATGTGTCAGAATCAGAAGTGTGCATTTACCATGCTAGCTACTGATCACATTTAGTATCATTAAGAAGATCCATATACGACACATACCTCGATACATAGACCACAGTACGATACATATCTTGATACAGTGCACTTTCAATTTAATACGATTATTTCAAAACTATTCGATAAGGTTCAGTAAAAAGTAAAATCATGGCTGTGATACTAAAAGTCTTTGTTAAGCCACTTATGATATGAAACACACGATTTTAATCATCGAAAACAGTGAAAATGTCAAATGTGTTGCATAAACGAGCTTCCTTCCTCTAAACAAGCAACAAAATTGTAGCGCTATAACAAAATAATGTAGTAAAATATATTGCCAAGAGTGTTTTTTTGGTATATCGATACAGCAGTCCCCGATATCAATACTGTATCATCAGATTAAAAGATATGATATATCAATATCAATCAATATCAAGGACAGTGAGGTACAGATCTTAGCCAGAGCAAAGAATTGGTTTGAGAGAAGAGTTAAAGAAGCTATTTCTGAGCGAGTCCTTCCTTGAACAGAAATGGAGGCTCATTATGGGTCTGAATGATTATGCTAAGTTGACCCACACTACAGATGAATAGGCCGAGCTAACAAACAGAAACTGTAAACAAGTAGGTGTGTTAGTTTCAGAGTAGTTTCATTGTATTTAGCTCCTACCTGCAGGCAGATATAAGGCGATGTCCACAGCAATCTGACCAAAACTGAAGAAGCAGCTTGGATGAGCTGCGAAATGTTTTCAACTTAAACATTTGTCCAGTTGACAAATTAAATTTCGCCTTTGCCATGGATTCTATCTGGACGACTGAGGGATTCTACACCCATTTTTCTGTGTAGTGTAAAAGGTGTTTTCTTGAACTAGAAAACTATGTAGTCAGATATGTGCCCTTAAAGTAGAGAGTGGCACAGCTTCAAATGCAAACACAGCCTGCATTCTTGATACTTAAAGAGTGTAATAAAAGCCCAAACAATGACAAGCTGCAAACATAAAACTCAAAAGAACGCAGCGGTAAGCAGGTAAGCAATCAGTTATTTCGTGTGTCTTTATTTCTGAAGTTGTGACATTGAATAATAACTGGAGTGGCTGATGGAATAAATGATTTCAGACCTGTAATTGCCAATTTCTATTGAAGATAAGGTGAAGGTAAAAGGTAGCTGTTAATGTGAAAACTGAGCTTGGGTGATGTACACAAACACTGTAAACTGCGATACTGATCTAAAATAATAGATAATAATAGAGGTGCATTTACATCTTGTTCAAAACTGCAGGACTGAGAAGCCTTACCTCTTACTAGTTTTTGTTTTTTTGTTTGTTTTGTTTTTTTTTTCATTCATAAAGTATAAAAAGACATCAACGGTGTCATAACATTAAACATGCAAGAAATGAAAAGGAACAGAAAGAAGAGTAATCTTACGTTAATGGATTTTATGTATTTTTAAATGCCGTTATTGTACTTGATCCTTTGATTTCTTAAGACAATTCCAGTAGCAAGCAACAAACTTCTTACCTGGGATCCAAAATACACACGTCTTTAATACTCTAAGTCTGGTCAGCGGTGAATCTTCCTACATTCAGATGTGCGTGATTGACAGGTGGATTAGCCAATCAGGGACAGTCATAGTTCTTTGGTATCTGAAAAAGAGAAAAAAAAATTATCTCAAGGCTGGAAAGCATCGTGGATTTCTGCAGAATGAATAAGAGTGAAGCACTAAACTTAATAACATTTTTTTTGTAAATAATATTTGACCAATGAACTCCTTTTCACATCGTCACTGAGAAAATTTTATACAGTCTGATTGCACAATAATCTTTGGCCTGGCTTGAGACATGACAGAAGGTGTGGGGACCAGACCAGTGGTGGATGAAGTACTTAGATTTGTTACGGAAGTAAAAGTACATATACAGAGAGTACATATACAGAGGCAAAAGACTGCTCAAGTAAAAGTAAAAGTATGGCATGAAAAAAATCAACTGAAGTAGTAGTAAAAATGTAAATAAGGAGTAAAAAGTATTTCACACAGGTTTTGATAAAGCGGTAATTTGATTAAAGAGTTAAATTTAGTGATATTTATTTTAAAAATATATACAGATTTTGGTCAACATTTGCAATACAAATCAGTTTCTTAATTGTCTTATGACTTTTGTGTATTTTTGTTTGCTGAAAGAATCTTGAAGTGAAAAGCTGATGTCAGAAACACGGTAAAAAAATAACCGCTAAAGTCATATTACTTTTCAGTCCAGTTAAAAAAGTAGTGGAGTAGAAAGTACAGATACCTGCTCTCAAAGGTAGTAAAGTCAAACGTATCCACTCTCAAATCTACTGAGGAAAAGTTTTTAGACGTCTGCACTTTACCTAAGTACAGTACTACTTTTACTTTGTTTCCTTCCACCACTGGACCAGACTGACATCAATCCATATAAAAAAAAAAAATAGAGAGGTATTATTCTGAATACGCCAGGCAAACAAACTTCTATTTACTTGTTTTATACTTGGGAAATGGCTACGCAACATTTTTGAACCCCTTCATTTCTGAATAATCACAACTAAGTACATAGCAGTAGTCAGCGATACGGGTGAATGAAAACAGTAATTTTATGAGCACTCAAGCCTGGAATGCAGGACAATACAAGAATACTCAGTTGAACTTTCAGTATGCCAATGATGACAGAACACTGCTACAACAAGTTTAAAATCTTATAAAAGTCAATTTTACATCATCTGTTCTCTTTAAAGTTCCACTGTGTAACTTTTCTGGTAGAGAGCTTGTCAGTTACTTGTCTCCTTGGAGAATTTATCACTTTATCTCCAATATTCCAAAGTAAAGGTATACTGCAGTGAGCACTACATTGGAGAAACGAAACAGCCACTTCACAAGAGGATGCGCCAACACAGACGAGAGAGCAATGGTGGACCTCAGTCTGCTGTACATCTCCATCTAAAAGCCACTCCTTTGAGGACAGTGAAGTACAGAAAAAAAATTGGTTTGAGAGGGGAGTTAAAGAAGCTATTTTTGTTAAGGAAGACAATCCATCTTTGATCAGAAATGGAGGCCTCAGTCACCAGCTATCTCCTATTTATTACTCCATCCTCAAACCTAAATCAAAACAAAGAAAACAAGAGGGATAGTCAGCTTTGGGACAAGTTTGTGGAAGGAGTAGCTGATAAATATGTTTGTCATGAAAACTTCCACACGTCCAAAGATGCCCCTGTTGCTTTAAGTACAAGCATATTCCACACATATCGAATTCCACACACTTTCGTATCACCGTATGTACGCAGATTCCCTCCTGAAAACACTTGTCTAAACACAGAATAAAAAGTGAAGACACGACACCAATTTTGCATCTTCTCTTCAGACTGTCATATAAACGTAGTCGTAGTCTGCACTGAAACAGAGTAAAGGATCATGGTCTACCTAGTTCCCTGTTTTAGTTATTGCTGCATCATAACTATTTATTTAAGTGATAATTCAATTAGGGGTGTCACATTATCGCGTTAATTGCGATTAATTAATTACAGTCATATTTAGCGCGTTATGTTTTTTAATCGCGTTAATCTCATTTTTAATCTCTAACTTTACTGTCTCTGTATGCGAGTTGCTTTATTATAAAATCTGTTTTTATGTGTTGTTGGGACAACAACACACACACACACACACAAAAACACACATTTATAATTTAGTTTATTTCGGTAATTCCACTCATTGCCGGAAACCCACACAAAACGCGCGCAGTAAGAGCGATGTGAACGTCATGTTAACGTTAACGGCGTCAGTCACACAATGGACGAGGTTGAAGAGCCAGTAGAACAGAGTCAGCAGTGCACAGGTAAAAACAAACACACACCTTCATCATCGTCATTAACCTGAGAACACGCAGACCACGTTTCCTTCCGTAGTTACTGCGCGGACACCGACGTGCTCCCGTGAGCCGCGTGTGGATCGTGTTTTCTCGCGTACGCGGCGTAAACCGCGCTTCCTCCTGTGCGCCTCTAAACCAGAACTAACACCAAAAGACTAAAAACCAGGACTAATCTAGTCCAGGACTAAACCAGGACTAAAACCAGAAACCAGGTAAAACCAGGTCTAAACCAGGTCTAAACCAGGACTAAACCAGAACTAAAACCAGAACCTAAACCACCAGAAACTAAACCAGGACTAAACCAGAACTAAAACCAGAACTAAAACAGGTCTAAACCAGGACTAAACCAGGACTAACCCATTCCAGGACTAAAGTAGGACTAAAGCAGGTCTAAAGCAGGACTAAAACCAGTGATCTCATATATAAAGCATTTCTCTATCAATAATATTTTTAATATGGTTAAGGAAAGACTGGACTTTTTATTGTCTTTAAGTAGACAAAAGTTATTATGTTCAGATTTCCTCGTCTTTGCTACTTTACAGCAAACAGTTTCTTATTCATGGAGACTTGGGCTCAACAGCCAATTTGGAGAGATTTGTTAAACAATAAATGACTTTATAAAGTCACTTTTTTTGTTCTATATCAGTCTTTTGATCTGCCACAATAATGTAATAATGAATTTAAATAAAAATACCTCAAATTGAAGGCTTTTCTCAGCAATTTTTAGGTGAGATTAAAATGAGATTAATTAGATTAATTAATTACAGATCATAATTAATTAATCTCTCAATTTTTTTAATCGCATGGCAGCACTAAATTCAATATATTGTGATGGTCTGTGGTATTATTGAGAGACCTTTGATGATACGATATCACGATATTTTGTTTATTGTTACATCCCTACTTCCTCACTCCACTGCCATCGTTGTTCACAGCCTTGTCACCTCCCGTCTGGATTACTGCAATTCCCTTGTTTGGTCCGCCACAAAAAGCTCTCCATAAACTTCAATTGGTCCAAAACGCAGCTGCCCGCATCATCGCACGTACCCCCTCCATCAACCACATCACACCCGTCCTGCAACAGCTCCTCTGGCTCCACATCTCACACCGCATTCAATACCAAAGCCCTCCATAACCTGGCACCTGCATATCTCTTATCGCTCCTCCACCTCTCTCCAGCTCTCTGTTCCCTCTGCCCATCTCGTCACCATGGGGAGCAGAGCCTCCAGTCGCTCTGGCCTATTCACTCTACCACATCATCAGACCATAGCTGCACTGCCCCACTTTAACTGTATGCTTTTATGTAACTTTAACTTTATTTATGTTTGGTATTTGTTTGTTGTAAGGCAACCTTGAGAGTCCATAAATAAATCATCCAAATTGCTCTGTGGTTCAAGAGCCAGCTCCAACTCCTCCAGCTCCAACTCCTCCAGCTCCAACTCCTCCAGCTCCAACTCCTCCAGCTCCAACTCCTCCAGCTCCAACTCCTCGAGGGCCAACTCTGCTCAACCGAACAAGCCCCCACAGTGGAGTGATTTAAGTCTTCTCTTAAGTCTCACTTTTACTCTCTGGCTTTTAATACCGCGTGAGTTGTGTGGTCCTCTGTGTCTTTAATTTTATTTACATTTTTATTTGATATTATGTTTCATAACATTTCATGTTTTAATATTTATAGCTTTATGTATTTTAACATTAGTTTTATTAATGAATTACTGTCTTCTATTGTATTAATTTGTCTGTGCAGCACTTTGGAAACTTTATGTTCATAAAATGTGCTATATAAATAAAGTGGATTGGATCAGCTCTACCTTACATTTATTCAATTACAGGTGGTTTTATAACTCAAAATACCTACAAAAACAGGCATTCTAATTCTGAGCGGGGTTGTCTCTCCATAGATCTGACCTGTAACTTGGTCTGGTTTGATCTCTATGAAGATAGAAAAGTTACCATACTGTGAAACATTCAAGACAGAGTAATAACATTTCCATGGAGAAAACCATTTAACAGGAAAAGTTACACAATGCTAGCCAGGCTGGCGCCACCTAGTGCCTTCGCTCAATTTCATTTCTCTCAAGTGACTAGGTCAGGAATCAGAATACACTAGACGGTTTGCAAGAACCCGGAAGTTGTAGACCGCACATCAGCCAATCAGCAAGGAGCTGTGAAGCCATGACGTCAAAACTCAAGCGCCTGTCTGGGTCCCTTTTGTGGTACAACACAACAGTAAACAAAGCGGTCGAGATGGATGTAGACGAAGCCATGCATTCTGTGTTGGCAACGAATCCCGAGATCGAGGATTTAAAATCGGAACAAAGAGAACGTGTGTTGAATTTTATCAAGGGGAAAGACATTATTGCCCTTCTTCCTACAGGATTTGGCTCATCACATACACACGACCAAATAGCAGCGACTGGTTTAATGAAAAAAGTACTCACCTACCGTTGAGCGAACAAATCCTAATGCTGCGAGTTCAGACGGTTTTCATGAAGTAAAACCAGCTGATGAATCAGGCTAACACAATGCACCTTTAAATATATTTTTGAGCAATAAAAACACCCATAACTGAATTAATGCCTCTTATACAAGTTTAATAAAGTATATTGTGCAACATTACAGTCAAAGCAGTAGCATCTTCATGGTAGCGGTAGCGGACCCCCAGCGTGAAAAGTTACGCAGTGCACTTTTAAGTCTGCACATTCTCCAACATTACACAACCCATGTTTCCAATCCTCCAGACAGATTTCCTTGAAGCATGTGAGCGGTGCTTTTTAGCTTTCAACTTGTACCATAAAATAAAACTGTCTCCGCTGTAAACGCGTGGAAAACAGCCCGGACCTCCGAGGCAAGAGGCGAGCAACTCTACCTGTTTTTATCCAGGGCTTTTACCAGCGCATTCACATGTCACCCAGCAGACAGCCTCATCCTGACAGCTTAGCATCACAGCTAGCACCAAATAACAGTCTGTTCTCTCAAATCCCCACTACTCTCCCTTCAATGTGACACGCCGCGTATTCTCTTAACCCGGCAATTTCACTTTCAACATCTCTTCATAGATTTTTAAAGAAGATGTATTTTTATTTATTTTGGAAAAAGACAGTACATTATATATACATTACTAGTGTGCTTTGGTCTGCTGTATACTTAAAATCTATGACAACTGTGGATTATTATGTTGTATTCTGAATATTTTAAAGGTCCTATATAATGCAAAATTAATTATTGTAAACTTTTAGCCATGTTAGAATGTTTTTACCTAATCAAAAACATACTTTGAGTTGTGTTTTGTTTCATTCTCACTTGTTTGAGTAAATCTTTATTATTAATCTGTCTATATCTCCAGAGCTCATCGTGCTTTGTTCCACCAACTTTTTAACTTTAGTTCAATTGAGATCGGCAATTCTAGAGCTCAAATTATTGGTATGATTCTAGTGAAGGTGTATGGAGCTTAAAAGCACAGTGGCGCACTTCCTGTGTTAACATATCACATTCTCTGAGAGAATAATTCATCCTGCTGAGGGTTTGTTTGCATTGAACACATGTGAATGAAACAAAACACAACTCTTGGTATGTTTCTGATGAGGACACAGCATTATAACTTATAAAAATAGTGTAATATGAGTTTAAACTAAAGTATTGATCGACTTAAAAAACAAGTGACAATCTGATTTCTGTGAGGTACAAGGAGCCAATTCCTGCCTGCCCCTTCACAGTATCACAGTAATTGTCATTGCTAGGGAATAACTACAGAATAATTTATGAGAGAATAACAGAATAATCACAAACTGTACACTGGTCAGAATTAGGGGTGTGCAAAAATAATGAAATATTGATATATCGTATAATTTAATGTGATGATACAGTATCGATATCATGTGCGCTGCTGTAACCGTATTAGGAGTATTTTTTGGTATATTTTACAAAATTATTTAGTTACAGCACTACAGTTTTGTTGCTTGTTTAGAGGAAGGAAACTCATTTATGCAACACATTTGACATTTTCACCGTCTACGGCTTCATGACATCACAAGCTGGAACAGAGCATTTTGAGCTCTGGAGATGTAGACAGACTAATAAAGAGTTACTCAAACATGTGTGAATGAAACAAAACACAACTCCAGGTCGGCTTTTGATTAGATAACAGTATTACAACATGTCCCCTTGGCCATTGTGATTTGTAATAAAGTTCCAGACATCCAGACTTCTGTATTTTCATCTGTATTCTATGGACTACTTGTAAAACTTTTACAACAGTCATCACAACAAAGTGCCGTATGGATAGCTGCAGATCACGCTAGCAAGCAGCAGATTTATTTTTCATTTGTGCCAAATGGCTACGCAACGCTGCCAAATCCTACGTGTATCGCCGATTAAGAAAATAAAATTTCTGAACGAAGTAAATGAAGTGGATGTGTACCAGCAGCAGAGGAGGTGGAGCAATGACGTCTAGAATAAAAATCACTCAAACATGGATGAATCACACTGCACTGGGGGTGGGAGTAAAAAGTTTTTTACTTCTTCCCACTCACTTTTGAGCTTTTTTTTGTTGTTGTCATTATTGTAAGTGTACAAATGGTACAGGAATTTTTTGTTGTAAGTATTGTAGTGTCAAGTTGACTCCGATGACAGTAAGGTGTGAAAAAGAACTGAACAACAACAAAAAGTTTGATCACTTTGTGATCAGTTTGGTTAGATGAGAAAGCAAACAATTTGAAGATTCTTAAAAGGTCCTATATTGTGCTAAATTTACTCTTTTTGAGCTTTTAGCCATGTTGTTACCTCATCAAAAACATACCCAGAGCTGTGTTCTGTTTGATTCACACGTTTGAGTGATCCTTTATTATCAGTCTATGTACATCTCCAAAGCTCAAAATGCTATGTCCCACTTAGTGAAGTAATAAAGTGGTAGTTTTCTTTTTCCTTTTGTTCATTTCGAGATTGGCAATTCCAAATCTTAAATTGTTCAAATGTGTGAAGGTGAGAAAAGTGAAGGTATATAGAGAGTACACAGTGAGGTGCTTCCCATATTTTCACATGACATCACAAGGTGGAACCTTGTGTTTTACCTAAAGATATGCAGGGTTTGTGTGTTAAAAATGTGTGAATGAAGCAAAACAACTCCAGATGTGTTTGTGATGAGGGCACAACTTAATAGCATAGATCAGAACAACAGTGTTTTCTGTTTTAAAAAGCTCTTAAAAAAATAAATAAATAAAATTTGATTTTGCACAATATATCTCCTTTTAAATTCCATGCCCAGCTCTCCAGCTCAGGTAGTACAGCCACAGACCTCACAAATTCAGACGTAGCACAAAAGCAGCGGAGCGTGAACCTCACAGGGAATGGAAGGAACATGGAAAAGATGAACGGTGAGTTGGAGAATTGAAAGGCCTTCGTGTAGGGCTTGTCTGGATGTACGGAGGGGGGAGGGAGCCACGGGGTCCAAGTGTGGATAGAAAAAGGGCTTCAAAGACATGTTTTTGTGGAAGGAAGGAGTGTGTGCAGGCATCGCAATGAAAGCAGCCCAGGGAAAAGAATTGATCAAACAAAATGAACCACAGATGAGGCTCGCAAGAGTGAAGGAGCATGGGAAGTAATTGCTGCATTTCTCTATAGAGCACAAAATGTCATAAAGTGAAGAGAGGGCCAAATTTATGTGGTAGAATCGATAGTTCAAAAGTCAGAATTGTAATGGTTTGTGGTAAAAGTCTCTGCAGTAACTATAGAACTTTTAAAGGGCTCATATTGTGCTATTTTCTGAGATATATTGTTATTTCCTCATCAAAAACATGACCGGTGTTGTGTTTTGTTTCATTCACACATGTTTAACACACAAATCATTACACCAGGACCCAGGGAATAATAGTTTCAAAGTTTTATTTAAGTTTCTCAGGGATATAAATATTTGATTAACAGGATTTGATTAATTGTTTTTGCTTGAGTTATCATTTGATCACTGTTGTTATTAGTAATATTATTTATTTAATTTTATTTCAGTTCATACGCCTTATTAGTTGGTGGCAGTAATGCACCAGTAGTTATTTACCAACTGCCAATAAAACCTCTCAAGCAGAAGAAGAAGAGTGTGTTTAGAAGAGATGCTGTGTGTGGGTGCCATGAATCTTTAATAAAAACTGGATAAGGCGTTCCCTGACTTTCCCGGTGAGTGGCCACTCCAGGTACTGCAGCTCCCGAGAGCTTGGGCCAGGAAAGAATTCCCCCTTAGAAGCACAATGCCTTTCTTGGGACTTCAAACTGCCCGTGTTCGGCTGACAGGGCATCCACAACTTTCACAAAGGTCGGATTTTGTAGGGATTCTTTTTTCACATAAACTTGTTAAAATTTTTAAAGTTCTCAAAGCCCCTAAAAGTTAGCTTTGTAAAAGTTAGCCTAGCCCCGCGAATTTCATCACGAATTTCGGACTTGCAGTCACTGTGCAATCCATACTGGGAAGGATTTTCCGAAAAAGTGAGCATTAAACCGCCATGTTTGTTTTCACAGTGGGATGCATCTATTGACAAAGCCAGTCTTTTCTAGTCTTTATCACTTTTGTTTCTGGTTCTGATATTGTCATATTTTAGTTTTGGGATTTGGACATCGTTAATTGTGTGGTTGTTGCATGTCCTAACACCGGAAAACGGCTCGAGAAATGTGCTTCGGAAGTTTGCAAACTTCATAGATGCAAAAGGGAATCAGATGTGTGTGACTGCAAACCTCTGTTCAAACTGTTTCCCTTCTCAATGGAACTGAAAAATAGTGAAAGGCGAAGGCGATGGGCAGTACTCATATACAGGAAGGACGAAAAAGGAAACCTTTGACTGCCTAAATCATCCAGAGTTTGCAGCGAACATTTTGTATGTGGAGCGCCATCAAAGCGGGATCCTGTTTGTTAAGCAAGAGGTGCAGAAGACAAACAGGCTGAGCTCGCACTTTCTTGTTCTTGTGGCTATACAGCAATATGTCTTGGTCTCTTTGCAGTGGAAGGTGTTTCTTGGCGAAACGCTGGTGCCTTTCACTTTGACATTGACTTTTTAAATTCGTAACCAAGGTGGAGTGAGGGATCGGGATTTTGCTTTGTTGGCAAGACTAGAAAAGACTGGCTTTGTCAATAGACACATCCACTGGGAAAACAATCATGGCGGTTTGATGCTCACTTTTTTGGAAAATCCTTCCCAGTATGAATTGCGCAATGACCAGAAGTCTGAAATTCATGATTCA
This sequence comes from Boleophthalmus pectinirostris, assembly GCF_026225935.1. Taxonomy (NCBI): domain Eukaryota; kingdom Metazoa; phylum Chordata; class Actinopteri; order Gobiiformes; family Gobiidae; genus Boleophthalmus; species Boleophthalmus pectinirostris. The sequence continues at coordinate 11,331,838 of NW_026571207.1, read as the reverse complement.
TGAAAATTTTGGGGCTCATGCAGTAGTGAGCACAGGCCATTGAAGACAATACGGCACCATCTTGGAGTCATCTTCCACATTTTATTATAGTTCTATGGTGGGTGCAGGTTACGGCTGCTTGTTTTTAACGTTGTATTTTTTGTCAATATTTTTCCATTTTTCTTGTTTGTGGAATAAATGCACTTTGGGTCTGCACTGGAGCTCGACTTAGCTCTACTCTGTTCTGCTAACAAATGTTAAGGTTACTCTCCAGGCCATTACAACCTTTAAGATAATTATCTCACAAAACAACTGAAAAACTGTGCGAGTGTGTATCTCCATAAAGCTGAAATACCCTTTACTTACTCCATACTTCATAGTGTATTGTAAATTGTCAGCCTTAAAGAAAACAAGCTCCCTCAAAGCGCTTTAGGCACTCTATGCGCTGCTACATAAGGTTGCCCTTTCATTTTGACAAACATGCATAATTTAAAAGGTTAGTTTAGGTAAATATACGCGACTTCAAAACAATTGGGCCGCGGCTACACTCCGGTGGCTCTCTAATTTAAATTTAATGATATTTTGAATGCAAATGATTAAATAATGAAATTGGGCTAGTGTGTGCCAGTAAATGATTAATGTCTTATCTGTGAACTGTGCACGCCTTGGAACAACTGTAGCGAAATTACATGCACCATTAAAAGTGAAGACTGCCTGAGACTTCACTTTAGGAGACTTGTAGTATGTAGGATTCTCATCCAGTGGGTTAAAGGGCGTGTACCTAACATATTTCAGAATTCTGTCGCTTTAATGTTGAAGCATGATGGAGAAACAACTGTCTGGGATAGTCACTGGCAACTGCGTCCTTATGGTTATTTTATTTTTTATTTTTTTTTTCACAATAGCCTCTTTTGCGACACGCAGTATGGAGTATGGAGTTTTTTATGTATTTGAATAAATTAAAGTCGGGTACACAGGCCCTTAAAGGTTCTATATTACGCGAAATTGACTCTTGTAGCTGTAAGTCCTATAATTTTGTAACCTCATCAAAAACATCCCTGGAGTTGTGTTTTGTTTCATTCACACATGTTTGAGTAATCCTTTATTATAACTATCTTCATCTCCAGAGCTCAAAATGCTCTGTTCCACCTTGTGATGTCATGAAGCAGATGTTTTTTACCTTTTGTTTGTAGCGATTGGCAAAGATGAAAGAAAAATAAATATGAAAACTCCAGGTACGTTTGCGATGAGGAAACAACATTGTAAAACAGATCAGAAAATAGAGTAATGTGGGCCCATTAAAAAGGCTATTAAGAAATGGATATATTAATATTAGGGCCGGGCAAAAATAAAAAATATTAATCGCATTAATCACATGAGCTACTGTGATTAATCATGATTGATCGCATGTTATACGCAAAACCAATTCATGAATTCAAAAGGAGCATAAAGCGCGCTTTTATTGGAAATATAAATGAAAGTGCCATACATTTGTTGTGCAAACAGCATTTCTTTATACAAGAGCAGGGCACTAGTCTGTAAAGTCCATGTTTATACTTCTTCCTTTGGAGAATCTCACTCAAAAAAAGAACCAATTTCAGTAGTTTGTCAATTCCTAGAATTTGACTTAATGAATTGAATTCAAAAGTAAAGTGCATGTGATCAGTAGCAGTAAAATAAAATATTCAGTTTAAATCTCAACTGAAAAAATCAAATCAAACCAAATGTATTGCCACTGCCAGGACTTTAATGCTTCCTGTTTGATACAAAAATGAGAATCTCAGTCAATAACAATCACCAGAAAACAGAACACAACCAGAAAACACTTTCAGTGCAGTTCGTCAATTCCTAGAACTTTTTTTTTTGTTTGTTTCTGGACAAAGCCAGTTGCTAAGGCATACGAGATTATTATTATTATTATTATTATTATTGTTAAGAATGTGATTGCTGGCACAGGCTTCTCGCGGAAGAAAAGTGAGAGGTATGTTTGCGACGAAGAGTGATCGACCCCCCGCGATTATGCCCCCAAAAGCACCTGGTGCCCTACGCACTCTTATGTGTGTGTGCGAGCGACAGCTCTGACACGTTGCACCTCACGTCGTCGGCCTGAAGCCTCACTCCCTTTTGTTTCATTGAATGATTTGCCGGCATCAACAGAGTGTGTTGCATTCAAGTGATATTTCAGACTCATGAAACGCCGGTGATAAGACATTTCAGCGTTGCAGTGTTACAAATGATTTTGGCTGTGTCGCCTGCGCCGTTTGGAAGAACTTTAAAATGAAAGTGGCCATGTAAAAGTTCCTTACCCTTCTCCATGTTTGTTTATCCCGCTTTCTTTTTATTTCTGTGAGTGCCGCAGCAGTAAGCAACATTCTAGGCAAACAATGTACTTTTTCAAAATAAAAGCCAGTGAGCAACAGACATTTACAATAAAAAAATAAAAATAAAAAACTCATTAAGGGGAGAAAAAGAATTGTCAGTGATAATGAATTGATTAGTTAACGCAAACTTAACGCATTAACGTGCCAAGATCTAATTGATATATTACAAACTTCTTTCCAACTTGAAAAACACAACAGCAACTTTGTGATTTTTGTGAACACACTAAACAATGATGAAAGAGTTCCAGACTTTATTTACATCTTTGTGCCTGGAGTCTTAACAGTTCTCTCTGCTCCAGTTAGGTACTCCTCATGAGAAACCAGGCTTATTCCAGAGGTATTGATTGGTCCAGTGCGGAGAAGAAATTTCTTATGAGAATAATTATGTTTACTTTAACTTTAAAGAGACTTTGTAGTGATGTGATTTATGGGTCTTCAGTGGGAGCAGAGCTTTTTGAATCTGCTAATTCAAAGAGATGTTCAAAAGATTGTTTAAATTTTACATGTTATTTTATTAAAAGACATTCTGATTAGAGAACTAACTGAAGAGGAAAGAGCAAGGCTACAATTTTAATAAATTCATTCAAGTTTTGGAACAGCTAGTCTTAAGCCTTAGAAATACAGTTCATTGTACTACCCTAAGGTGTGAACTGACTGAGAGGAATGAACAAGGTTAAGAACCCAAATTTAAGAAATCTAAAGTTTGGTAGGAATAGGTGTTAACTTTTTGAAATGCTGGCTGTGTGTAAATAAAAACAACACTAACTAATTAACTCAGATGGCAGTTCACATCTTAGGGTAGTTCAGTGGAGTTAGCTTCCTTCAGACAGATATTAGGCAGTGGAGGAGTGACAAAGCTTGTGTCTAGTTGACAGAATTGAATTTCGATAGCTTGTTTTTATAAATCCATCTAAAGTTTTGGCAGGGCTGGTGTTAACCCTTTGAGATAATGTCTATGGGTAAATAAAAACTGTACAAAAAGTAGTATTGGTTAAGCCCAATGAAGTGCCCTAAGGTGTGAACTGACTCAGGTGACGTTTGTCAGTTGGGAGGGTTGGTGGTGGTCGAAGGGACCAATGGTGCAGATTGGCAGCCTCGCTTCCATCAGTCTGCCCCAGAGCAACTGTGGCTACAATAGTATCTTATCACCACTGAATGTGGAGTGAATGAATAATGTTCTGTAAAGCTCTTTGGGTGTCTTGAAAGGTGTTATGTAAATGCAGTGATTCATTAATGAATAATTAATTAAAGGTAGTGACTTACAAGAGCCATAAATAATAATAAAAAAATAAATAAAATAAAATCAAGTACAAATATCTCAGTGTTCAGTGCGTAACTCACATGTATCTTTTCTTTTTATATTTTTGGACCAATGGGCTTAACAGGTGTGAAATGGGTGCCAAGAGTGGAGAGACATTCAGCAAACAGTCGGTAATCAATCTTGCAACATCAGTGTGTTTTGTAAAAAAACTGCCTCATAATTTGAATCAAATGGCTGAGTTTGATTATGTAAAAATCTATTACTTAGGCTATTATATTTTAAACTGCAGTCACACTTACATCTGAGTTCAAGCTGAGCCCAGTCTACCTGAGTCCAGTAAAAGAACTTTTCAGAATCTCGTCTCTGTGTACTCTTTGGTCACACAAATCCATTATTTACATTTCCAATGAAGTGCCCAGGGCTAGTCGTGTGTGGCTTTCAGTGAGCACAGGCTTAATTAAAAAGCCCCCCTCTGTGCAGGCTGCCCGCCGAACAGTAAATAAGCTTCATCCAAACTGTATTTCATCACAGTTACAATTTATAAACCTGCATAAAATGACTTAATACATTAAAGAGTCTAAGGTAACTATTCTCTAATGGCACCAAAGCAATTCCACTTCATTTGCCGTGCACCTCTGCTTTCTGGTACAATAATTAATGCCTAAACTTGAGCCCAGCGTGAGCCCGCCCATGCAGTCTGTGGCCCCTGCAAATATCACCATATTCTCTGAAATGCATATGCTTAAACTGAAAATAATCAACTCAAGATATAGGATTCTGAGAAATGTCAGAACAAATCAGAAGCTGGATTTGTTGAAAGTAACACGGTGATACAAAGAAATGGGTCCCTACGGATAAAAGCCAACATGACTAACATTAGTGATGGGAGTTTCAGCTTTTTTATGGGATCAGAATCTTTTGTATCCAAGAGCTGTCCAAAACGCTGGCTTAGTATTGTTTTATGTGACAAAAGCCAATGTGGGAACTCATTTTAACTATAAACTAATCACTGAGAAACGACCAAGGCTATAATTTGTTTAAAATATTGCACTACGATAATAATAATTAAAAACTAACTGTTATTACGATGCCAAATACGTTTTTGTGCACAAATTTGTCACTATTAGATCACATTATGGCAACATGAGATAATGATTATATTGCAGTTCTAATATTCTACAGTAAATCATAATTTTGTGAACCTGCCACTTGTGCAAACTGATAAATCAAGCAAAGCAACTTTTTAGAGCGTTTTACTATGTTACTAAAAACATGATTACAGAGGTTATAGATGTCGCCCATGCATGTTTGAGTAATCAGCAGGTGTCAAACATAAGGCCCGGGGGCCGGATCCAGCCCTCCAAGACCTTTAATCTGGCCCTCGGCTGATTTTCAGCTAAAATATTTTAATTATATTTTCTATTAAAATATTGATAATTTTCTGTGGTGTTTATCATAGCAGCGTCTCCAGCGTCTCTGTACGTGGCCCCTCCCACCAGAGCAGCACAAATGAAGACTTGTCTCTTTCCAAACGCTCTTAAAGGACGATCATTTTGACTGTTGATTGTGACACCCTCATCAGAAAAATGTCCAAAATGAGAAAAGTGGACGGTGAGTGCAGGATTTTCCAAGAAAAATTGACTTATTCCTATTTGCATACAAGTTCCTGTTAAAACATTGTGCTGAAATTGCATTTTTCTTAAAGTTTCAGATTGTTCGTAATATTATAATATTTTGTAAAAGAAAGAGTTCATCAGTTAAAGAAGATTTCTGTAATAGATTTGTGTTTCTCTGCACAAATATTTGAACACTTATTGTTATTTTTGGGGTTTATATGACATGAGTTTTCTGATCCGGCCCCTTTGGGATCAAAGTAGGTTGGATACAGCCCCCGGACCAAAATGAGTTTGACACCCCTGGAGTAATCTAACGATCTCTCCTGGGCCCTATTCAAACCCTTCTCATGGTTTGCTGTACATTTTTTCCTAAATATACAAGAGCCGGATGCAAAACAATACGATACCACTTTACAAACCTGATGCGATGTGACACTGCTGCTCAAGTAAGATTAGTTATAAGAGTAGCTGTCTTTTAGCTGTAGTGCAAAAAAACTAATGTTCAAAGTAAGAGTAAAAAATATAATACTCAAGTAAAAATAAAAGAAAACTACTCAGAAATACAATTATTTTACAAAGTTACACAAGTAAATGTGACTGACTACTCCCCAAATCTGATCTGGTCCATTTTTGGAGAAGGATCGCCCACCACTGCTCCTTGGTTGCTTTAGCGACTAAGATAAAATTGAGATTACTTTGATGTTTTGCTTTACATTTTGTTGCTCAACCAGCTTTCCTAATAAAGTCTAATAAGGCTTTTTGTCAAGTTCTTCAAAGCAGCAGTAAATATAGCTTTTAATGAACCAACATATTATGAGCAAATCCATTAAGCATTGATTTTTTTCCCCCTTCTTTTCCACCTTTTTGATGTTCTGGGACTAGACTAATGGACTACTCTAATGTCATTATCAGCTTTTTTCTTCGCTAAATTTGAAAAGGGAAACTTGAGGCTTTAGACCGGCGGCAGGTCTACACAGGAGAGGGTCTTTGATGCTGCTGGGGCTTTGGAGAAGTGTCATCTCTAATTACTTCTCCTATCCATCTTCTCCCAGCGCTGGACACCTGTATGGGCTGTGAAGTCCTGTCCTTGATCCGCAGGGTTATGTCCTGGTGAGTGAGAGCAGATATTTCACTTATAATTGCGTCTATGGCGTCGTCTAGCCAGCAGTCTTAAAGAAAGAAACGTGTGATATTTTCAGCGCTGTAAAAAAGGGATGGAAGACAATGGCGTTGTAAAGGGATAGTAACATTCCAAGGTGATTTATTTCCTGTTGTTTATATTGTATGGATATTGATTCGTTGCAGTGACATCACATCATGCTGGTGCTGGGGGTGTTCTGCATGTATGTGTATGCCAGAATGTTTAGGAGTTTTCATGTTTGCACAAAGCACACATTACAAAATACTGATTAACAAAAGTTTTAAGATCATCTGAAAACTCAAAAAAAAAAGACAACTTGGATTTGCACAACACATTTTTAGGAGCCTGTGATCAAAGAGATACGAAGGAGTATAAGGGTAAGATTAAAAAATAAAATAAAATTATGTTGGCTCTACGAGAATAAAGTCATAATTTTACAAGACTAAAGTCAAAGTAAAAATAAAGACGTACTATTATGAGAATAAAGTTATAATATTACGAGAATGAAGTCGTAATAAACTCAAAGTCAAAGCAGAAGAACCGTCTCAATCCCTGTATCATTCCTTCATTCATTTTTCAATATAAAATCAAAAATAAGAAAATGAAAAAAACAACTATTTTCTTCATTTGCGCCTCCGGACTGAACCAGGACTAAACCAGGACTAAACCAGGTCCGTGACCAGACTGGGACTGAGACCAGGACTTAGACCGGGACCAGACAAGGACTGAGTCCGGGACCAGGACTGAGACTGGGATCAGACCAGAACTGAGACCAGCACTGAGACCGGGAACAGGACCAGGACTGAGACCGGGACTGAAACCAGGACCAGACCAGGACTGAGGCCAGGGCCAGACCAGGACTGAGGCCAGGGCCAGACCAGGACCAGACCGTGATATCGGGACCAGACTCAGACTGAGACCGGGACCAGACCAGGACTGAAAACAGTTTAGTCCTGGTTTAGTCCTGATTCAGTCCTGGTTCAGTCCTGGCAGTCTGTATGCGCCGCAATAGTCCCGCATCGCATTTTAAGTAACAGAAACGCTGTTTCCCATTTTTGTGACTTAAACCAGGACTAAACCATTTTCTTGGTCTCAGTCCCGGTCTGGTCCTGGTCTCAATCCATGTCTTAGTTTTGGTTTGGTTCCGGACCTGGTTCAGTCCTGGTTCAGTCGAATGAACAAATGATACACGGATTATTCTAATACAAAATGCTCTAAATTCTCTATAGCGCACCAGCCTACTCATTCATACTTTCTCATAATATTATTACTTTATTTTAACTACGACTTTATTCTCATAAAATTACTACTTTGTTCACGTAAAAATACAACTTTATTCTCGTAAAATTATGACTTTATTCTCATAAAATTACGACTTTAATGTCAAAATGTTGAGCCTCTGTCTCTGTCTCTGTCCAGATGAAGTCTTCTGGCAGTTTTAAGGCTTGTCGGCCGCTCCGTTGGTGAAACTGGGGGCACGCTGGGGCCATGGCGCCGCACTGGCTGTCGATTGGCTGCCACAGAGCCACGATAGCCTGACCAAATGCCTGGACCTCTGGACAAGCTCTTAACAACCTTTTTAACAAACTTTTTAACGAACTCCCTAACCAACTTTTTAACCAACCCTCCCTCTGGACATGTTGATTACCAATTTATACTGAAATGGCTTTTGGATTATGGTAAATAAAACCCTTAAAACTAAACTCTGCAGTCCATAGTTCTCTGGTGATCCCCAATACTTGCTGTGTGGGGAGGTCAAGCTCTTAGGAAGGTGTTACAGTTCTGTTTAAGTGTTTGATTTTCAACAAAAAGGTGAGAGTGACTGGTTGAAAAATTGGTGGCTAATGCTAGAAAGCCTGTGCCTGTAATGTTATTTGAGAGACTTTTATAACAGCACAAATCAGCTTATCTGTTGTACTTCCAGCTAAGTCAGTTCTTTATGTAACCTAGATAAAAATGTATATACAGTAACAATACAGTAATAGAAGTTCGTAATATAAGTTACAGTTTAAAAATGTTAAAAAGCATAAATAAGTTATAAGTCACATAAATACTGTTAAAGGTATGTTTCATTTATTAAGTAATGTGTTTAAAAACAGTTAAAAGTACCTGGAAATAAGTTAAAGGTATATACAAGGTATATTGCAGTCGATGCAGTTTATTTAATTTTATTTTGAAAATCTACAGCAAGTGCTATGAATGTGTCTTGCTGCTGGACAGTCTTTTGTATTGACTTTACACACGTTGAACCGGGAGTGTCTGTGGAAGCATTAGCTTAACCTCGAGAGAAAGAGAAGTGAGAAAAAAAAAACAAAAAACAAATAGATAAGGAGATAATTCTGAACTTTTAATGGTGTACGACAAGTCTTTGGGCTGTCGGAAGTAGAGACTTGTCTTACACAACTGTTGAGAGCGCATGGACGTTATTCAGCCCGAAGACGGACCTGCACATAAGTGTTGAAAGAAAGTTCTAGACCACAGGTGTCAAACATAAGGCCCGGGGGCCAGATCTGGCCCTCCAAGACCTTTAATGTGGCCCTTGGGTGATTTTCTACTAAAATATTTTAATTATTTTCTATTAAAATATTGATGATTTTCTGTGGTGTTTATCATATCAGCGTCTCCAGCGTCTCTGTACGTGGCCCCTCCCACCAGAGCAGCACAAATGAAGACTTGTCTCTTTCCAAACGCTCTTAAAGGACGATCGTTTTGACTGTTGACCGTGACACCCTCATCAGAAAAATGTCCAACATGAGAAAAGTGGAGCCGAGTGCAGGATTTTACAACAAAAATTCACTTATTCCTATTTGCATACAAGTTCATGTTAAAACATTGTGGTGAAATTGAATTTTTCTTAAAGTTTCAGGTTGTTCATAATATTATAATAAGAAAGAGTTCATCAATTAAAAAAGATTTCTGTAATAGATTTGTGTTTCTCTGCACAAATATTTGAACTTATTGTTATTTTTGGGGTTTATATGTCATGAGTTTTTCTGATCCGGCCCCTTTGGGATCAAAGTAGGTTGGATACGGCCCCCGGACCAAAATGAGTTTGACACCCCTGTTCTAGACGTTGGCTCAGTTTTCTTTTTTGCATTCACTAGTTAAGCGGGTGCTCTCAACTGAATCAGTAGTGAAGTTAAAACAGCTTACTACAAAGACTGTTTTATACCTTGGCTTGAGATTCGAATTCGATTTAGAAGACTGAGATCATGTGTGAGGGACGTACGGGAGGAGACCAGCGGGGAGCAGTGGACGTGGCCGCGCCGCCATCTTGGAACCTGTAAATGCGTCTTTCATCCAGACCTGAGCTATAACAACTGCACACAAAACTACAAAACCAGGTACCTAAATTATTTAATTTGGTTCAGAGAGTGAAGCAGCCATTCTGTTTTGGGCCACACCGCTCCCAAGCAGCGCACAGGCCTGCACCGAGAGGGGTTTTAACTATATTATATCTTCTTAGTGTGTGTGTGTGCATGAGTGGGCCCACGGTATTTTCATATTTTCGTTCACTTGTTCAGATATTCTTAAATTTGCTAACTCAGTAAATTCTCATTAATAATTCATTCTGTTTGGTTTGGTAATTTCTAATTAGAGTGGTAAATAATTATATTTCTATGATTATCTTTGATTAGAATCAGAGTTACTAAGGAACTCAGGGGCCCTTACCTCACTATACTGGGTTTAGGTGGGCTACATTTATGACTGTGTTAAATTAAAGCGGCGATAAAAATGTTAATGCCTCAGACAGAGCAGAGCCCCAGTTAGCATCGCACCCCTAGTTAATGCCGATGACTTCAACTGCAAAGCATCAGAATTGCATGATATGATGTGGTGTTTGGCAAATCCAAAATTATATCTCTCAGTATTTTCAAACAGAGGGTGATCAGTCTGGTTACCACACCATCTGTCGCGCCTCAAGCCAGAACTAAACATGATCGTGCAATCAGATTTGTTTATCGTGGGTACTTTTCTTTCCACTAGTTGGGAAATTTTTGTTATTTTTCTTTACTAGTATAAGTTTTGAGCTGTAAAAGGTTGAATAAATAACTTCTATGACTCATATTAATACAAACTAAATACTAAAGTGTTTAATTCAGCTATTTATTTCAGCATATTGTACATTTAGTATTGAGTATTTTTCCTGCTTTAGGCTAAATGTTTCAGTTTCATAAATAGCTTCTTCATCAATATATTGCATACCAAACTTTGTTATCATGACAGGCCTATAAGTGTGCATTTTGTATCTCAGGCGAATAGTGAGCAGCACTACGTCAAAATCAGAGCAAACTGTGTACATCGAAAGAAAAATACACATTCTGTTCATGTCAGAAAAAGATAAAGATGAAACACTAGAAGAAAGATGCTAAAGATGTACCAGTGGGTTTGTGAGAGCTATGAACAAGTAGTCACATTATTTACAAACATTACTTCACATTAGAAGAGTGCGATGAATGGCCATCGGAGTGCAGTCCTGCTTTAATTTGGTTCATTCTTTAAGCGGGATCAAGCTGCAGCCGATGGGGAGCGATAAGAAAAGCTGAATTTAATGCTTGATTATTGACCCTTAATTTTAACCCCAACTTTAACCAACTTAAACGGTCCACACCATATATTTCAGAGTATATGTCACAATTTTATTGTTTAGGTGGTCCTGATAGCAGCGAGAGGGCGCTCTAGGCTTGTGTGTCAGTATCTGTTGCTCCTATTACTCCTGTACCACTGTCACTTGGCTCTAATGCGCATGTCTGCTGCAGAGCCTCTGTCCTGTCTGTATCATGTCAGTCAATCGCACTATTACTTCTGTACCAATGAACATTTTAAATCTAAACCAACTTATAAAGACAACTGAAAAGACTGAACACAAATGCCCCCCAAAAAATCATATTTTGCAGATTACAAGCTGCAAATAGCAAAATATGCAGCCACAAACGGTAATCAAGCAGCAGAAAGAAAGTTTGGAGTGAGTGAGAAACTTGTGACAACCAGGAGGGTGCAACCATGCAACTTTCCTGGAAGTCAGTGGATGGATCTACAAAGCCTGGACTTCAGTGACACCGAAACCATCCTGTCGGGATTCAGAAAGGCCGAAATAATTCGAACTGGAACTGCTGATGAGTCTGTCGACAGCTACGCAGAAGAGGAAGCGGTGCTCCGTTTACCTTTGGAGGTCGCGGAGTTGCTCAGAAGTGACACTGAGGATGAAGAATTCAGTGGATTTAGTGATTTGGAGTGAGATGGAGAGTTTGGTAAACTTGTTCTGTTGTTTATGCAATAACTGTGTGAAGAACTGTTCAAATGTGACATTAACAGCCTGTTGTTCTCTGTTCTATTGTTATTACTATAACTTGCCTTTCAAAATGAAATGTCGGTTCCTGGTCTCTGATTTTATAAAAGAAATTTCCCCCAAAAAGTGTGATTTATAGTCTGGTGCAACTCATATATGTTTTTTCTTCTTTATTCCACATTTTTGGCTGGTGTGACTTATAGTCCAAAAAATGTGGCATACGTTATAATGTTGTTTCCTCATCAAAAACATACCCGGAGTTTTATTCACATATTTTTAACACAAAAACCCTGCATATTTAGGCCGAGTTCTTCTCTCAAACAGAAAACATTCTTTTCCACCTTGTGATGTCACATGAAAATACAGGAAGTGCTCCCTGGTGTTTTTAAATTCCATACACCTTCGCTAGAATAATTTCGATGATTTCAACCCTGGAATTGCCCAACTCCACTAAACAAAAGGTACTCAAACATGTGTGAATGAAGCAAAACACAACTCCAGGTATGTTTTTGATAAAGAAACATTATTACATTAAAATTTTACCTTGACCTTTAACCTTGCAGCAACTGTAAATTAACAAAGTGTTCCCAGCTTTCACAAAAAAATAATTTAAAAAAATGATTTGAATAGTTTATTAACCTGCCCAGGGACTCCAGATGGAAATGAGTTTTATCTGCTAAATCTGGTGTAAAAAAAACTCTTGTTTTATGAGATTAATGTGTTTGCATGTGGTCCCCGTTAAAATAAACCAACAAACTAAAATTGTCAGATGGTTGTGATAACGATGCTTGCAAACTTTTCTTGAACAGAGAATTTCTTTTATATCAATAAAACAAATTCTATTACATTTGTGAGTTATATTTCTTAAATGATCAGACTGAGTAAATGAAAAAATCTTGGTGCAGTATTCCCAGCCATATTCTCCTAACTGCAGTGTTTATTCCCAGAGGTGAAAGCCCCTGACCTCATTACCGCTGACTGGCAGACATGCTAACCAAACGTCATTTGCGCAGTTATTCGGAAATATGCTGGAAATGGAAATCTGCCTTGAAAACTAATCTAATCTATGAGTTACGCTCTAATCTATGATTTACGCTCTTTTCAATCAATCAGTCGTTTGAAAGAATGGACTGTGATGAATTGTTCGACGACTAATGAACCCACAACAAAGTCTTTGGTATAATGGAAAACAGATGGACAAGCCCACAACTGGTTCAAGATTATTTTAGTTTGACATTTTAGTTTGGTGGTATTTGGTGATTTTTGGATAATCTGTGATTAATAGTTAGTAAATCTTAAAGGCACACTGTGGAACTTTGCTGGTGGAGAGTCCGTCACCTGCTTGTCTCCATGGAGATCTTATTGCTTTGTCTGGAATGTCCTCACGTTTCATTAAACATCTTGCATTTACTCAATAACATGTTTTTTTTTTAGACCTAAAAACTTGCATTCTTACTGTGAGTGGGTTCGCCTCTCCACAGATCTAACATGTAACTTGGTCCGTGTGCGGTCATCTACTGTCTCCACAGGAATAAACAAGTGTAATGCCAAAGTGTGGAACATTCCAGGCAACATACTATCACATATTATCCAAAAATTACCAAATATAACTACTTTAATTTCAACTTAACTTCATGTTGAATTCAGAGTCAGAATTAGAGCCCTGGAGTCCCGCAGGACCCAACGCAAAACAGTGCGATGCGGGACAAATTTTGAAAGCTCACTGCGGGCACAGGCAGGAGCGAGACTGCACAACACGGGAGCTGGCAGGAGTGACTGCAGTCCCGCAAACTAAACATGAGTGTAAAATAAAATATACAAATGAATGTAAGCATATCATGCATAATTTGTGCTGGATATTTTATTTGGCATCAATAAAAAGATTTTAAGCAGCAGACGTTCCCCCTCCCGTACGCCGCGCAGGGAGGGTACCCCCTACCGTACGCCACCATGCGAAGAGTCCACCCACCCACCCGTATGCCGCGTGGACAGTCCCCCTCGTCCCGTATGTTGTGTGGGCTACGCCACTAAACCAGAACCTAACCAGGACGAAACTAGTGCTAAAAACAGGTCTAAAACCAGGACTAAAACAGGATTTAGCCAAGACTTAACCATGCCGCCGGCCTGCCCAATTTATTTCGCTTCTCCGTGTTTGATAGAGCTTAAGAAAGCAAAGGTTCCCATCCTGCGGGACTTGCGGGCAGGCGTGGGACAAAATATCACAGATGCGGGCGGGAGCGGGACTGAAAATGACCATTATTTGCGGGAATGGGGCTGAAAAATCGGTCCTGCGCAGACCTCTAGTCAGAACCTTATAATTTCATATATTTGGGAGACATTTGATATAGTTGATATTTCTTACTTCCACGTTTATTTAAGGACTCATATTCTGCTGTTTTCTGATCTATGTCCAATGATCTATGTTGTTTCTTCATCACAAACATACCCATAGTTGTGTGTCGTTTCAGTCATACATTTCACTAAGGACCACGCCGCAACAATGGAATACGATAAAGATGTTTATTGACGACGGTTTGATGTGATGGCTGGGGGGAGACTCAGGGTGACGGTACAATCTCCAATCTGAAATGGAAGGAAGTGCTCCACTGTGCTTTTAAACAATACAAACCTTCACTAGAATCATATGGACAATTTCAGCCCATATTTACTGAATTAAAAGGTAAAGGGTAGCTGTTAACTTGAAACTTGACATGATATCACAAGATGGAATGGACATGTAGACAGACAAACAGGGATACTCAAACATATTTGAATGAAACAAAACACAACTCCAGGTATGTTTTTGACAAGGTAACAACAATCTAACATGTCTTAAAGCTAACAAGTGTCAACTTCAATATAGGACATTTAAAAGAAAATATCAGCTCAACAGACCTGTAGACAAAAGATAAGATATTACTATAAAACCCCTAAAGTTATGCAGTTAACAGAAGAGGGTATAGATGGTCCATGCCTGTCAGGAGCTGAATTAAATTTCCTGTTAAAAGTCAGTGAAATGCCCTGGACAATGACCCCGCAGCTCATTGTTCAGGCTAAGTCTAATTATATCTGTCAAATGCACCTCTGTATGTGCTCTGACGCATTGTAATGAAATAAATTCTTCTGCCATCAGTTAAGTGTTTCCTAACCCAACTTAGACAGCGAGCTTAACATCAAAATGGTCCCAGAAATGACAGGATGCAGCTTTATGGCTGAAGAAGACCATTTATCTTTTTTGTAAAACTGTAAAACAGATACAAGAAATACTTCAGTATTTGTATCAATGTACAAGGATTAGCATGTCTAATAAAGTAAACATGTATAGAATGTATGGCTAGCGTATAACAGTTAACAGAGAAAAAAAACTTTTTTAAACATATGTTAAACATAAAAATATCCCAGCAACTAACACAGTTACCCAGTTATTTGCCTCATCTTTGGTGAGTTTTTTCTGCATAAGGTCCAAGAACAAGGCATCCTCAGCAGAAAGTGCTAATTTGTCATCATCTGTTGTTTGTTGGAAAAGGCGTTTGCCAAGTTTCTTCTGAGTGGTGTCAAGAGTGGGAGACGTTTCTATGTATTTCTCTTTAATATGGATAGTGTACTCACAAAGAGTGAACATGCTGGGCCTACCATTGTTCAGAATGTTTGTTAAAAGAGTTCACAGTGGGTCTGTGGGCACCTGAGAGGCAGACATCTCCTATCACTACCCACCCAAGTCAAGGCGCTGGGCATGAGGTGCATTGTCAGGTTTTTGAATATAATGCTTTTGTATATTTATGTTAAATGGCTGAGTGGGAGCATGGATTACGTTGGACTTTTAAAAGAGGCGTGGGTTTGTACTGCAAACTGTAAGGAGACTCAAACCTGCATGGATGGCATCTAAAACTTCTCTTGAGGCATGTTTTTGACAAGGGAACAGTATTATAACATGGTAGAAAACTCCATACATACAAAAAAGTTGATTTTGCAAAATACCCCCTCTTTAAGTTCAGTTTTATTTAGCACACTCTGCTACTGTAGCCCTTTTTTATTTGTATTCTTGTTTCATAAGTTCCCATACTTTTTGATGTCTATTTCATAGGATTACTTTTATTACTGTTTCATAGCAATTCTCAGCGCCAAGGAGCAGGAAAAAATAAGAATTTCCAACATCAGAGCAATATTCAATAATTTACAGCTTTGTGCTGAACTGACTTTTTACCATTTTAGCTTGTAACTGTCAAAATGTTGTTGTTGGAATCTTTCCTGAACCAAAATGTGTTAGTTATTTTGTTTCTTTTACACATTTTTATTTTTTACCACTGAGAGATAGTGACAATATTTTGACATGTCTCTGAGTTGTTTCAGTTCAGTTTCAGTGTGCTTTACTTTTGATTTGTTAGATCATTATGATTCAGATTGTATTCTATGTATAATGCATAAAAGTATATGTAGCCTGTACACGCCAGTTTTACCAAAAGTTTTACCATCACAGCTAAATGTATCTGATGTTTACCATATGTCCACAGACTACAGATGAAAAATAGCCTCTCTGGTTAATTCTGGTACATTTACAGAAATGTTGATTAATGTACACTATCCCTGTTAAATAAACCAAATAAATTAAATTAAACGTGGGTTGCAAGTGCCTTAACAGATAGGAAACACGTCTTATTCAAGTGGACAGGTTCACGTGAAAGCTCAGATTCACTCACTGAGCAGCACAGGCTGCACTAGCACTGATGAATGATAGGCTGCAGATGCTTTTTCAGATCAGGGAGAGTCCATTTAGGTCTAAGATAAGAGTGTTGCAACACACAGTTTAAGAACAGCAAGAGAATAGAAACAGGCACTCAGCACTAAAATAAAATAAAGGGCTGCAGCACTGTTCAGTGAGTGGCTGACTATTATAGTGTACAGCAGCATGCAGGATAAAGAGCAGGTGAAGTGACTCCAGAAGATGATTTATGTTCTTTTACAATATTGTACATGACTACTGCATTACTGCATGATTAAACCAACTGGATTTCAGCACTGGTAACCCAAATGAGAGACTCATGTGAGGCTCATTCTACTTTGGATTATCGTCTTGTGAACCAATTCCCCAAATTACACCATTAACATCCAGGCCATGTCCAACGTTTGGTAAGTAAGAATAAATCAGCGTTAGAGTTGTCACCAGTAAAAGCTGTATTGTATTTGTATATTGTATGTCCTCCTCTGCTGTTTATGGAATGAAAAAATCTCTCAAACAATCTTTTTAAAATCAACGTTTCTCAAAAAAAAAAAAAAAAAAAAAAAAAAAAAAAAGGGTAAATAAACAACTATATAATGATACTACAAAAATTATATGCTTGAGATTTACCATGATTTACGAATCTTGAGCCTGGTTTTCTCATCTGCGCTGTACATTTTTCATCTCGGACAAACCAACTGAACATATATTTGTGCCGAGCTTTTCATAAACGGCTTTGGCCTCGCTGTAAGGGCCCCATAACTGTTTATTTGCGGACTTCAGATAGATATGAGGTTTCACTGTCTGCCAGCTAAACATAAATCTAACATAGAATAAGGTCAGCAGAGGAAAAAGAGGTCTCATGAGGTGGTCATTATAATAGTCAATAACTTTTCAAGACTGTATTCAAGAGGCATGTTATAACTGTAAGAATTATGACAGTCAAAGGACCACAGTACAAACATGTAG
Source organism: Boleophthalmus pectinirostris (assembly GCF_026225935.1). Lineage (NCBI taxonomy): Eukaryota > Metazoa > Chordata > Actinopteri > Gobiiformes > Gobiidae > Boleophthalmus > Boleophthalmus pectinirostris. Next base: position 11,314,484 of record NW_026571207.1, on the reverse strand, counting down.
ACTACTGGATGTGTAAGTTTTGGTAACACTGGAATGCAATGTATCTTGAAGGTCCACTATGGAACTATGGAAACATTTCTAGGCAAAGCATCATCTCCATTGAATACAAGCGTGTAATGGGCCCACTATTAAAAATTCCTCTTAACTTTTATCTATGATCAGCCGGTTCAGTTTCTGCATCATAAAAAATGCGTTTCATTGTTGCCAGAAGGCTATCTCTAGTTTTGGCTTATAAAGCTGTTGCTACAGTGTCTCTATTCCACCACTATACTCAGAGTTTGGGAATTAGCTTAACTGGCAAAAGTGGAAAAGTAGAATTTATCGTCTGTAAGAGCATTTAAAAAGAATGTGCAAAGGTCATAAAAAATGCCATCTACATTCCACTTGTGTGTATGGAGGTTATCACAGCATTTTATTTGGAAATACCAACTGAGTGACACTGAGGCACAACTACGGCAGCTCAACAGACCAAATGTTTGATAACTGTGTTTCCACCCATAAAAAATGCACATATTTCCAAATTTGCCTCAGAAAAGAGCATAACAAAATGCAACTTTATCCCCATTTCCATCAAACTGGTCAAGCACATAAGTGGGTGTTGGTTGTCTGGTTACGGTGTCACATGACTGTGTCCCTCCCATTCATTGGAGGGGTATATGAACACCTGGGCTGGCAAACCATTTTGTGTGCTGTGGGCCAAAGCAAGAAAAATATCTGATGAAGGCTTTTTTTGCCGAAACGTTATTTTAAAAATAAAAGAGCTTTTGGACATTAGGCCTCTGAGAGTGCTATGCATTTTTTCACTTTTGACATGATTATGTCATGACAACACTAAACCTACAGAGGGCGCTCCAGGCACAGTCTGACTAGTTTGTCCTGGACAGACATGCACTTTCTCTGTTAATTACCTGTTTGCTGCTTACATTTTTGTTATATTTACCACCAAGTCAAAGCCTGTTGCTGCACTTTTTACCAAACTACTGCACTGATGTTGAAAAAGAACGACCGCAGAAGTCCTGCTACACTTTAAATATAGTGTTGGACAACCATAAACTTTCCAAGAGTTAGCCTGCTCTACTTGGCCTAATGAAGATTAGACTCTGCTTATGTGTCTCTGGGCAAGTTATTGGTTGGCCAATGTCTTTTGTTTTTAGTCTGATCCTAAAGCATTGTGCAGTGCAACAGTGTTTGTTTAGCTGTACTCCTCTGGAGGATCTTTGGTAAACAACCATCATTATGGGATTTTGGTCCACTCCGGTTCAGTGCAGGTATGTAGTCCCATGGTCACATAGTTTTTATATCGCTACATGAGTTAATGCAGATAAATGTGTTTCCACCTTCCAAAATGCAATTTAACTGTTATTTATTTATTTTGTTTATTTATTTAGTTTTCAGTGAGACAATTAATAAACATTACAATAATGTAAATGTGCCCAAATTTAGCCAAAAGGATAGTTTTCATCACCAGTCCCACTGGCAGATGGTAAAAGTTCATAAATTTGTGTAAAAGTAATTTTGTTAAAACATACAACTAACATTGAAATACACAGTTATATATATGCACAAAAATAAAAGATGTCAGTAAAGTAAAGGTTGAGATGTTGCGTGTATAAGCTCTGTTGGTAGCTGATGCTGACATGTTGTGATAGATTGAACAATGTGCTAAAACTACATTTTGTGCCTAATGCACATGCTAATGGGGCACTGGGGACATAAAATTGCAGTAACCAGCATGCACATACTGTGAAATGAACACTTTGTAATGCTAATGGACTTTTAGTGCAAATATGTCATTTATTTCAGTCAGTATAAGATTTGCCTTGTATGCCTTTTTATCAGTGCTGCCAGCTACTATGCATTTCCTTTATAAATAATTATCTCATTTGGCAATTTAACTGTAATGGTCCAGATGGGAAATTAGCTACTAGCCAAGCCAAAGGACAGAATATGTCCAGAACACAAATGCGATGTAATATAAGAGATGCCATCCAACAATACACATGTAGGAGTAGCAGGAAGGACTTTTGGAACATGTACAAATGAACATCACAAAGAATGAGCAGAGCATTCCAAGAACAAGCAGAACAGAAAAAACTTAAATCAGCCATATCCAGCCATACAAGAGACAAAACTACATTGTGAACTGGAATAATGCCACCGCCATCTAAAATTTAGACCTTTGGATTTGAGCCATCAAGATCCACAAGCGAGGTCCAAGGAACATGATTTGGGACAAGGAAACCTACACCTTGTCATACACAGGGGATGCAAGGGGTCAGACAGTAGGGGGTACAAGCTTCCCCCTAAACCATGTTAGCAGTTAACACAATATGTCAGCACCACAGCAGGATGCCTCTGAGGAATGTAATTCTCACATAACCTTTGGCACTTGTGTTCATTTTTGTGCAGGTGTAAGATTAACTTCAGACAGCAAAGTAAAACCGAGGTGGACCGCCCTAGTGCACTGAATGAGAGAGCTTCTTTCAAGAAATACAAAAAAGTCATCATTATTAGTGGTTGTCTACTGCCTTAACAATGTACTGTATGTTAGAAAACATAAGCTTTACTAATTTTGTATAAAAAAAAACATACCTTTCTAGATGAGATGAGATTGCATTGAGAGGGTGGCATGATAAGTGTCTTGCCAAAGAACACAACAACAGCATTCATCTGTGGTAGCTGGAATCACACTGTCAACCTGTGGGTAAGTGGACAAACACTCTACCAACTGAGCTACTGTCACCCTCACCTTATCAGTGATGCTACAGCTATAAATACTAAATGAAAGTAATTGAAAGTAGTGGTTTTGGTGTTGGATCTTTTTGCTAGCACATGGCTCTAAATATAACTTCTTCAGTGGGGTGGGTTTAAGGTGGATTGAGGAGATTCAGACCCGACCACATCAGATTTGCTAATTTCAGATCAAAGTGATGTCATCATGAAGTGCCCAGGTTTAGGCTGTGGCTAGAATCTCCAATGTACACCACGTTTCACCGTACTTACATCATCTGATATTCTCTGCAGTGCTTTGAGAACTTTTGGAAGAGGATGAATGTTTTTCAAACTGTAATTGAATTCTAAATTCTAAACTAATTCACCTACAACATATTTGAAATGCTTAAAAGCCTAATCCCGAAAAAGCAAAGTACCGACGTAAATCAATATTATTTGCCTTATTTGCAAAGGACGTTTTTATCTTGGTTCAGCTGTAGACCTGGTCAAATCCTGGTTTCATCGTTTGAGATAATTTCAATATTAAAGGTGCTCTATGTAACTGCCTGGAATATTCCATAATATATGTGACCACCATCACTCACGCACACACCACTTTTATACTAAGCAATGTGGGTGAAGTGCCTTGCCTAAGGACACAACAACAGTAAGTACTTATGCATCATGATAGGTTCAGGTTTCCAGAAAGTGTGTGGCCTTTTATTGTTGTTTGCATGTTCTTACTGTTTCAGGCTTATTTTTCTGCCCCATCAAATATAGATATATACCATATTTTCCGCACTATAGAGCGCTCTGGATTATAAGGTACATTGTCTTTTTTCACATATAAACCACACCAGACTATAACGGTGACTCTGGGCTGGATTGTCGGCGTGTTCGCAGTGACTCAGTTGTTCAGTTGTGTCTAGAAGTGGCACATTGCGCTCACTTTTTCGGTTCATTCCTCCATTCCAGTCCTCGTCCGCATGGAGTGATGAGTGTGGCTGCGGGTGTTTATCGGCGCGCAGTGGGTGGTGGGGCTTTGTAGTTTACTGAAGTCGTGCTGGGACACCCGAGTGGATTTGTATATAGGGCGCTCTGGATTGCAAGACGCGCAGTCGTTTCTGATGGGGTTGGAGGCTTTTGAGTGCGCCCTATAGTGCGGAAAATACGATATATAGATCCTGTCTGAAGATCTTTACCTTAAAGAACACAAATGCAGTGTTGACTTTTTTGAGCTCTTCTAATATTCCCTCAACAATAGGGAGGTAATAATAACCAAAATATTGTGATATCGTAGCGTCAAATTTCTCACAATAATATCGTGGACCATCACAATATATCAAATTACAAGTTTCTTTGCTTAAATTAAGAGTTATGGTGCAGCAACAGCTAAAAAAGACAGAGAACTACATAGACCATGATCCTTTGCTCCATTTCAGTGTAGACTACATGAAGAAATAACAGTTCTAAGCACTTTAGTTCTTTATATTAAGTTTTATCAAGGCATTTTAAGACGAAAATCATGAGCCTCCCCACCATATCGTGAGCTTTCCCACGATATCACAATAAATATCGTACCGTGAGATTCATACCGTGACGATATCATATTGTGAGACTTGGATATCGTTACACCTCTGCTGAACAACAAACATATCTGGAGTTGTTTTAAACTTCATTTACATTTCTTTCATTAATCATGTTTACGGGGTAGTCTTGCTCTGAGCCTCAGAATTATTATTTTTTTGTTTAAATTTTTCCAAAATTGTTGCATCAGAGGTAGAAATTCGGAGGTTTCCTGCACAGTTTTTAAGTGCATAAATGATCATCATGACCCATCGAATCTTGTTCATTACAACTGTGTGCTGAATACATTACAAAAATAACTAGCATTTTTTTCACTGTTATAAGGGCACTGTGTAACTTTTCAGGTTGGGGAGTCCGCTACCACAATACAATATTAAACTTATAGAAGACACATTTATTTGGTTATTTTTAATCGCTCAAAAATACCTTTAAAAACATGTATTCTTACTGTGAGTGGATTGAGTAAATTGCCCTGTCAGCATCTTCTGCTTCTTTCTATGGAGATTGAAAAGTTTAACGGCAGATATTTATCGCAGGTAAAGTAATAACATCTCAAGTAACTGGACCGCTACCAGAAAAGCTACACAGTGCACCTTTAAGACCAAATCCAAAGGGAACACAGACCGTTCTAAACACATGCATTATTCTAGTTCTAAAACATTGCATAATAATGTGATCTCTAAATTTAAGATCAAAGTAATGTCTTATAGTTCTGTAATATTTTTAGCAGTTCAAAACAGCAGTTGTTGTTTATATTTGGACAGGGAGGGATTGCCCCATTAGCATGTAGGCTCTGTGCGCGCTGTAGCCGGTAATGCGGGCTGACCTGCGAGAGTGGACTGGGTTAAGTGAAGATTTGGAACACAGGGACACAGTTCAGAGCAGCAGCCAGTGCCTCTGAGATGACTCATTACAGGGCTTAAATTTATTAGCGTTTAAGCTACCCAGCCTGATCCCATAAGGCATTTTAAAAGACTGCGGTCGCAAAAGGAGCAAGCTACAACCTTATGTAGTGGCTGGCGATAAAGAAGATGTGGCAGTCCAAAGAGTCATGTAAAAAGTTTGATACTATAAATGTAGAGATATGTATGGTATAAACATTATTAAGAGGCCCATAATTTACTATTTTCTGAGCTTATAATGTTATTTCATTATCAAAAACATACCTGGAGTTGTGTTTTGTTTCATTACACATGTTTTAACACACAAATCCTGCATATTTAGGCTGATTTGTTCTAAGTTCCACATTTAATGGCTAATAAAAGAAGTGCTTCACTGTGTTTTTAAACCCCATATACCTGCGCCAGAATCAATTAGAGAATTCAGCCTTGGAATGGCCGAGCTCTTCTGAACAAAAGGTAAAAGGAGCTGTTAACTTGAAAACTACTGCTTCTTGACATCACAAGGTGAAGTAGGCTAGTAGAGTATTTTGATCTTTGGAGATGTTTATAAACAGGTTTAATACCTTTAATACTGTAAAGAGCTTATGAATTCATCACGGTGAATAATTAGGATGCTCAGAATGCATAAAGTAAGTGCAGGAATAGCTTTGGACCACAAATCAGAAAAACTGTTATTCACATTTTTAAGACAGTAAAAACAAGTACAATGCCTTTAACCCTCTCAGGCTCAAATTAAATTTTAGTAACAGGAAAAAATCTGGTATTTGGGGAAAATGATCATATGGGGTATTAATATACAATCCTGACCTTTTTTTTTGAGAGTCCTTCACATCCAATGCGTTCTGGGATGTTACAGATTTGCAGCATTGGTCCGGTGTGATAAATTAACACTGAAGACTGAAAATGATATGAATGCTAACTTTATGTGTATACCACTTTTCATAACAATGAAAACATAAAGCACAGTGTAACAGTGCTTTACAGTGGCAGAACAACATCACTTTTTTGTGTGGTGCTCCAAGAAACAATTTTTATCCTTTGTAAACAACAAAAGTACTTTGCACTTCTGGCAGGTCGTTTTCATGAAGCCATTCTTGCACAGTCTGCATTGTCCACGTTTATCAGCATGGATGGGAAAAAAGGCTCCTGAGTAAAAAAATCTCATAAAATATGGATTTGGAGTAAGTAGGTAATTGGCGTTTAGCTGTTGCAAATCTGCAACGCCTGCCTGGAGAGGGTTAAGTTCATGATACCATATTCATTTGCAGTGAGGGTTGGTTGATATGATATGAAAACTTTGCACTGACTGATAACTCCATTTACTTGAGAAATTGTTTAAATAGAACTTCACACGGTATATTCACAGTAGAACCATGCCACCATTATGCCAAATGTATTTTTATATGCCACCATGATGAGGATGATGCAAGTGTTGCTGTCTTTCCGCTGGCAAAGTTTTTAGGCCAAAACTTTTTTCAGTCATTTGTGTATGTAAACAAGGGTTATAGACAGTGAGGTGCGCCATAATATAATTTTAGGATAGGGATCTAAAGTAATAAAAAGCATATTAAACATGCCTACTTCAAAATATTCACAATCAATTTTGACATACTGATTGAAAAGTAAACACATATCTCTTGAGTTTCAGCTATTGTCATGGAGATGCGAGAGCTCATAACAGCTAATTAATTTCTCAGAGATCTTAATTTAAACTCTCTAAAGTTTTAGGAAAAAGAAAAAGAAATGTATGGACTTATTTTATACAAAGCCAGTTTTGCACCACAAAATCTTTTACAAACAGCACACTGGGTGATCTCTGGGTGCTGTCTTCGGCTATGTGCAAAACAAATGTGTATGTCAATAAAGTCCCGCTTGCCTGACCAGCCAGTCCCTCCTACTATCTATTCGAATGCAGAAGGCTCTGGAACCAGATGGGTCAGGATGTGCCAAACACAGATGCTAATTTGTATAACATGTCTCTCAATGTGACAGTGTGACTTTTTTAAAACTGGAGATAAGGTATCATGCTTTGCTGGTTGATTCTGTAGAAAACTGCATTTCTCATTTCTCTAGTTCTATATACTCCCATTTCCTCTTACTTGTAAGTTTGTTTTGACCATGCGTTTCTCTGATCGTTCAGTCCATGTCAATCACGACATGACTCCAGACCCATACATCTTTCTATTGTAAAAGCATTTGTTTATTAGTCAGACTGGCGCCACCTAGTGCCTCCGCTTAATTTCATTCACACTAGACGGTTTGCAAGAACCTCGGAAGTGCGAGTTCGGGCACCAGCCAGCCAACGAAGAGCCATATATTCTGTGTTGGCAACGATTCCCAAGATCGAGGATTTAAAGCCAGAACAAAGAGAATGTTTGGTGAATTTTATCAAGGGGAAAGACGTTATTGCCCTTCTTCCTATGGGATTTGGGAAAAGTTTAATATACCAGTACGCCTCATTAACGGCGCATTACATACGTCACAACCAAATAGCAACTGATTGGTTAAATTTTAACCACTTGCCTACCGCCAAGTGAACGAATTCTAATGCTGCAAGGTCAGAAGGTTTCCACAAAGTGAAACTGTCTGATGAACCTGGCTATTTGTTTATAACTCGTCAGGCAAAAATAGGGTGATCAGAATTTCTAAATAAAACATGGTGGTTGGTAATAATACAATTGTGAAACAAGTGTGTAATTAAGGAGAATTGTTCTGCACTCAGCCCATTCATGACTAACATGAGTCAGTCACATTTTCTTTGTGTTCTGGTAATTTTTAAGCAGCTTTTCTGTATTTTACCGAAACAAATGATAGTTTATGCCTCTCTTTACTGTTGCCAGGGATCAAATTGGTCAAAAATAGGGACAATGGGATAAATCTGCTGGGACAGAGGACACAGGGCTCAAAACTGGGACTGTATTTCTTTACTGCATTCACATTCATACTTAGGTAAGGTGGGTGAAGTGTACTGCCTAACAATACAACAACATTATGCACTGATTAGAGCTGGAAATGAACCACCAACCTTCCAGACAACCACTATGCGCCAGCGTCACCTCAGCCCTCAGTTTAATTTCAGAAATCCATTCTAATCTAATCTAAAACTTCTACCATATATTCCTGTCTTTTGTGTGGCATATGCAGCAATTTAAACCCACAGTATACCCGCTAATATCATCCCCCATAGCCGCACATACAGTACCTACACCAGCAGACGTCTTATGAAGCGTGCCCTATACCTCTATTTGCGAAATCCCATTGCGTTTTAATTCTTATTGCAGATTCATATGTGAGAGATATAAGCGGGCACTAATTGGCTGTTTCTGCTCAGGCGGATAAATGCCACAGATCTGCCTCGACTGCTCCACTGAAAATAATGAGCTCATAAAGATAAGGATCATGGGAAAATTGCAGATGGGGGACCAGCGCTGTTTGCTCTGTAGACGTGTGCAAATGCGCTGTAAGCTAGCTCTGTGCGTTTTGTTTGAAAGGAATCTGGGTGCGCTTCAGGGCCGCTCAAAGCTTTGTGGAGGTCCGATGCAAGAAAGAGATTGGAGGCATTTGTTTAATAGAATAAAATATGGACTTTGTAAATTCATGTCATGCGAATCCCTTACATTAAAGTGTCTACATTGTGCACATTGCATTTTCTAAGTTTTCATCCACGTTATATTGTTGTTCCCTGATCAAAACATACCTAGAGTTGTGTTTTTCTTCATTTGCATGTTTGAGAAATCCTGCTTGTTTACTCTATCTCTTCTCTTCAGAACTCAAAATGACTGCTCATGTCTAAACTTACAGCTGTTAGTATTTGTACTGTTATTTAAAATTTTTTTTTTTTCAATTCTAAACTTAGCCATGTAAACAGAATAACTGATTTAAAAATTAGCATAGAAGATCAACTCACTCAACAATATTGTCATAAAAAAAAAACAGTAAGGTGAAGAATAACTGTAAGTAAGAAAGTAAGAGTAAAAATCTGTTATGCATAAAACGCTGCATCATGGAGGCTGAGTGTTAGAACTGAAATCACACAGGGTTTGCAGCTGCTCACAGGGAAGCTCAGTAAACCAATCAGACTATTGATTTGTCTAGAATGATCCTGTGTGTGGTGCTACATTATCCCATATTTATATGAGATAATATCAACAGATCCAAACTGTCACTTGTCCTGGTGATACCACCTGTCTCCATGGAGATAAGTGTAAGTGTAATATAAGCGAGTCAGCCCAGAGACAATATATATGAGTGGACATGAGTATGAGTGGACGCTAGCTGCTGCATGCCAAATAGGAAGTGTCCAGGAGACTCTTCCAGCTCCTTCTGACCCTGGCTTCAATTGACTTACACTGGGATCTTGTCACACCTCTCACTTTAACTTCTGCAGTGAGTCTCGTCATTTTGGTCTTAAAAGGTTTCTATTAACTCGCTCTACATGATTCAGATTTTTTTTTTTGTCCTTAAAAAAATCCTGTTCATAACATAGAGCCTGGCTCCAGTTTCACTCCGGTAACCTCTGAGTGGTACTAAATACTATGGGTTACATAACACTCACTTAGTTCACTTGTTTTATACAGTCTATGGATCAGCCGTATGTTCCCTCATTTCTAAAATTTTTCTCAAAATGAATCTTTGATTCAAGTCATTTGCTGCTGGATCATAGGTGGGTAACTGGCTACCAAATTGGGACAAATGGGGATAAAAACTGATGCAAACTGATGGTAAAAAGGAAATGTGGGAACATAGGGCCTAATTTTGGAAAAAAAAAACTACAAAAAAAAACCAAACAACAACTTAGAAATGAGGGAAGATAAGGCTGTGGGAACATAGGGACGCTCCCATATAAATTTTACTTTAGAGCAGGGGTGGGCAAACTTTTTGACTCGTGAGCCTCAAATGGTTCTAAAATTTGAGGGAAGGGCCGGATCAGGAGTAGATGGATGATGGAGTTTTTTGGTAATCCACCTCAGAAGACATGGGATATGTAGAAAACATATCCCATGTTATTGAAATATATATATGTCATAAGCATTACAACAAAATATGTGTGTGTCCCACGGTGTTTACTGTTTATTTGCTATTTATTGAAATCACTTTTAAAACACTGAATTATTATTATTATTATTAGCTGTTATTCAAGTTTGGCAGGCAGGATTAAAAAGATTAAAGGGCCACATATGTTTTGCCATTCCTGGCAAAATATTAACATCTCCACAGAGACGATCGGTTGAACACTTCACCAGAAATGTTACATGTTTCATAAGTGTCCATTCTACATACACTATATGAGCACTACAGTATCTCATAATCTTTACAATTCTATGACAATTATTTTGATGGACATATTGCCCTCTCTGAACCGAACAAAAAGAACATTCCAACTTAAGTTCAGCACTCTCACTCCCGTTGTGAACCAGATGGGGCTGTACCAAAGGCCCTGGCTGCTCCTGTTCATTCTGTTGAGCAGTGCTCTCCGCTCGGGTTGCTCCTGCATTGGGGTAATTACCATTCACATTCCTGAAGGCTCTGCTGTAAAATTCAATCAGCGTTGGAGCGAGATATACCTCCCACAATCCCATATGTTAGCGCCGTAAAGTCCTGTCCATTGATTTCACAGTAACATTGTCTTTCCCTTTGGCTGTATTCAACAACCTGGTCTGGCTTTTGTGTTCCTGTCCTAATAATATCACTGTGACTCCAGGGAGAGCTGCAGTGCAAGAAGTTTGTATATTGCTGTAGAGAGAGTTTAAGAGTAAAAATACCAGCCTGATATTTACACTTTTTAACATATTGGCTATCGACCTTAAATCCAGCACAGGTCGATATTTTGCTTTGGCCGACCTGCTGCACTTATAGAGTTCACACAAAGCTTTATTTTAATACTTAAATGCAAAGAGATAGTTGCACAAAACATGGCTACACGGCTCTCTTAAAGGTTTGTGGGCTGAGGATACATTTCTATTACATAATTTGGGGGAAAAATAATAAAAATTGTCCCTACATATAAGCAAATCTTAAATTAGATAATATTTTGATTATTTTCCTCAAATTATATCATTTCAATTGACTACAAACTCATCCACCACAACCATAACCTGTTTTTACTACAAATTGGATACAAGAACTGTGTAAGTCACATTTTGTTCCGTGTCCTCATCACTCTTGAAGCTTAAAGACCAATATTCAATGTGCTAAAAAGTGTAAATACTGTGTCTTATTTCAGTCTGTGAGCAACAAGTAGCAGCTAGAACAAGCACGCGAACACAACCAGACTCAGCACGGGAAAAGTTGGGAAATCACAAAACCTGCAGCACAGCTGGAGGTAAAATCCTCTTGAAATGCCACTTTATCCATAATCCATTTGTTTGTACTCCAATATCTGCCTCAATCTCAGTTTCAGTTTACTGCAACAGGAAAGTTCACAATGAGCGCCTAGGAAATTAAAGATGTCCTCTAAAACCATAAGAGTTCTAAATGAGAAAACATACAACATTTTTGCAAGTACTGTAATTTCCAGACTATTGAGCGAACCAGTATCAACTAAATTTTTAAAGAATTTTTTTTTTACATATGTAGGCCGCACCTGTCTGCTACTGAAGTTTGAGACATTTCTTCTTGTCATTTACGCACCCACCTGCATTTAACACATACGGGTAAGATGTATCCCCCTCACTAAGGTTAATTTAGCATCATAACTTATTTTATCACACGGCGATAAACTGTTTTAGTGCTGACAACATCTAGCAAACGCTGCAACTTCAGGTTAACCGCACAGACAGCGGCATTTTCTGCACTCAGGCCGCATGTTCCTTCACTGTGTTGTCAAACCATAGACCGTATATATGAATGGACAATGGGTCAAACAAATAATCCGTCCATATATTCGCAGTAACGTTGTATAAGATGCAGGGTTCAAAGTGTGAGAAAAAAGTAGCGGCTTATAGTCCGGAAATTGCGCTAAGTAATAACAGGGTATCCCCAGGTTTTACAAATCCAAATTTAACACCATTTTAACACCACTTAAATGAAAATTAAGACCAACATCACACCATTATGCGGGCGAAAAACAACAGATCCAATTCTAACAATGACCAACCAACTACCTGTACTATATCTAGAATCTAAGAGCCACTGTGGATTAAACCTACACTTCCCCATGATCCATCCAACATCATCCTCCACTGTACTGATTGTTTACTCATTGCCGCCAGAGCCTGAAAACGAAGTATTGTTTGCGCATTCTCCTAATTAGACATTGATGCATATTAAGTGATTTCATATTGTTGTTTTCCCTCCCTCCTTTTAACGTTGCCCTACTCCCGGTTGAGTATAGGCTAATGAAATTTAAGACCTTTGTGAAAAAATAAGACTTGGACAACATCATTTAAGTCTTTTTAAGGCCTTAATTTAGAAACATGAAATTTAAGACCTTTTTAAGACTTTTAAGACCCCGCGGTGACCCTGAATAAGGATGACATTTCTTTTGTGTTTTTATGTAAAACTTGATGACTATATTTTGATTCAGCAACATTCCCCCTGCCTTTTTTATATTTTTATTTTTTACATTCCGAGTAAGCGTTAAAACATCCCCGGCCTCACATTTTCAGTTAGCTCATTACCCCTGAAGTAGCTTTAGTGGGACCAGTCTGCCTTGGCCCTGCTCTCTTCCGCTCCTTGGCTCTCAGCTCCAGAGGTCTGCACTGACATATGGCCCGCAGTAATAAAGCTCTGACAGGTACTTAATGCTGATTGATAAAAGCCCTGAGGATCTCCACACACTCTCTGGGACACTCCACTGTCACTGTGTGCTCACGATAACACACCCCAGACGTCTCACTGCTAATGCAAAGCTAAAGTATGCGTTTAGCACTGTCACCGCGCAGCCAGAAAGTTGCAGGTTTGATGTTGTGGTGTTTTCTGTGTGGATTTTGCATGTTCTTTCAAGTAAGTAGGAGATGAAGTAACTACTGTATCTGTGTCTCTAAAAAGAACCCAAGAAGTTAATGTACAAAAGAAGACCAAATGTCCATTTTTCCCCGGACTTGTCCGTATTTTGCGTCTTGTCCTGGGCGTTTTGTTTTTTTGTTTTTTTTAAGTGTTTTTTAAATGTCCGGGTTTTCATTGGGGGCATTAAACTGAGCTTCTCTCGTAGCTCTCTGTGACTCAGAAGGAGTGAGCAGACACAAACAGTCGGTCAGTCTGCAACATACCAAAGTGCAAATGCACATTTAACAATGACTTGTACAAGAAATTCTCCATCCCGGTCGGGACAAGTGAGAGGCCATGTGCACAGGTTGTGAGGTAAGAGTACAGTGGTCCCTCGTTTATCGCGGGGGTTACGTTCTAAAAATAACCCGCGATAGGTGAAATCCACGAAGTAGTCAACTTTATATTTTACAATTATTATATCTGTTTTAAGGCTGTAAAACCCCTCAGCACACACTTTATACACTTTTCTCAGACAGGACAGTTACAACCCTTTTTGCATCCTTCTTAAAACTTATTGCTGCTGTCGTCCTTTTGTAATTTTCCTCCTTCTTTATGTAATGAACCTAAGATTCATTTATTCCATAACAGAGCCCTACAGCGCAGAGTCCTGCACGGCTCCATTTTTGGAGACCTGCAGTACAACACCACACCGTTAACTCGAGATTATATCAAGCTTTTGCACTGCCTACGCCACAGACTGAACTAAGACTAAACCAGGGGCCTCATTTATGAAAAAAACTGCGCAGGAGTTGTCGTAAGTTAGTGCGTACGCCTAGTAGCTACGCAAGGCGTGCGCCACGCAAACTCCATATTTAGAAAAACCCACCGCACGCACCAAACCACGCAATCTTTGCTTTATAAATCCCACCTGCAATTTGCACACGTAAACCCACGTCACGTCACGTTACGCCCTCTCCACACCTCCACCTCACCATAAAAGGAGCATGTAAAGTGACTCGTGAATGAGATTTCCCTAAACATGAGCCGATAATCAGTGGGTTTGACCGAGACACGCGGGACAGAGGGAGGGGGACACTCCACGCAGCAGCATGCAGTCACGTCAAAGACTTTATTAAAGACTTTATTCAGATACAGATTAATTAATTAATTACAGTCATTATTTAGCGCGATATGTTTTTTAATCGCGTGAATCTCATTTTTAATCTCTAACTGTTTCTGTATGCGAGTTGCTTTATTATAAAATCAGTTTTTTATGTGTTGTTGGGACAACAACACACACACAAAAAAAAAACACATTTATAAATTTTTTTATTTCGGTAATTCCACTCATTGCCGGAAACCCATACAAAACGCGCGCAGTAAGAGCGATGTAAACGTCATGTTAAAGTTGGCGGCGTCAGTCGCACAATGGACGAGGTCGAAGAGCCAGTAGAACAGAGGCAGCAGTGCACAGGTAAAAACACATTCGTGTCTTGGAAATTATTCTCCCGACGTGAAATATAAAAGAAAATAACAAATATAAAATCGCCTACAACTTAAATGTCACTGGTGAAAACAACCTGCATAGACTCATGATGTCTGCACTACTGTCCTATAGTGACCTGCCACATGAGGGGACACGCACACAAACACAAACACACACACAAACACACACACAAACACACACAAACCTTCATCATCGTCATTAACCTGAGAACGCGTGGACCACGTTTCCTTCCGTAGTTACTGCCTCCCGTGCACCGCGTACGTTTTCTCGCGTACGCTGCGTAAACCGCGCTTCCTCCTGTGCGCCTCTAAACCAGAACTAACACCAAGACTAAAACTGGGACTAACCCAGTCCAGGACTAAACCAGAACTAACACCAGGACTAAAACCAGGACTAACCCATTCCAGGACTAAACTAGGACTAAAGTAGGACTAAAGCAGGTCTAAACCAGGACTAAAACCAGTGATCTCATATATAAAGCATTTCTCTATCAATAATATTTTTAATATGGTTAAGGAAAGACTGGACTTTTTATTGTCTTTAAGTAGACAAAAGTTATTATGTTCAGATTTCCCCGTCTTTGCTACTTTACAGCAAACAGTTTCTTATTCATGGAGACTTGGGCTCAACAGCCAATTTGGAGAGATTTGTTAAACAATAAATGACTTTATAAAGTCACTTTTTTTGTTCTATATCAGTCTTTTGATCTGCCACAATAATGTAATAATGAATTTAAATGAAAAATATCTCAAATTGAAGGCTTTTCTCTGCAATTTTTAGGTGAGATTAAAAAGAGATTAATTTGATTAATTAATTACAGATCATAATTAATTAATCTCTCAATTTTTTTTATCGCATGACAGCACTAGTTATTCTGCCAATTAAAGTCCACACGAAACATCCAAACTGCTCACCTGTAAGTGTGGGTCTGGGTTGGGACGGGCACGGGCATTATTCTGTTCTTCATACAGTCAGAGAGCAGCTCTCATGTGCAAGAGTTCCCCATTACACAAAAATGTAGGAAAAATTTTGGTTGGGGTCAGGTTCGGGCAGTAGGCTTCGTGTTGTCTGCAGACTCGGGTCACTCTGGCACTCGGTGCGTAAAGACTAAAGTAAAAGTGTTAAAGTTGCGTTCATTAAATCAAAGCCTGGCTCCTGCTGCGTCCAAGGGAAGAGTTTTCTCTCAGGTCGGGTCATTATTTCGTCCTCTGTGTTGGTCACAGACTGTGTTCTATAGTCTATGTCTGTGGACTGTGGGACTCTGCGCTCGTCCGGAACGTGGCTGCGCTCGTGCACGAGTTTCAAATGTATAATATTGTGGAGAATAATGAGTGGAATAAACAGCCCTTCTCCGTGTTTTGGCGAACCAAACACTTAAATGCTCAAATCTGAAGGTAATTCTTCTATATACGTGGATTTTTCTGATCAAACACTTCCTCAAACTCTGTTCACTTCTGCTTCTCTCCACTAGTGTTGCTTTTGTCTCCAGACTTTGCGTAGAGCTTACAGGAGGTCCCGAGTTGGCGTAGAGTTAAGCAAAGAGCCACGCCTTATTTGAGTTTTATAAATACCGCGGTTGGTGTAGGAAGCGCGCACGCACGGATTTTTGCGTAACCAAGTTTTATAAATGAGGCCCCAGAAGTGAAACAGGACTCACTGTCGGCAACTTGCCTGATCGCGCTTTGCAGACAAACTCCTCGGTGTTCTCTCTCTTAAATCCAAGATTAGTCCTGATTTAGACCTGGTTTAGTCCTGACCCTGTGTGTAAAAAAAAAAAAATAAAATAGATAGATAGATAGATAGATAGATAGATATAGATATATATAGATATATGCAAAATTGACAGCGAAACGGTGAGACCGAAAGCTGAACCGTGATATAGCAAGGGACGACTGTAGCTCAATGTCGAGACCCCACCTCCCACCTGCGGTAAGGTGTCTGGGTTTTCACAAATGGAAATATGGTCACCCTAGTTTTTGCGTTAGTTTAGTAAGTTGTTTCTCTCATCAGTGGAGCATTGTAAAATATTGACAACTCTTTCTAATGGCATACTTGGCCAAGCCTTGTCATGTGCTTGTCTCTTCGGAAATAGAAATTTAAAGGCGCTATAGTTCATTTTGAATGGTTTGCTAAATGTATTCCTCACTTACTTTACATTTAGAGCATTCTAATTATTCAATTCAATGAGTTTATAAGGACTTTTCACAACTCTCAGAGACAAGACTGGAGTTTTGCCATCAAGGTCATCCACCCCAGCCTCCATTTCTCTGACTTGTTTTGCTGTCCCTCCTGATTCCCGCTGTGAGAGCCCTGGTCCCTGATTGGTAGGGTACTTCTACACCGGGCCAATGGTGCCTCACCTGCAGCCGCCTCCTCTGATTTCAGAAGATTCCCAACAATAGTTCGGGGCTGCTGTATGCCATTTTGTGTCTGTGTCTCTTTTGTTTCACTTTGTTTTGTGCTAGTACTTCTGTTAGTTTGTCACTCGATTTTGTTAGTGTGACTTTATTTTGGGGCACTCGTGTTTTAGTATTTTTTGTTTTTTGTTTTTTATGTGTCCTTTAGTTTCATCACTTTTTTTGTATAGACCTACGTTACCTGTTTTTTGACACAAAATTTGTTATTTGGTAGCCTTGTTATTTTGATTCATAGTGTAAGTTATTTTGAGTATATATTTTAGGGCCTGTTTACACGAGAATGCTTTCAAGTAAAAAATATATTTTATAGGAAGTGCCTTTCCTTTACAGTGATGGCGTTTTTAGGGGCTTAAAAATGCTAAATTCTGAAATCACCCTCTAGAGTGGAAAAGTTGAATACGCTTTGCCGTAGCATTTCCATCTACACTGCCCAAGATGCAAAACTCTGGTCAGATCTGCTCATGTCGTGTATGCATTTACACCACATACATCACCACCTTGCGTCACCGCCTGGCATGCATACCCAATTGAATTCCACACACTTTTGCGTCACCGTATGCACACAGATTTCCTCCCAAAAACACTTATTTAAATGCGGAATAAAAAGTGAAGACACTGCGTCACTTTTGCATCTTTTGTTTAGACCACATCATCATATAAACGTAGTCTTAAACCGCTTTTGTTGTTCTACCTTTTACAATCCTATTTATTAAATTATTGCTTTATTTATAAAATATTTGTTTTTGTTACCTCCCTGACCCTAGTCGAGCTGGGTCGTAACAGCTAACATGCACTTCATATAACACTTTATTTTAGAGTACATAATGGACTTATTTTGACCTCAAGAGCCGCTTATAAAATATATTTCTACTGGGCTCAAATACATCTGGTCCAAGGCTTTTAATGCCATATTGTGGAGTATTCCAAACAAAGCAATATCAAATCAATAGAGACAAACAGATGGCAGACTCTCCACCAGAAAAGTTCCATAGAACTCCTTTAATTCTCTAATCTCGATGGTAGTGCTACTGTAGTTGTTTAAGGATGATTGATGTGAAGAGTCTTGCCCAAGGACAGAACAGAACAGAATTTCCCCAGAGCTGAGAAATGTTGCTTCTACTATTATTTAGGCGTTTTATGACCATTATATCTGCTCTTTCAGGTTTTAAATTATAATTTGTAAGTTACATATGCAAGTAATTTTCCCTTGTGGACCAATAAAGTCTGTCTATACTGTAATAAAACTGGACTGAACCATTTGGATATTTTTACATCCCTAGTTACAAGCCACGCATATGATAAAATCATTCCAAATAGCAGATATATCTTTGAAACTCTATATTGAACATAAATGTCAAACCAAATTGTATACTTAAAGCAGTGTATTCATTGGTATGATGTTGGGGAAGCACTGAATCCTTTTTACAGCTATGTCCAATGTGATTTTCTAACATTTACCTGAATGTCTGGAGGAGTGCCATTATCTGACAGAGACAATTAAAGCCCATTGCACATATAGTGTGTGTGTGCGTGTGTGTGTGTGGGAAGCTAAATGAGCCTGTCCATTCTTTTCAGCCGAAGAAGGTACTTACATTTCCTCCGTTCCCAATCCGTCTCCTGCTCTGTAATCAAGATCATTCAATAGTTAACCTTTTAAAATACAATGGGTGATAATGGCCACGACAAACTAACCAGAAATGCCCTGAAGAAGCTGCTTTAAAGGTGCTTGTTTACATGGAGATGCTTTATCTTCAGTATTCCAAAGTGTGGCATTAAAACTATCACTGTCTATAGAGACGAGCAGGAGACGCCACCAGGCCAATTTACAGGGGAGATCTGTGAAGAAGTGACCGAAGAAATGAGTAAGAATGCATGCTTTTTAGGTATTTTAGAGCAATAAAAACACCCATAATTGAATAAATGCATCTTATAGAAGTTTAATACCATATTGTGGAACATTACAGGCAAAACAATAGCATCCCCCTGCTGGCGAAAAGTAAGTATGTAAAAAAATAAATTTAAAAAAGTTTCTTAAAAGTGGTTGCATATGTTTATTTATTTATTATATTATTTATTTAGTTGATTTATTTATTTGTGTAGCTGTGCAAAGCAGGAGCCGAAACAAAACATTTGGGTTCCTGTCTTTGAGTGGATTTTGGAAGCTAGCCAATTCTCGACAAACACTACGAAATAATGCAAACACTTTCAGAAGTTGTCGAGTTTTAAAGTTTAGTTGTTGTGGTGACATTTGTCTGGCAGAAGGATCTCTCTGTATTTTTTTATACAAATGATCAGGCCTTGACTTGTTTCAGTGAGTGCAGTTTCACAAATTATTTTTACAACAAAATTTATATTGCTCTCACCTCAGATTAAAGGTGCACTATGAAACTTTTTGGTTGAGGTTCGATCACGTGCCTGTTTCTATGGATACTGTATGTCATTGCTCTGCCCGGAATGTTCCACAGTGTGACATTAAACACATCTACTTTACATTTATTCTATTATAGGTGGTTTTATAGCTCAAAAATACCTAGAAAAACAGAAATTCTGACTGTGGGCAGGGTCGCCTCTCCACAGATCTGACTCGCAACTTGGTCTGGTTTGGTTTCCGTGATGATAGACATGCGAGG
The DNA here is from genome assembly GCF_026225935.1 of Boleophthalmus pectinirostris. Taxonomy (NCBI): domain Eukaryota; kingdom Metazoa; phylum Chordata; class Actinopteri; order Gobiiformes; family Gobiidae; genus Boleophthalmus; species Boleophthalmus pectinirostris. Next base: position 11,294,800 of record NW_026571207.1, on the reverse strand, counting down.
ACTGTGAAAACATTCCCGACAAAGCAATAATGTCTCCATGGAGAAAAGCATTTGACGAGCCCTCCACCAGAAAAGTCACCTGAACTCAAGAGATTTACTGATCGCTAGACTCACATTTTTTGAAAAGTATTAAGGAGGTGTGTATTCTGGATCCCAGGGAAGCATGAAATTTCCATCTTTCCAGCAACGCTTACAAATCTAACTATTCATTTTATGCATCACGCCCTTTAACTTTAAATTTCAACAAGAGTCTAGTTATTCCACAATGCCTCGATCTCCATTAAATCTCGATGGCATTGACAAAACTGGAGCAAATCCGTACTCCATTCATAGACCAAATTTGCTATAGCATCCAATACAGGAAAGAGATTCAAATGACCCACTTCCATTGGCTAGTTTTCTTGAAGCAAAAATATCATCAACAACAATTACAAGTCTGAACAACAACTGGATCTGTCATGTCAGAACTGCCTTTGTTGACAGCTTTGAACTCAATGATTCGGTTTACTGTCTCAGGAAAACTTTTCAAATGTTTGCTCAAAGGTGACAACAGTTTCCATTTTACACTGTCAAACTTTTCTGTTTGGCCGAGGAGATATTTTGTTCCGGAATCTGTCACAATAAAATGTAAATGTGCAGTGTGGCTTCTCAGGACTCAATAATGCTCCACTGAACTGCTCTGTACTTATTGTTATTGCTTTGTCTGCAGTGTTTCACAATATGGAATTAAGCTTATCCATCTCCTTGTGTTGACACCACACTAACATAGAAAACTCAATTTCGATAAGGAATAGACTTGATACTTGATACCGATTCTGATACCATGATTCTAAAAAATAAAAAATACTCTTTCTTTTGACAATACAATGTGATTTTTAAATCTTATATTTCACAAAATTGATTTTCCATCCATCCATTTTCTTCCGCTTTAGCCGGAGCCGTGTTGCGGGGGCAGCAGTCTAAGCAAGGACTCCCAGACTTCTCTTTCCCGAGGGAGGCGTCCAGGAGGCATCTGGAACAGATGTCCGAGCGACCTCAACTGACTCCTCTTGACGTGGAGGAGCAGCGGCTCTACTCCGTGCTCCTCCCGTGGGACTGAGCTCCTCACCCTAGCTCTAAGGGAGCGCCCAGCCCCCCTGCGAAGGAAACTCATTTCAGCCACTTGTATCCACGATCTCGTCCTTTCGGTCATTACCCAAAGCTCATGACCATAGGTGAGGGTAGGAATATAGATTGACCAGTAAATCGAGAGCTTTGTCTTTCAGCTCAGCTCCTGCTTCACCATAACAGTCTGATACAGCGACCACATCACTGCAGACACTGCACCAATCCACCTGTCAATCTCACGCTCCATCCTTGTCAAGCGTAAAATTGATTCTTGAGAGCGTTAAACCATGTTATAATTTCAACCATGTTTGAGTAATCCTGCATTATTAGTCTGTCTACATCTACAAAGTTCGTAATGCTTTGTTCCACCTTAAGAGGTCAGGACGTGGTAGTTTCAAGTTAACAGCCACAACTCCGCACAAATATGCATGGTTTGTGTGTTAAACATGTGAATGAAACAAAAGGAAACTCCGGGTATGTTCGTGATGAGGAAACAGCATTATAACATCAGAAAATAGTGTAATATGGGCCCTTGAAGTAAGAGTACTTTCTTTAATATTGCCATGTTGTCTTGTATCTGTGTAATCCCTAAATTCCATAGTGTCTCATGGGCGTATACTAGTCTATGTGCTCTTTTGTTCAGATAAAGCTCAAAATTATTCTAAGACTATTTAAGAAAGGTCCATTTCTGTCCTGTGAATGTGACTTTTTTTTTTGTATTAATACCTGCTCAAATGAGTATCTTGTTTCGATACTTTTGACTATCTCCTTGAAGGCAAGCTGATGTCTTCACTAGGCAACACTACACATTCCAGCAAGGCAGTAAATAGCATTTTTGTACAGAATTTGCTCTCAGTGGCTTTGCAGGTTAACAAATAAGGAATAAATACATTTAGTGGCTTTCCATTTATAGAATTACACAGATAACCAAGTAAAACACCAAGGATTGAGTGTTCAGAAATACTTTTAATGATAGGAAGATGCACTATGGGGGAGGATCTGCCAGCAGCTTGTCTCCATGGAAATGTTATAGCTTTACTACAGTGTGGTATTAAACTTTATTATTAAACGACCCCACACAGCTCACAGTATGAAAACACATTTACACAGGTATTTTAAAGCAATAAAATTTAATAAATCCAAGCTGGATATGTTGAATGTAATACTGTGCAACATTCCAAGCAAACCAATTACATTTTAATAGGGAAAAAGCAGGTGGCAGCTCCCTCGGCAGAAAAAGTGACATAGTGCACCTTTATTTATTTATTTTTACAAGAAGGTGTTGACAGAGAGCCTGGCATTATCTTCAGTAGTCGCCTATCTTCTGCCTTTGAGCGAAATTGAGATGTTAAATGTACCAGCGAGACATGAGATGTATCTGTACCGCAAAAAGCAATATCAAAAAGCAAGATGAAATTACTTTCTTATTCTTTTTCTTCTTATTGCTTTGTCTGGAAAGTTTCACAGTATGGTATTAAACCTTTCTATTTTCATGGAAACCAAACCAGACCAAGTTACAGGTCAGATCTGTGGAGAGGCAATCCCGCTCACAGTCAGCATGCCTGTTTTTCTAGGTATTTTGAGCTATAAAACCACCTGTGATTGAATAAATGTAAGGTAGAGCTGTTTAATGTCATACTGTGGAACATTCCAGGGAGAGCAATGACAAAACAAGCAGGCGACGGACCCTCCACCAGAAAAGTTACACTATGCGCCTTTAAATTGGTTAGATTTTTGTTTTTCTGTCTTAAAATGTATTGCGTACTCCTAAATCTTTGCTCACTTTCACTGACACGTCTGCAAGCATTTACGAGGCTAAAATGCTGTAATTTTTTCACTGTCACTCTGATCCAAATTTTTTACTATTACTATAACTATTTTTAACTGCAGACTATACATTCTATCCACATTGCCTCTGCTTGACCTCATGCATCTAGTTTCTGTGTCGAATCTACATGCAGAAAGTTTAATTTGAGCTTTAGTCACCACAGTAAATTCATAAGGGCTTTTCACAACTTCAAGAGGCCAGAGTTGAGTTTTGCTGTCACAGTAATGCTAAAAAAAGCAGCATGGTAACAATGCACTTCCTGATTGTCGAACAATATAACACTTTCACTGGTCATACACAAGTACTTCAGTACCTCAAGAGCTGCTTATACAATATATTTGTATTCAAGTAAAACCAATTTTGCTCAAATACATGAAAAAATCATGTGCAGATCCTTGAGTTGTACTGAGTTGGAAATGAGGCTTACATAACCAGTGATGGGAAAAATAATTTGAAAATGTATTTAGTTACAGAATACAGAAATCTATTTTGAAAGGTTTGCCCAATTAGAGTACAAGTGGGTCTGATCAAGCCGTAACGGAGGGAAACAGGGGCAGATTTTTTACATTCAAATAGCTCTTATTCAGAAAGTAGAGGGACTATTGAAATAAGTAAAGTATCAGAATGTAGGAAAGAGTTAACACTCCAACAGGGTAAAGTTAAACCTGTGATATTCTTTCAAGTTGTTGACAAAAAATTTAAAAACTCATGTCGGTAACTGAGGGAATGAAATATGCAGCACTTTTTGGGCAATAAATATAAACACAGTGATAACTAGCGGTTCTCACTTACATATCCTTAACAAACTGGTTTGAATATTTGCTTCATATAGTTTTCTACCATATGGTACAAGATTAGGTTGAAAAACCTCTTACTTTTTGAGTAATGAGATTTTTTTTATTAAGAAAGGTCATGGTAACGGAGGAAAAATTGTGCAAGCAAGTAGAAGGTGCATGATTTTGCATAATTTGTCAGCTTTTTTCTTCCGAATACTTTAATATTACTTCAAAATGAAAGGAAACTATTTCTATAAAATATGTCAGTCCTTCCAAGCAAATTTTTATCATTTTAAATACTTTTTTTTTTTAAACAGTTCAAAGATCGAATAACACAAGATATGATGAAATACATCAGTTTATTTACATGATTTGCAGGTCTTTGAAATTTGGGAAATAATTTTTGTTCCATGATTCATACATGGTCTGTTTAAAATGTATGTAACTTTAGAACCAAAAATGGTACAGAAAAAAGGTAAACAGTTTCATAAACTAGAGTACATTTGCTATCTGTTCAATACATTTTTATATCAGATGCATTAACTTGAATTTTTGGCCTTGCTGTATACTTCTGCTTGACCGAGCCAAAGTACACTTGCCCAATCGGCATATTTCGGACTTACCTAGGCCCAGTTGGAGGAGATGGGCCAAAGCACGGCACAGTTGCTTATGTACGCACACACGCACAACTTTACTATATGATCCCTGTCAGGTGCGTTCATGTTACTCATACAGTGAATAAAGTTCGCTCTAAAACACACAGTGAATCTGCGTTCATCTTCAATAAGGACTGTGGACGGTGACAAAAGCTTTGCAGCAGATTATATCCATAAACTCACAGAGGAGCACATTATCGTAGCAGGACTCAGATCTGTGTCACTTTTAAATAGATATTTCATGCCAATGGGCTTATTTTAAAAGTGATAGCACTGCTGCGTCACATGTAAACAAACAGCGCTGTGTGATGACGTTTTTGTCGAAGTTTTCAGCTTGTCCAAGAAAGGGTGGAAGTAAAAGGCTGGAGACCAGTGGGAGTCTTAAGCAGGGAAGTTTATTTACCATCAATAATACGAGTTCGGGAGGATTTGACGAGTCAACATAGTATGATTTCAAAAAGTGAACATAGTATGATCTTTGAGTGTTCAAGCCCCTTGACTATTCTTCTGGAGGAGGAGGTTTATAAAGCAAATCGTGAAGGCCAGTAGACACTGGTTAGACAGCAATATGCCACAATTTAGATAATGGTATGCCAATGTTACGCCAAGGGAAGATCGTGGTGTGTAAATATAGCTTTTGTGAGTCAATGTTAAACTGTGAGATGTACGTGGAAGATAAATTACTTAAATTCTCTTACAACATCCCTTGTGGCTCGGTTTGGTTGTGCAGGTGTGAGTGCTGGCCAGAGAACCATGTGCAATCGGCATGGCTCTAAAGTCCTAATGTGAGTGTGCCCTTATACTTTTACGCCGAGTTGCATTTAAATTATAGAGCAAAAACGCAGCATAGTATTAAAAACAGCTTTATATTTGTTAACCTGGTGGAAAGGAAAAATCACACATTGCACTCAACACAGGTGCAGTGTTTCATATTTTTCTTTCTGTTTATGTGTCATTTAAAGCCTAAATTGTGTGATCAAGTGCTGCAATCCCACCAAAAGTAAATGTATGTGAAATACCGTAACTCAAAATTAGTATTATAAATATGTATTCTCGGTACATGTATTCAGTAACTTCCCATCACTTTACATAACCAACAATCCAAACAATATAACCAGCAGTAGTAGTAGTAGTACTTCAGAACTCACTCTTGAGCTTTCCAAACTCACTACCTCTTTATCCCACGTATTTTCATCTTGAGTTGTACTATTTATTTACATCTTTGCTTTACCACAGGCACAAAGCATATACTGGCACACTCCAAGTCTGCAGTGGTGGGCTCTGCATACCAATCCCCTGGACACTGCACCGCTAACAGCCTGTCCTTACCACCACCGGAGAGTACAACATACTCTGAGAGGATTAAGCGCGCATTACCAAAGTGCCTCCCTGGAGCTGTGGAGAGTCTGCTGCTACTGATTACGTATAGGTTAGACTGGAACTTCTAACACTGCTAACCCTATGGCAAGCTGCGGATGGTGGTTCTAATACAAGCCCCCAGCCCGAGGTCTCCTGGGATGTTTAGGCACATTCAAGTTACCAAAGAACAGCGGGCATGGAAACAGGCAGCGCTTTGCAGTCCCCTGTATTTAAGTACTCAGGTTTTCAATGACCACGGAAGAAGATATAACACAAAGTTTAACATGTTGACGATATGATATGGCAATGTTCATATATAAGCTAATATTTACATGTATTACAATTATTTAGTGCAGTATTTATTTCTCCATGGAGATGTTTAGCCAGGCTGGCGCCACCTAGTGCCTCCGCTAAATTTCATTTCTCTCCAGCAACTAGGTCAAAATACAATAGACGGTTCGCAAAAACCCTGAAATGCAAGTTCGGGCACCAGCCAATCAGTGAAGAGCCATACATTCAGTGTTGTGAACGATTCCTGAGATCAAAGATTTAAAGCTGGAACTAAGAGAATGTTTGGTGAATTTTATCAAGGGGAAAGACGTTATTGCCCTTCTTCCTACAGGATTTCTGAAAAACTTAATGTACCATTTAGTCCCGTTAGCGGCGCATTACATACGTGCTTGGTTAAATGATAGAAAGTACCTGCCTACCATCAAGTGAACAAATTCTAACACTGCGAGGTCAAACGGTTTCTATAAAGTGAAACCAACTGATGAATCAGGCTAGGAGATGTTATGGTTTTGCCAATAATGTACCACACAATTTTATTTTAAACTGTTATAACTACGTCACTCCTTTGACCTGTGAATCGGCTTACACTGGGGCGAAGGTGGGATAAGTGTCTTGCCCAAAGATACAACGACAGCATTCATATGTGGGAACTGAAATCTCACTGCCAACCTGTCGGTCAGTGGATGTTTTTGTCGAGAGTGGGATTCGAACCACCAACTTTCGGATCAGGACAAACACACCAACTGAGCTACTGATGTTGATAATTGTCGGCCTTTTGGTGTCGACTGCTTGTCTCCATGGAGATAGATGGGTTTAATGCCATACTGTGGAACATTTCAAGCGAAGCGATAACCATTGAGAAACGCAGAACAGTTACATAGTGTTACAAAATGTTTACTCTAACTATAATCAATGAAATATCATATATTTTATTCCAAATTTAACATTTCCATGTAGGGCCAGACTTGTTCAGTGGATGATGTTTGTTTAGCACCAAAATCTATTTAGTATTCTGAATTTAAAAACATACTTTGTCTAATTTTGGCATTAATCTAGCCTAATATTCATTGCAGTTACACATCTTATCTCAAGGTCTGTTAGTTATGGGGCTCTTTCCTTTACTGGGAGCTTGAATCTCACATTTTGGTTCATAAAATATTTTGTAATGAAAAAATCTGACAGTCCAAATGCAGCAAGATTTGAATCAGAATTTCCTTTGAATAATTGATACAGTCCTTTGTGGATAAACTGTTTCTGAGATTCTGCAAAAGGCTTCTGTCTGTTATTATACAGTTTGACAGAAATATCCTTGAGCTGGAAATGTTTTGAAGCGTTCATTGAGTCCAGCCTGAGGACTATTTACTCCAGTGGTGAAAACAACACTGGAATCTGCAGGGTAAATGGGTTTGTGCCTCTAATGACTACAGTGATGAAACACACAGCCTTCAATTACAATAGTCGGGATTTATTTTGAACAAATACAAAAATTAGGCCTATGTTGTAGTTTGAAAGAAAGATTAATTCCACTTTGAGCGGTAGCAGTAGCTCTTTGAAATTATGTATACAAGTCTCATTTTCTAAATGATGGGAATACTTTGAACATGTATTTATAAAATAAATGTTTTCTTTTACATGGTACAATCAGTGTGCTGTATTCAGAATACTTTCACACTGAGATGCATTATATTCTAGTGTAAAATACTGTGCATTTTGAAGCCTAAATTGCGTGACCAAGTCCCAGGATGCATTCCAGTGGCGTGTGAACTATGGCCCAGGGCCAAATGTGGGCCTCAGAGTAATTTTTGTTGGCCCTCAGGCTTCTTGCTCAATTGACTCAAATGACCAAAAGTGGTACTTTTTACTGCTCATTTTGAAAAAGTCAGCTGGCATAATGTTAATCTCATTAAATGTGTGGTGGTTCAGACAAACCTATGTTAAAAGATTTTGAATGTTTCATTGTGTAGTCGTGCTGTAGTCTTGGACAGCCTGATATATTCCTTTGAATTTAGGAAAGTATTGAATAATGAAAGCATAACTACAGTTTGTATTTTACATGTACTTTTTTACTTCCCACTGCAGATTCCTTGTACTTCTCCATTTTCAGTGACAGGGCCTCAGTGGTACAGTGCAAGCCCATTAACCCAAGGGTTACTTGTTCGACCTCCGACCGGTCCATAGTGATACTGTGTGTTTGGATAAGACACTTATCCTTTGTTTAAATGTGTATAATTGGTTTGTGAGTGAAGTTTCCAAGTACGACTCCCAAATTGTGTGTAGCCTTATATCTCGAGTAAACAAGCGACCTAGGCCTGTCCAACAGCTAGGTGCTCCTGACCAAAATCATGGCTAATGATCTTTGGGTCAAAATAAGTGCACTGTCTGCTGAGGCTGTCTGTCTGTAACTCGAGTAAAGTGTTTTTATTGTCCAAAACAAGAAGCTGGCTAGTTTTTAACTTACAAACTAATTGTGGTGTATAATAAAGATACGTTCGAACAGCTGCAAATAGAATTCTCAGTGATGGGATGAATACTTTGAATAGATATTTAGTTGAATACTTGCATTACAATGTATTTTGCTTGATATTCTGTTACATAGTACAATGTGCAATGAGAGTAAAGTGTTTGTTTTATGTCTCTTAAGTTTACAGTACTAACATGTCTATCATGCGTTTATTCACAAGCAGTTGTCCTAATTGCTATAAATAAGTTGAACACTATAGTGTGGAACATTCTGGGTAAGACAATAACATCTCCATGGAGACAAGAAGGTCGCGGTCCCTCCACTAGAAAGTGAATTATTGCACCTTCAAGAAATGAGTTACTTAATTACTGCACTAATGATAAACCTAAAATACTAAATACAAATACTATTACGCACTCAAGATCAAACTATATGGAATATCATACTGAATGTATTATTATGAACATAGACAACCAAGGCTTATATTATTGTGCCTTGGGTTCTCGCATGTTATTAAAGAAATCTCATTACTTAAGCAGGATATAACCTGATATTTCTTCCATCACTTGAAATAGCTGCACACATCGGAAACACAGCGTTGCCGCGATGATCAGAGAGCGCAGAGTCGTGGGGCCTCGGGGGGAGAGATGATGAAGTCCTGGGGCAGTGGTGAGGCCTTCAGGGACCTCCTGATATGAAAGCACTCGGCTCCTACCTGCCATGACCCCAAGAAGTTAAGAAGTAAAAAGTTAGAACTGCAAACAACTGCTGGCAATGACTGGAGACACGGAATGGAGGAAGGAAATTAAACAACCCGTATTACTCTATTTTCTGATCTACATTATAATGTTGTTTCCTCTCCATGAGCTGACATGATTGACATAATTACAGACTATTTTAACACAAAAAACACACTATTTTGTTTAAAGCCCCATATTTCGCTTATTTTCTGATCTATGTTTAAAAGTTTCCTCATCAAAAACAAACCTGCAGTTGAGTTTTCTTTCATTCACACATGTTTAACACACAAACCCTGTATGTTTAGGCTGAGTTCTTCTCTCAGTCAATCTCTCAGGAAGTGCTCCACTGTGTTTTTAAACTCCATACACCTTCACTAAAATCACTTGGATAATTTCAGCCCTGGATTTGTCAATCTCCACTGAAAAAGAGCTGTTAACCTGAAAACTACCGCTTCATGACATCACAAGGTGGAACAGAGAGCTTTGGAGATGTAAACAGACTAATAATAAAGGATTAAAGGACAAAATGCAAAATCAATGTTTTTTGAGGAGGTAACGACATTATAACATGACTTAAATCTCACAAGCATCAATTTCACATAAGATAGGACCTTTTAAAAATACAGGCACGTAACTTTTCTGATGGCCGGGCGTGCCATCTGCTTGTCACAGTGGGATGTTATGTTCCTCAGTATGGCATTAAACATATCTAGCTAGTATTTCTTACATTGAGGGTGTGATTGATGTTGTGTTTGTTTTTTTTTCAAGCATTCCTACTGTGAGAACGGTTGCTTCTCCAGAGATCCAGATTCTTCATGACAAATATTTGAATCTTATCTGAACATTAGAATAAACTGAAAAAACTTTTGTTACATACACTTGTGAGAAAAACACAGACTTGTCTACAGATGTACAAACACTTACAGGTCTTATATTAACGCAAAATTGACTCTTAACCGTATTAGAATGTTGTTGCCTCATCAAAAACATACCTGGAGTTGTATTTTGTTTCATTCACACATTTTTGAGTACCATATTTTCCGGGCTATTGAGAGCGCGTTCTTAAGTCTCCAACCCCATCAAAAAACTACTGCGCGCCAACGCAATCCAGAGCGCCCTATACATGAATCCACTCAGGTGTCCCAGCACGACTTCAGTAAACTACAAAGCCGCACCACCCGCAGCGCACGCAAACACACACAGAGCAGACAGCGACCGCACAGCGAAAAACACCCGCAGACACACTCATCACTCCATGCGGACGAGGAATGGAACGGAGGAACGAACCAAACAAGTGAGTGCAATGTGCCACTTCTAGACACGACTGAACAACTGAGTCACTGCGAGCACGCCGACAATCCAGCGATCCCAGACAACACCCTCCCTACGCGCCATTGAATCCGCAATTGAACAAAGCAGAGAGTCACCATGAACGTGCCAAACAAAGTCCCACGGAGCCATCTAACTGTTGTGTTTTGTTTAATACCTTATGCCTTAATGTGCCTTATAGTCCGTTGCGCTTTATATGTGAAAAAAGTTCGAAAATAGACCATTCAATGACAGTGCGCCTTATAATCCAGAGCGCTCTATGATGCGGAAAACACTGTAACACTTTTTTATTACATTCTACATCTCAAAGCTCAACATGCTCTGATCCAGCAGAGCAGTAATTTGCAAGTCCCAAGTTACCTTTTGTTTAGTACAGATGGGCAATTCGAGTGCTGAAATCATCCAAATGATTCTAGTGAAGGTGTATGGAGTTTAAAAACGCAGTGGAGCAATTCTTGTTTTACCACATAACAGGGTGGAACAGAGTGTTTTCAGTTTAAGAGAACTTATCATAAATATGCAGGATTTGTGTGTTAAACATGTGTGAATGAAACAAAACACAACTGCAGGTATGTTTTTGATGAGGAAACTTTAAAACATAGATTGGATAATAGTGTAATATGGGCTCTTTTTGCTAAAATAGTCTGTACTTCAGTTTGAGTTTGTGTACTACCAAATATGAAAATAAATGAAATGAAATGAAAATAAAAATCCATTTTGCTGTGTAAGTTTAGGCTGCACCACAAAAGTTACATAGTGCACTTTTAGGCACTTGAGCCTCACAACAAGGTCTTTGTGTGAGAAATGGACTGCACAATATACAATTTCCATTAATGAAATATTTATCTGTCTAATATGTGAGTATGGAGTTTGCATGTTCTCCTTATTGTTGCAGCAATCCAAGTGCTCTATTGTTAATATTAAATTTTTGCTTCTGTCATTTTTATAATTACAATTTCTTATATAGTTCTTGACTACACTGCAAAAAACAATATCTAACTAAAGTAAAATGACTTAAACTAAGAACATTTTACTTTATTTGAGTAGATTCAACTTGACAAGTAAAATAAACTACCAGTGGAATAAGTGTTTTTCTTAATTAAAGCAACAATTGATTTTGTTTCTTATTTTAAATGCAAAGAGTTGTTGTTTTTCTTATTTCAAGTGTAGCAAGATGTATTTTCAGATTTTAAGTACAAAAAGTCTTGTTCCATTGGCAGATAATTTTACTTGTCAGGTGAAATTTATACAAATCATGATAAAAATTTCTTAATTCAAGTAATCTGAACTTGGCTAGATTTTAGTTTTTGCATTGTATAATCATAATCATACATGGTTAAATGCAAGGTCTGTATACTCTGATTACATCATTTGAGTTTGCATCTTTACCTAACTGTAAACTTGAATCAGAAAGAGTCCCCCTGATCAAACCTCCAGGTGGGGTAAATACGTGCGGACCCCCGTGGCTCTCCCTGGGAGATCTGTGAGGAGGAAAAGAGATGTGAATATTGCAGAAGACAAGGCTCATATGCAGAGCAGCCTGTGTGGGGAAACGGCCCCAGGCACATGGTCCAGGCCAAGCTCCGAAAGGTAAAGTCAATCTTCAGCTCGGACGAAGAACGCACAGCTGAATAAAAATAAATCTTTAAGAATCGCACTGGAGCTGTAAGGTACTCCAGTCTCACAAGGCTCATGTAATGCTAAATAGATTTTTTGGGTCAATTGTTATTGTCCCTGGATAAAATAGCTTACCTGCAGTTGTGTTTTGTTGAAGTCATGTATATTTTATTATATACAGCATATTTAATACAAGAGTTTCTTGTGTTTCACTGGCTGATGTGATAACCTGTTTTGCACAACACATTTTCAGTGGATTTGTAGCTCAGTTTGTCCACTGATCCAAAGGTTGGCGGTTCAAATCCCACTCTAGACAAATATCATACCATATTTTTCAGACTATAAGTCGTACTTTATTTCATGGTTTAGGTGGTCCTGCGACTTATACTCCGTTGCAACTTATATGTTAAAATTTTCACATTGACAGTCTCGAGGGGGCGCTCAAGGCTTGTGTGCCAGTTTTTGCTACTCCTATTACTCCTGTACCACTGTCATTTCGCTCCACTGTGTATGTCTCCTGCAGAAAGAGCCTCTGTAAGTGTCTGGGATCAAATCGATCACACCATTACTTTTGTACCACTGAAAATTTAAAATTTAAACAAAATTAATAAGACAACTGAGAAGACTGAACACAAATGCCTCCAAAAAGAAAATAATATTTTGCAGATTATGAGCTGCAAATAGTGAAATATGCAGCTGAAAACAGTAATCGAGCAGCAGAAAGAAAGTTTGGAGTGAGCAAGAAACTAGTGACAACGGGGAGGGTGCATTAGGCAACTTTCCAGGAAGTCAGTGGGTGGATCAACAAAGCCTGGACTTCAGTGACAACCGAAATCATCCTGTTGGGATTCAGAAAAGCCGAAATAATTCTAACTGGAACTGATGCTGTGTCTGACAACAGCTACACCGAAGCAGCTGACAACAGCTCCATTTAACCTGGAGGCCACAGAGAAGTGACAACGTGGATGAAGAATTCAATGGATTTTATGATTTGGAGTGAGATGGAGAGTTTGGTAAACTTGTTCTGTTCTGTTGTTTATGTTATAGTTATCTGAAGAACTGTTCATATGTGACATTAACAGTCTGTTGTTCTCTGCTGTATTGTTATTACTATAACTTGCCTTTCAAAATGAAATGTCGGTTTCTTGTCTCTGATTTTATAAAATACATTCCCCCAAAAAGTGCGACTTATAGTCCCGTGCAAGTTATATATGTTTTTTCTTCTTTATTAAGTATTATTTGGCTAGTGCGACTTACTCCAAAGCGACTTATAGTGCCAAAAATACGGTAATCGGCTGAGTGCTCAGATCCACTGACGCATAGGTTGGCAGTATGATTCCCACAGATGAATGCTGACATTGTGTCCTTAGGTAAGACACTTAATCCAATTCGCTCCCAGTACATCTGCTTACATTGGTGCATGAGTGTGTGTAAATAGGTGAGTGGTTCCTTGATGTAAAAGCGCATTGAGTGGCCGGAAGATGGAAAAGTGCTCTATAAAAATGTGACCGTTGACAATTTTTTTGATGACTTCAGCGGTCAACATTTTGAAAACAAAAACCATAAACCAAAACACAAAATACAAATACCTATGCTAATGTCGTAAGGATGTGTAGTAAGCTAGTTCACTCTGTTTGTGTATAGTACTTTTAAGAAAATGGTGGGACACAACAGTGATTTAACTAAGCAGAACAAAGGATTTTGCTCTAAATAAATATTACTAAATTAATAGAACTTCATGCTTCGGCATCAGTTTATTTACCTTTAAAGAGCCTGAATTTAATTAGAAAACATTTTATTATAATCAGGAAGTGTGCCTTAGCTTACTAGTTGTCATTACTTTTACCGTGATGACAGAACACCACACTTAAGAAAGCGCTTACAAACTCATTGTGGTGAATAATTTTGATGGTCGGAATTTCATAAAGTAAGTGAGGAATAACAGTAAATCTAGTTCTGCTTTTCATGTTTTTAAGGCAGTAAAAAGTTAACTACAGCACCTTTAACTTCACTTGCGTAACAGCGCTAGACAGTTTTCAGAATTATTCAAACATTTGCAATCCATGACACGATGAAAATGTCGACATATGTGGTCATCTGCGGTTTAATCCTACTTTGACTAGATTACATTTCCCTCCCAAATAAATGTAGTAGAAGTTATGGATTGTATTTTCCACGAGAACTGGCCGAAGGTGTGCGGAGTCTTCCCTCTGCTGTCCTCATGATGGATGAAATTTAGACATATTTCACAACCTCTTCCCATACTCGGTTTTATCTTCCAGTTTGGGGCCTCTCCAGTTAGTTTCCTGCCAAGTTCACGGCACTGGCCCCTATCTGACCCCTGGCAAGTACTGCTGTGTCAATGAGAGGACCTGGTGAAAAATGATGACTAGACACATCAACGGAGAAGAATTTATTCAGTTGTTGGATTGGAAGGTTTCAGGGCCTCAGTTATCAATCCAGGCTCTAAACTGCGAGGATAAACTGAAAAAATGATTGTACAATTTTTGGGCGTGATTTACCTTTGAGAAGTGCGCATGTTTCTGCTGTAAAACTTATGCAAATGAGAGCATGAAGTGTTGCGCAAACAGTGTTGGGAAGGTTACTTTCAAAATGTATTCCCCTACAGATTACAGATTACATACTCCAAAATGTAGTTTGTAATGGAATCCATTAAATTACTTAAAGTGAATAACGTAATTTGAATACTTTGGATTACTTGATTTGCTGTAGAGAAGCAAAGACTAGGAAACCTTCACATAAGATGTTTTGTCTGTTAAAAGATAATGAAAAGGCAGAGTCTTTACTTAACCAAATTAAAAATATTATTGATAGAAGAGGAGGAGACACGGTCCAGGCAGCATGATTTAGTCCTGTTAAATCCTGTTTTAGACCTGTTTTAGACCTGGTTTAGTCCTGGTTTAGTCCTGGTTTAGTCCTGGTTTAGACATGGTTTGAACCTGGTTTAGA